>NC_067234.1:20062261-20387976 GCF_019924925.1 Ctenopharyngodon idella
GCTTTTATAGAAGACATCTGTCTATGTAGGCAGCAGACAGTGAGGCAGCACACTAGGTATTGGAACAAAGCCCTATATTAACACAAAAAAGGAAGATGGGAAGAACAGAAAGATGAGTCAAGCCAAAAGAAAATCATAGATAGAGAGTTTCAGAGACAGACACAGGAGTTTCTTTGCCATGCCTTCTTTCCTGCCTCCCTAAATCTTTCCCAATGCAGCATTTGGCCAATTACGAGGAGAATACAGGCAGAACAGCACACTTCACAGCTTTCAAGTGTGTCTGCGGCCCCATGGGAATCGAAAGAGAGGTAGGAAGAGGAATCCTCAAATACCTCCCTCCCTTATTATTTCTCACTCTCTCCGCACCCCAATTCTTCTCCAAATGATCCTATAGTGACACAATTCTATTTTAGCAAGATCACACATCTCTAATTAGGACACAATTGGCTGTGAGAGAAAGGAGCTCAAGTAACAGCACCGCAGGAAGGACTCACAAGCACCTGTTGGCATAAACCTTGCCATGATCACACATCTCAAACACTCCAAAAAACAAACAGTCTTCATGAGGCCATCAAAAATCATGCAGAAGCACTAGGGGTGTAATGGTACATGTATTCGTCCATGCAATCAGACGACGAATACAGTCAGTCACGGGCGATCCACACTCCACTGCTCATGGACAAAAGAGAAAATTTTGAAAGGCTCAGAATGCGGAGTGGAGCAGAAATGGAGTGGAATGCGGAAAATTAAGCATATGAGGGTTATTGGCTAGGATATTGGCTTTTTATTAGTACTTATAAAGCAGATATTAATACCTTATTCTGCATGACCAAATTCTACATCCCTTAATCCTACCCAATACCTAAACTTAACAACTAACTTACTAACTATTAATAAGCAGTAGGCATGTGACGGTATAAAATTTTCATGTTGCAATAATTGCTGAAGCTTTTAACACGGTATACGGTATTATCACGATATTGAAATAAGTTGCAAAAAAAAAGTGTTTTCATAGTATAACAGGTTTAAGAACTCTTTTTCTTATAACAAAAATAACATTAAATAACATTTAAATACAATAACACAATACACAAATTATAAAGTAAAATTTTTCAAACAGATTAAAGTGCAAAAGAATTATAAAGAACAACAGGTAACACTTTACAATAAGGTCTCATTATTTAACGTTAGTTAATGCATTAACCAAGATTAAGAATGAGCAATAGCTACATTTGTTACAGAAAGTATTATTCGTTGTTAATATTAGTTAAAAAATACAACTGATCATTGCTAGTTTTAGCTCAGGTCCATTAAATAAGTTACAACTTTTGGTTTTAGTAATGTTATTAAACATTAACTAAGAAATTAACATTAACTAAAATTAAGAAATGCTTCATTATATAATAAATGCTTTAAATATTTTTTCATTGTCAGTTTGGTAATAATGAATTAACATGTTAACTAATGAAGCCGTATTTCACTAAGTTTTACCGAACAATAACAAATAATCAGAACATAAATGAAAATAAATAGCCTATTAAGTTAAGTATTAAGAATTTGGTGCTGTGATGAACAACATTGCGAATCCAAAAAATTGAATGGCTGTTTAAAGAATTTTAATTACTGCTCAGTAGCGCAGGTGCTTTGTTTACGGGGTTTCCGGGGTAACCGCTGCATTTCTGCTGTTCCATCAGGGCCCTCTGCTGTCAGAAAGTGAACGCGCACTTTCATTCAGCGCGTCTCCTTCACTCGTTCCGCCATGTGCTTTTAATAATCCGTAATAAATAATTATTCACGGTATTTTGAAGTGCCCGCGATAACAATATCGTGCATATTCATTATCGTGATATATCGTATTACTGAATATCAGCACATGTCTAATAAGCAGTAATTAGAAGTTTATTGAAGCAAAAGTCATAGTTAATAGTTAGCTAATAGTGAGAATTGGACCCTAATCTAAAGTGTGACAATTTTTCCTAACGTACCGAACCGTAGCCAAAACTGAGGTACGTACCAAAACGTGACTTCTGTGTAGCGTTACACCCCTAAGAGGCACACTATAAAATATGCTGGGTTGTTCAAATGTTGTCAATTTGGATTATGCAAACCATGTTTGGGTCAAATATGGACAAACCCAACCATTGGTTAAAATTTTTAAATGACATTTTTAAACCCAACGGTTGGGTTTGTCCATATTTGACCCAAACATGGGTTGAAACAACCCATTAGAGTGCATTTTAGCAGCAACTCTCACATAAAGACAATTCCACAAGCCTGGTCTGACTTGTGTCTGATATTAAAAAAAAAAAAAGGCTTAAGGAGAAAGACAGATGCACATTTAGGAAGTCAAGCAGTTATTAATTCACCAATAGAAAGCATTTCAGCACTATCATCCTGCACCATTTTTGACTTGTCCCTCATTTGATAAAAAAATACATATACATATAAATTAAAATGTTATATATTGAATATACTGAATATACCTTGAACACATGCCCCACACTATAGCGTCTTGTAAAACCAAACTAGCTTTAAAATAGAACATAATGCACCTCATTACGTTTTGCTGCAGTGTGGATGGATTTTGCACAAACAAATGACACATTCCACATACAAACCCCCTCCTGAGCTTGGCTTTATTACTGGTACATCTTTGCCTAATAATTTTTTGAGGTTGCCCGCATGCTGCACCCCACTTCTTGACCATGACAAATGGGGCGGACTCCTGCTTTTAATAACCCCCTTCATCATACTACCCCAGACACACACACAAATATCCATGTACGGTCACACATAAACAAACAGCATTTGTATTTTTGGGTTAGGAATAAAACCAAACAAGTACCAATGGTAAATTGGATATATACTGGCCAGATCATTTAATCTATAAATATTTGGCAAGTTGAGGTTACCATAGGATGCCCCGATTATCCGAAGTTTGTCAGGACAAAAATCTACCAACAGTAGTCAGACAGTCAAATGATAGATAGATAGATAGATAGATAGATAGATAGATAGATAAAAAAAAGGGGGCTCATTATCAGCAAATCGGGATTGATACAAACCAACATAAGTACATATACACTTAAGACAATGAATACACTCATATGTGGAAATAAAAGGCCTCAATAGTTCGACCATTCAGCGGGCTGAGTTGCATAACAGACCTTAAACGGATCGACACTGTGAAGGGAGAGGAGGATCAGCTTTTGGTGCATAATAAAACCTGATCTATGGTTGCGGTGCAGTCAGTCTGACATGCACACACCCATACAAACCAAGACTGTGAGATACACAGTGACATAGAATTGAACAGTATGATGCAGCAGATACACAAAGAGTATCCTGCATCCCAAAATTAACGCCATTATCACACCATTCAATGAATGTGCTTACAAAAGTAAAACTACACCCCACCACAAAAGGAATAAAATAAACACAAAACACACACAAGCACCAGCATAATGACTCTTCACACAAGACAGTCACAGTGTGTGACTTTTCCACTCTCCAACTTTCACTGAAGAGATGGAAACTGTAAACATTTGAAAATCAATAATTCTACTGCAGAACCCTGGGATTGTGAATCCAGGACAACTTCATGCAATATATATTATAGTTAGGATACTTTGTGATACCTCTAACTCTGAATGATTTTGTACTCTCTGCCCTTATATACATATTGTATGTCCATAGATATGTTTATATTTGTAAAGAAAAGAAAAGAGAGGTCAGGGGTCCAATAAGCTGTTTTCAGAGGGCATATGCAGATATATAGGCAGATAAAAGCAATTATTTTCACTATCGGCCACTGGCTGATTGTTTAAAAACAGCCAATGATCATGGTCGATTATATCCTGTCAATCAAAAGGAGTCTCTTGTGTTGAATTTAGGGCTCTCTACGGGACAATAATTCATTAACAATTCAAAATTAGCCATAAGTCACCTGTAGTTCAAGCCAGGGTTGCTAGGTCCGCGTTTTTTCCCTATAACAAACATTATTTGTAGCACTCCTCCCATTTAATAATTGCAAAGAGCTTTGTGCTTTGTTACCTTCTGATAATTCTGTCCATTTTATCATGAAAGTCAAACAACAAATGGCATTTTAAGCGGCAGCACGGAGTGAAAGTCTTTTCTTCCACTTTACTACAAGTTATAGCACAAAATAAACTTGAATGCACATCAGAGGGTATGTTGAACAGTACAACTTACCAAAATGTATCATGTCTCATGCAGTTGAATGCAATAGTTTGGGCTATTATATATATATATATATATATATATATATATAGGCAGATATCATTCTGAATAATCAGAATTTAGTATCGGTGCATCTCTAATATATATATTATATTAAATATTATATCTAATGTATATATTAAATTTCTTAACTTTCTGAATGTTATTAATTCATATAATTACTATTAATATTGAACATCAAACTGGTTTCTTAGCTTTTTCTTTACACAAAGCACAAATTCAGTGCATTTTCCTGCCCTCTTTTGATTGACAGAATATCGGCCCTGACAATTGGCTGTTTTTAAACTATCGACCGATAGCCGATAGTGTGAAACTTGCTTTTATTGGCTAATACCAATTACTGGCCGATATATCAGTGCATCTCTAATATATATATATATATATATATATATATATATATATACAGGTGCTGGTCATATAATTAGAGTATCATCAAAAAGTTGATTTATTTCACTAATTCCATTCAAAAAGTGAAACTTGTATATTATATTCATTCATTACACAGACTGATATATTCAAATGTTTATTTCTTTTAATTTTGATGATTATAACTGACAACTAAGGAAAATCCCAAATTCAGTATCTCAGAAAATTAGAATATTACTTAAGACCAATACAAAGAAAGGATTTTTAGAAATCTTGGCCAACTGAAAAGTATGAACATGAAAAGTATGAGCATGTACAGCACTCAATACTTAGTTGGGGCTCCTTTTGCCTGAATTACTGCAGCAATGCGGCGTGGCATGGAGTCAATCAGTCTGTGGCACTGCTCAGGTGTTATAAGAGCCCAGGTTGCTCTGATAGTGGCCTTCAGCTCTTCTGCATTGTTGGGTCTGGCATATCGCATCTTCCTTTTCACAATACCCCATAGATTTTCTATGGGGTTAAGGTCAGGCGAGTTTGCTGGCCAATTAAGAACAGGGATACCATGGTCCTTAAACCAGGTACTGGTAGCTTTGGCACTGTGTGCAGGTGCCAAGTCCTGTCGGAAAATGAAATCTGCATCTCCATAAAGTTGGTCAGCAGCAGGAAGCATGAAGTGCTCTAAAACTTCCTGGTATACGGCTGCGTAGACCTTGGACCTCAGAAAACACAGTGGACCAACACCAGCAGATGACATGGCACCCCAAACCATCACTGACTGTGGAAACTTTACACTGGACCTCAAGCAACGTGGATTGTGTGCCTCTCCTCTCTTCCTCCAGACTCAAGGACCCTGATTTCCAAAGGAAATGCAAAATTTACTTTCATCAGAGAACATAACTTTGGACCACTCCAAAGTTATGTTATCGCAGCAGTCCAGTCCTTTTTGTCTTTAGCCCAGGCGAGACGCTTCTGATGCTGTCTGTTGTTCAAGAGTGGCTTGACACAAGGAATGCGACAGCTGAAACCCATGTCTTGCATATGTCTGTGCGTAGTGGTTCTTGAAGCACTGACTCCAGCTGCAGTCCACTCTTTGTGAATCTCCCCCACATTTTTGAATGGGTTTTGTTTCACAATCCTCTCCAGGGTGCGGTTATCCCTATTGCTTGTACACTTTTTTTGTACCACATCTTTTCCTTCCCTTCGCCTCTCTGTTAATGTGTTTGGACACAGAGCTCTGTGAACAGCCAGCCTCTTTTGCAATGACCTTTTGTGTCTTGCCCTCCTTGTGCAAGGTGCAATGGTCGTCTTTTGGACAACTGTCAAGTCAGCAGTCTTCCCCATGATTGTGTAGCCTACAGAACTAGACTGAGAGACCATTTAAAGGCCTTTGCAGGTGTTTTGAGTTAATTAGCTGATTAGAGTGTAGCACCAGGTGTCTTCAATATTGAACCTTTTCACAATATTCTAATTTTCTGAGATACTGAATTTGGGATTTTCCTTAGTTGTCAGTTATAATCATCAAAATTAAAAGAAATAAACATTTGAAATATATCAGTCTGTGTTTAATTAGTGAAATAAATCAACTTTTTGATGATATTCTAATTATATGACCAGCACCTGTATATATATATATATATATATATATATATATATATATATAAATATATACATATATATATATATACATATTTATCTTCTGCCGATACCGATTATTCAGAATTATATTAATAATATATACAGAATATATAGATATCATTCTAAATAATCAGAATTTAGTATTGGTGCATCTCTAATATATATATATATATATATATATATATATATATATATATATATATATATATATATATATATAATACTATATATGAAATATTACATATATGTAATATTACACATTTTAAAGTGCTCAAACCAATAGAAAGCAGGCGGTCATCCATTAGAAAGTAAATTTTTTTGTTTCTAGTACTAAACTTTTTACACGAGCATGTTTACATGTACATGTGAGAAAGAAAGTGAAGAAAAGAAAGAGAAAGGAAAAATAAGAGAAAGGATGGCGAAGTGAGAGTCTGCATTATCCTAAGGATCCAGTCTAGCCAAACAGCCCTCGGCCCTCTTCTTAATACAGAATAGTAAATGAGGCAGAACGCAGTATAACTCAACACTACTGTCTGGCCTCATATATATGCCAAATCATAAAGTGAATTCAGCAAGTCTCTCTCTTTTTCTGATTTAATGAACCTCCCTACCCCTCCATCCTCAAACCTAGAGAAACTCCAAACTCCACTGCCTCCCCTCCCCGCTCTCGATGTACATATAACAACCTATTCTTTATAGAGGGAGTCTGGATGGCCAGTCTCCATGGCAACACCATCACTAGGCAACGGCCACTGCTCTTCCTGCTTTGTTGCGGAGCAGACAGGAGTGCAACTGTGGCAGGTAGCGACCGGGGCCTAGCGGAGCGTAGAGTGGAGACAGGTAAACTCATACAAGGAGTATACTTGAGCTTTTGCAGAAATTGCCTGAGTCTAGCATATAATTAAACTTTACTTGAGTCATTTTTATGTAACGCATTACCAAGGTAGCAACTGTAAAGACAGTTATAATAAATTATAATAGTTACCTGTTCATTTTAAATAGTATAATGCTTAAAGACATTGTGCTGTTATGTTTAAGGTCAAAATAAAATCAAAATTTACTCTACTTTCTTAATGCATGTTCTCCGTTTTATTGTGATTATTTACTGTGATTATTCAAAATGTAGTATCATGTTCTTGTGCTGATGGCACATTAATCTGTGGATTATTTGATAATGTTAACCAATAGCCAAATAAATACTAAATTATAGAATTATAATGCATCATAACTGAGGGTATTATACAAGAGAGTATTTATAAGATGTTATATAATGCATTCAAAATACCTTTATAATCCATCGAGTTCAGGAGAAATGTTACGACCAAGACATTTAAGCCTTAGAAAACTATAACATGTCTAGTGACATCATCATCACAGTCTAAACCTATGTATACAGATTTAAATATGAGACACAAACCATTTGTTGTAATAAAGATAATGCATGTGAAATAGCCTGTATGAGATTTATGTTACGTTATCTAAAGTCTCTTTAAGTCATAATGCTATTCATTGTTTCTTTATTTTAACCAAGATGATTTTTGGCATCAGTTTATTGCAATTGGTTGTTGTGCTGCTGTTGATAAGTTCAGCCTCCTCTCGTTCCCAGGTGTGCTGATATGCCATTATTATTTGTGCCGTGATTCAGCCTCACAATCACGATTCCTCTTGTACAAACAGCATGAGGGAATTCATCTGAAGAAGGGAGTCATTCTGAGCTTTCAGAGCAGTTTGCTTACCAGCCATAATCACCGCAATTGTTCATAAAAAAGAGTATGTGATTACTCAGGTGCGTGTGCATGTGTTACATGTGGAGAAGAAAAAGAAAAGCAAGGAGAAGGGGGAAAAGAAATACAATTTAGGAATGAATGTAGAATGCAAACAAACAGATAGAAAGACAGATCAAATCTGACCTTCAATGCAATGAAAAACAACTCCCCACGACCATCTCTACAAAAAAAACCCCTGCTACCCCTCCAACTGTCCTCCTGCTGACCGCTTGTCTCCATCAGTGTACACTCTAACTAGTTTATTTGTCCACTAACAATGGCCAGTGTCCAGGAGAATTCTGTCATTTTTTTAATAAATCAGTTTTGAACATTTCTACCACATCCCAAATGATGTATTGTGTTTAATAACATTCGGTGGTGGAAGTGACTGTGATGGAAGTATCCTTTTAAAACAATTTTGGAATAAAACAGACCACTTTTTGTCTGACAAAAATAAAGTAGCAAAAATACAAGATATAAAACAGAGTTAACTAAAACTAAAAACGATTTTGTTAACTGAAATAAAGCTGAAATAAAATAAAGGCTACTTGAAAATGAGTCCAGCTAACTGAAATGAGTTTAAGTTAAAGGGTTAGTTCACCCAAAAATGAAATTTCTGTCATTAATTACTCACCCTCATTTCGTTCCACACCCGTAAGACCTTCATTCATCTTCAGAACACAAATTAAGATATTTTTGATAAAATCCGATGGCTCAGTGAGGCCTCCATTGCTAGCAATATAATTAACACTTTCAGATGCCCAGAAAGTTACTAAAAACATGTTTAAAACAGTTCATGTGACTACAGTGGTTCAACCTTAATGTTATGAAACAACAAGAATACTTTTTGCGCGCCAAAAAAAATAAAAAAAATAACAATATCTAGTGATGGGCGATTTCAAAACACTGCTTCATGAAGATTTGGAGCTTTACGAATCTTTTGTTTCGAATCAGTGGTTCGGAGCGTGTCTTAAACTGCCAAAGTCATGCCCCCAGTGGTGAACCATTGAAATTTCAAAAAACTTATGATATAACAAAGCCTCGTTTACTGAAATCACGTGACTTTGGAAGTTTGATACACGCTCCGAACCACTGATTCGAAACAAAAAATTCGTAAAGCTTCGAAGCTTCATGAAGCGGTGTTGAAATCGCCCATCACTAGATATTGTTGAATAAAGTCGTTATTTTGTTGTTGTTTTTTTGGCGCGCAAAAAGTATTCTCGTCGCTTCATAACATTAAGGTTGAACCACTGTAGTCACATGACCTGTTTTAAATATGTCTTTAGTAGCTTTCTGGGCATCTGAAAGTGTTAATTATCTTGCTGGCAATGGAGGCCTCACTGAGCCATCAGATTTTATCAAAAATATCTTAATTTGTGTTCTGAAGATGAACGAAGGTCTTACAGGTCTGGAACGACATGAGGGTGAGTAATTAATGACAGAAATTTTCATTTTTGGGTGAACTAACCCATTAAAGCACAGCTGAACAAAACAACTGAATACAATTAATTGTACTTAATTGTAGATAGTGGTGGAACAGATCAACTAATACTGAGTGAATTTGACATTTTTTTCTTAATCCTAGACTGTAAGATCTGTTTCAATTGTTTCAATTCAAAAACTTGCAACTGAAAAATTAAACACCGAATGCTTAACATTCAATTAGTTGCCAAAATGAATTAATTGCAACAGTTCTATTATGCTTAAATTAAACTCATTACAAATGAAAAATATGTTCTGTTTGAATCCAAAGTGCAACAATGTGAATATGATAAAGGCGGCAGCACATAAAACAAATGTCAGAATGTAAAATCTGTAATTTTATACACAATTAAATGCGATCAATTTGTACTCTTCCAACAAATTCAAAATGGTGCCTGTTTTTGAATGCAAATGAACAGGACTCGCTTTTGTTTGTGCATTAAATTACAGATAAAAATTACATTTAATTTGTGCCTATATTGTGAGCTCACATAGCAGTATTTGAGGGCGACGTTCATAAATGTGATGCATATATAACAAATACATGAATTTATTTGAAGTTTTGGCACTGCTTCAATCATCTCCACATTTATTTATGTTTTATTTACCCAACTGTTCAATGATTCGTATATCTACTGTTCACCGGGGGATGCTGAGTCTCCCTCGGCACCCATGTTTTTTTTTTGCACTCTTGTTTGATTTGCGCCTGGCACCGAGGCAAAGTTTGTGTGCGCGCTTGAAAAGTCTCCTGTGTGTTGTGGTCATAAGGAGACTGTTCTACATCTAAATAAACTAAATTCTGGTCAAGATAAATAGACAGAAATGGCAATTGTGAGCAGATTGGTTATAGGGGTGGCCGAGCTTCAGTCAATGGTGGCCACGCCCACCCCCAAGCTCCGCCCCTGACTATAAAAATTAAAGTGTATTGTATCAATTGACAGTATAATCCTATTTGCTTTCATACTTTCATTTCCATTGTACCTTTGTATAATTTATTAACAATTAATTAATAATGGCATACTGTGACTTCACAGTGAAAAGGACCATGGGATGACTGTGATATAACAGCTGTAGAATCAATAATAATCTGATTATTTTACAGTAATCTTTTCTATATCTATAAATCCACTGTTATAGTGAGATGTCCACAGTACTATGTTGGTGCTTAGCTTCCCAGCATGCTCTAAGGCATAAATAAATGATGTGGTTGCATTTTTAACTATTTGTTGGGTGATTCGGCTGTTGCTGTTGTTGTATTCACTTTAGGTTGCATGTTTTATATCGTTTATTTTTAATCTAAAATAATGTTTGTTGATTGTCTTCATGTGCAACAGTATTGCAAACCTCATGTTCCCCATAACAGTTTATACAAGACTATGTTATCTCTGTAATTTAGAATGCCATTTGCCACATATAATATAAATCACAAGTTATGAACATACTTAAGAGTTATTCATAATGTTTGGCTTCTTTTCTCCATGTAGAACAATGCAACAAATTGTATTTTGTAACGAAATTACACTAGATGGGAGAAAGCTAATTAAAAGTTAAGAAGTTCCTAGCCAAAAGGAATGCTAATTATCATAATGAAAAAAAATATACTATTATCTTACAATGCAATGCAATACAGTTATTTTTTCCCAGTATTTTATTATGTTATGACAGAAAATAGCGTAGTCTGCAATGATTTCACTTTAAATTTGAAAAAAGAATTTTATTGTAAGAAAGTAGGGTTAAATCATCTATCTATCTATCTATCTATCCATAGTTTTTAACAGTGTTTTCAAATTGATAATAATAAGAAATGTTTCTTGAGCAGCAAATCAGCATATTAGAATAATTTCTGAAGGATTTTTCAAAAAAAGGGTACTATTAATTTTGTCGATGGAATCAATGAGTTAAGAAAAATACATGAAATTTAAGATATGTTCTCTGACCAAACATCTTAATGTAAAAATTTGCTACTCACACAAATCTATCTTGTTTTCAGGATGTTTAGACATTTTTACTAGAAAACGACAAAATCAAAATGGTGTATTTTGCATTGATTTAACTTTAAAATTCAGAAAAAAGCATTTTATTGTAAGAAATTAGGGTTAAATCTTGTAAATTCCTGACTGTTTTTAACAGCTAAACATTATGTGGGTGCAGAGAGTGCGTGTGGGGGAGGATTTTAACTAGAACTCTCAAATCACAAAATCCAATTTTCAGGTGCACATCTAGAGGGTCGACCTCAAATGCAAACAGCGATCCCCCCGCCATCTACCCCTCTACCCTTTTCCCTACACATTGACACCAGACAGCACCCCTCCCCCAGACCCTGCTGGACAGCCCCCAAAACCCCCTCCGTCCGACCAGCAGCACCACAACACTATATGAAAAAGAATATGAGCAGGCATGAATTTTAATGCAGTCGCTCATCTCAGCCAAGCAGCCTCACTTCTGCAGTGGAAATAAATAAAGAGGGGAAAAAATACAGAGAACTGATAGATGAATCTTAAATCAAAAGGAGACAGAGGAGAAAGCATATGCAGAAAGACAAGGGTGATGGGAAAAGGAGAGAAAGCGAGAAAGGAATGGCAAAAAGTAGAAAGGAGAAAGACAGAGAGCAAGAATGAGAGGTGAAATCTCATCTCTTGGCTGAATAATCTGTCATTCATCAAACTGATAGAAAAGAGAGAGGTAGCACAGCCGTAAAACGAAATAACGGCAGAGGATGGGAATTTCGGATTTGGTCTGGCTCCAATTCGCCATCTTGAGTCAGATGGCGCTAGTTATCGTGCCTACATCTACATCTTTCTCTTTTGGTCTAAATATTGCATGAATAATGCATGGACCTAGGTTTCATTAAAACCTCTCTTATTAATAATATCGCTCGTGGTGGAGTATGGGAATACGGGGTGTGTGTGAAATGAGAAAACGGGAAGGGGGAAAACATACCATCCTGCAGACGCTTACGCTTGTGTTCTGTCTGAAAAATTCTGCAAAATTTAACACGGCCCTAATTTTCTGCACTTTGCTATATAACCAGCTTTTGAACCAAAAAGCCAGTGGCGGTGAGGGGTAAACAGAGCGATGGGCAGGCCAATTCAGCCAAGCACTCAGCCAGATAACTCTGGGAGGCAAATGGGCATGATTTCACAAGGACACTGCAATGAGGTCACTGTTACCTTGTCTTTGTCAGGCAAAAGGCTACAGACTGAACACAACAAAGCCATAAACAAGGGGTGGAAGATCTTGATACTGATACTGTCACATGACTTTAGCATGATACAGTGTGCACTGCAAAACAAAGCATTTCTCTAATCTGTATGTTTGTCTTGGTTACCAATAAACTAAACATTTATAAAACAAGATAAATTTTACATGTGCATCAAAATCTTGGCAAACACCTTCTTTTTTTTCCTAGTTTGGGGTACGGACGTCACGGTTCGGTGCATACAGTCAGACGGCAAATTCAGTCAGTCACAGGTGATCCACACTCCAATCCAGAAGGGGGCGCGTGCAGTAATGCAATGCTGTTTGCTAACCCCACAACAGGAAAAAGCACAGAAGAAGAAGAACAGACAATCTATGCATAGATATGTTTATGCGTAGTCTCGGCCTCAGGCGTCCCGCCCACAGACCGTTGGCTGAACGTCTGATGCTTATGGCACACTTAACTGGAAACACTTCAGGATTTTTGAAGTCGTCATCTGGTTGGTTGAATTCTACAGGATGTCCGGGTGATGTGTGCGTTGCGTTCTTTAACGGTCCGCCTGAAAACAAATGCCTAACGTGGAAGAAGGACGTTGTCGTGTCGTGTTTAACTGTGACAATGCGGCTTATCAGGATCAACTAAACGCTGGATTTTCAAAAGTATGTGAAGTTGCAGTAAACTTGCACAACGTTCTAGAATGAATAATTTATTTGATGCATGTCAGTTTGTTGTTGTAGGGACATCAACGTTACATTTTTATGCCCCTAAACATGGCGCGGAATAAAACAAACTGTGATTGGTTGCGTTACATGTCAGTCAAACGTCCTCTTGGTTGGTCCTTGGCCAATGAAAGCTGCAATAGAGTGCAGACCTTCTGCCATCAGTCGGAAGGTCTGGCAACAAGACTAGTTTATGCGTAATCTCTCAACCAGTGTTTCAACCATGGACATCAATAAACAGCTTGAGAATAATGTTACATAGCATGATATTTACCTCAGGCAAGTCATTTAGTGTCCACAGCATGTTAGTTTACTAGAGAAAATGAACTCTAGAGGGAAGCATTTCACTAAATATATGCACTATATTAGCTTATATATTCATTATATTTACTTTACCTGTTAGTAATGTCTTAATTATTTAATATATCTTTAAATAAATTTGTCATGAAAACAAGTTGTGTAAAACAGTGTAAATATTTCAAAAATGAATTAAAGTAGAAAAATAATTGAAAAATTTCTATAATTAGATTTAGAAGTTAATGCATAACCTGCCTTATGCGCAATTTACGTTTTTTTTTTTTTTTTTGAATGTTGATTATTATATTTAAAAATAAATAGCAACTGAATTTAATAGTTTGTATATAGTTTTCAGCATTAGCTGAGATAGATTTTTTTTTATCCTTATGAAAATGTTGATCATAATTGAATTTATTTAAAGGGAGAGACACAATTTGTTCAATAAACCACTGTTGATAAAAAAAAAAGAAAAATAAGCAATTTTATGTTTCCTGCTGTACCGTATCGAACCGTGACTTCAATACCAAGGTACGTACCGAACTGTCATGTTTGTGTACCGTTACACCCCTAGCGAGTACATATTAAAAAATAAAAAGCTGTAAAAGTCATAAAAAATATAACCTATTCATCAAAGAATCCTGAAAAAAAAAATGTATCTTGGTTTCCACAAAAATATTAAGCAGCACAACTGTTTTCAACACTGATAATCTGATATTTTTCTTGAGCAGCAAATCAGCATATTAGAATGACTTTTGAAAGGTCATGTGACACTGAAGTGTGAGTAATGATGATGAAAATTCAGCTTTGTCGTCACAGGAATATATTATATAGAAAACAGTTCTTTTAAATTGTAATAATATTTCACAATATTACTGCATTTACTGTTTTTTTTTATTAAATAATTGCTACCTTGGTGAGCACAAGAGACTTCTTTCAAAAACAATCATACGGAGCCCAAACTTTTGAACAGTAAGATAAACCTCACTGAATTTGTTTAGATTTACACTTAAAAATTGCCAATGAGTAAAGGAAAAATACTAGTAATTTGAGATATATTCCCTCATTTTACAGAAAAATCTAGCTTCCCATATAAATGTATCTTGTTTTAGGATGTTTAGACATTTTTTTTACTGAAAAACTACCAAATACTGATTACAAAAACTGCCATGTGACTCCTTGTTGTAATGCATGTGTGAGATGGTTAATACCCTTTTTCCACCAAAATGGTGCTGGTGCTCAGGGACGTCTCTCAGAATTGTACCACATTTTCACTGACATGACTCTTGTGTTAATACATAACTTGTCTTTTTTCAGACAGGCAGATTTTTTTTGGCATATCAAAATCAAATCCATTTAGTGTGAACAGAAAAAAAAATGCATGAACCCCTTTTTTTTTTTTTATGTGTCAGTCCATTGGCTTTCAAATCATTGTGCTCTTTTTGTCATTGGCCATTACAGGTTTTGGAAACTGTATATGCATGAATGTGTAAAACATGCCTCGTGACTTCAGCACCGTGGTGAGATGTAACAAAAAACATGAGCAGATGCAAAATTTCCAGTTTTCCATCATGTTTTTCCACATTAACAGTTGCTGTTTGTTATTCTATGAGAAAGTGTCTTGGCATCGTTCTGACTGATTATATCATTAGCATCTGAAGTAGATATGGATATTGACAACTTCTTAACAAATGGATCAAATTTCATCATTTGCGAAATGACAGTGCGGACACTGAATCCAAATCGGATTTGTGTGAAGTGTGAATGAATGAACACAAGCTTTGTTTAGAAGTCTTTTGCTTTGTTCACGTCGTGTCGTAATTACCATAATTACAAGATGACAACTCGAAGATTCTAGTGTTTTAACGTCTTCAGAACCAGATATTTGTTTCTATGGAAACCCATAGAACACCAAATGGATCCAGGCTTTGATGTTGATGACAAAATACTTAATAACGATGTTAATTCACCACAATGCTTTAAAAACAAAGAAGGAAGAAAATGATTAATATTATAGGAGCTCAATATATAATGAATAAAAAAATCATAGCAATCAATTCACACATATTTGTAAATAAAATATTTTTATTTCAGACAGATGGGGAAAATAAAGTGGCTGGAGTAGCTTTGCAGCACAACAAAAGTAGGAACAAAAGAGGACAAAACAGGGAGTCGACTGCTGCACTGGGCACTTCCAGTTAGCTTTGTTGGTTATAATGAACGATCTAGTTCTGTCATGAGTTGTTGTTTTGGAAACTTTAAGTGGTCTCCCGCCCCTGGTCCCTGGCGATAATGGTGCCTGGTTTAAGATTAAGAGGCGGAGTCAATTTCGTCCAGGCCAGAATCACCTTTAATTCATTGGAAATGCGTGGAACAGGGCCAGATTGAACAGCGGCTCCAGCACCAGCACCGGGGTCAGTGGAAAAGGGGTATGAGAGTGGGTAAATTGTGTTAGAATAGTGGTACTCTATGGGTTGTGGTATGAGTGTGTAATCCATGGCTGAGGCTGATGCTGGGCTCACGTTTGTGGTTGTTCTTGCGCTGGAAGGGAAGTGTGTGCCGCTCGGAGTCTTCCTCACCCTCCTCATCTGCCAGGTGTGTGTGAGTGTAATGGTAACTCAAACCTGGACGATTCTTGTAGCGCTTCCCACAAACTAAACACAGAGGAACACACAAGGAAGCAAAAAGACAGTCAAAAAATCTGTAATAATGCATACAAGAGTTTGGTTAATCTTGTCATGAACAGAAAAGTATTAATTATAGGTATTATATTTCTATTACATTTTTTTATTGTTGTTGTTATTTACTGACAATTATTTTAATTCATTTTATATTATAATTTAATTATAATAAAATATTTTAATTTAATATTTCAAAGTACTAATAAGTGTTATATTAGTATAATAATAGCTATTATTATATGCATAATTATATTTTATTATTATTATTATCATCACTAATTTTAATTTAATTAAATAAACATTATATTTGTATAATAACAGCTATTATATATATTTTATTATTAGTAGTAGTAATTTTAATTATATTATCAATTTGTTAAATATATGACAATATACTTAAATATATGACTTTATTGTAATTATACAATTATTATACAATTCTGATATAAAGTCAGAATTTCGTGATATAAAGTCAGAATTGTGAGTTATAAAGTCAGAATTGCGAGATATAAAGTCAGAATTGCGAGTTATAAAGTCAGAATTGCAAGATATAAAGTCAGAATTGCGAGTTAAAAAGTCAGAATTGCGGGTTATAAAGTCAGAATTGCGAGTTATAAAGTAAGAATTGCGAGACATAAAGTCAGAATTGCTGGATATAAAGTCAGAATTGCGAGTTATAAAGTCAGAATTGCGAGATATGAAGTCAGAATTGCAAGTTATAAAGTCAGAATTGCGAGTTATAGTCAGAATTGCGAGTTATAAAGGCAGAATTGCGAGTTATAGTCAGAATTGAGAGTTATAAAGTCAGAATTGCGAGTTATAGTCAGAATTGCAAGTTATAAAGTCAGAATTGCGAGTTATAAAGTCAGAACTGCGTGATATAAAGTCAGAACTGCGTGATATAAAGTCAGAATTGCGAGATATAAAGTAAGAATTGCGAGTTATAAATTCAGAATTGCGAGTTATAAAGTCAGAATTGCGAGTTATAAAGTCAGAATTGCGAGTTATAAAGTAAGAATTGCGTGATATAAAGTCAGAATTTAAAGTTATAAAGTCAGAATTGCGTGATATAAAGTCAGAATTTAAAGTTATAAAGTCAGAATTGCGCGTTATAAAGTCAGAATTGCAAGATATAAAATCTTTATAAAGTGTATATAACACAATTGCGAGTTTATCATGCAATTCTGACTTTATAGCATGGAATTCTATGAAAAAGAGTCAGAATTGTGAGATATAAAGTCAGAATTGCGAGTTATAAAGTCAGAATTACATGATAAACTCGCAATTGCGTCTTATAAAGACTTTTTTTCCTCAGAATTGCATTTATATCTTGCAGTTCTGACTTTAAAACTCGCAATTCTGACTTTATAACTCGTAATTCTGACTTTATAACTTGTAATTGCGAGAAGAAAAGTCAGAATTCTGAGATAAAAAGACGCATTTACCTTTTTAATTTTTTTATTTAGTGACGGAAACTCTTCCCTAAGAACATTGACACACCATGCAACATAAGTCACAATGAAATGTGACATTAAATATCCCATTATCAGGAGAATTGCATTGTACACGTTTATATGGCTATATGGTGCTCTATTTGTAGTTCTACCCCTCCTTTCCCAATACTGGGTTTGGTAATGAATATAGAGTTATATTCTGTGTTCACTTGTTTATTTGTGCATGATACTCACTGTCACACACATATGGCTTGTCTCGATCCTCTAGGGATGCTGGTTCCTGTCTCTTTCTCATCCCCCCAACACCACATGCCTGGACACATCAAAAAATTGCATGTAAACACACATGGATTAATTTACAGTTGGCAACCAGTCTATTTTACACAGGTGCAGATAGAGAACCATCGTTATTTTGGCCTTGCAGCGCCCCCCTCCCCTTCCCTACTTCCTTCATCAAGCTTTAAGCAAATCCTCTTACACAGCATTAATTACACCTAGCACACAATTATCACAGCATCTCTTCTACACACTGCCGGCTAACTATGTGGGGTGTGAGAGATCTTAGAGGAAGAAGTGTGCCCCAATTAACAGCACAGAAGGTGACAGATTCTAGGGAATGAATCGAAGACAACCTCGTATGTATTTCTGCTAGACTAGTATATTGAACGTCGCATGCTTTTCTTCCAGGGTTGTCCGCCATATCTTGACATTTAAATTCCATTGCTGAAGTTGAATTTACATAGCAAACAGAATGAACAACTGCAACTACAAGTAGAATTTAAAATGGAATTAAATTCTAAGAAACTGATGTAACTGTAGTTTTTAGTAAAACATCTCATTTTTCAGTATGAATTAACCATAAACATATTTTCATACAAACATCATATCCAGAACCATTACATGTTAATAATAATTAATATTCAATTTATTCAGTGTATTTGATTTATTTATATTTACATGTAATTAATTAATTTTCCTTTTCTTGACTATGGTGGAATAACACTAGTTTTCCCAGAAAACTATAATTAAATTACATTATGTTATATAAAATATTATGTAATAAACAGATATTTATAGATATTTCTATCATGAGAACTCTCAGAAGATTTTAACTTTGTAATGGATATGATAATGTTAATGTATTTGGTCTTGGTGGAATAGATCTGCTACGCTGCTCCTGCTGAATTGCTGCTACTGTTGATTATTGCTGTTGTAGATTATTGCTGCTGCTGCAGAGCAAGTACAGGAACTTGCTACTGCCAATACATAAGCTGATACGCTGCTGCACAAATAGCATATATAAAATTACCCATAGCCGATCTATACAGGTGGAGCTGGGGAAGGTGGAGGGTTTCAGAGGAACTCTGAAAGCGCGCTGCAGACTGCTATAGTGAATGCTAAACAGCCATTTAAATGTTGTGAGCAGCAAGCTCATTGGCTGCAAAGGCAAAATGAACCAATCAGCTTGTACCAAGTAGTTAACACTGAGAATATCATCAGTTTGCGTCAAGGACCCATCAGCCTGCGCCATCTAGAGTTTCCTGACAGAACTAGGCATTTATTTTACAAAGTTATATGAAAAAAATAATATGGTTACCATATTATATGGTGCCATGTGGCAATTGATGTTTTGATGGCAGAGAAGTCAGTATGTCTAATCAGCTGAAAAAAACAAAACAATGTATTCTACATATCAGGACCTCCTGTCCTCTGTTGGTCATAAAAACAGATAGTAAACTAAGCCAGAGTTGCCTTGTTGATGGATGGGATGCTAAAATGAACAGAGCAAGTTTTCAAGGATACCAAAATTTCCTGATAATTTACTCACCCCCATGTCATCCAAGATGCTTATCTCTTTCTTTTTTCAGTTGAAAAGAAATTAAGGTTTTTGAGGAAAACATTCCAGGATTTTTCTCTATATAGTGGACATTAACGGCAACCAGGTTGAAGGTCCAAATTTCAGTTTCAATTCAGCTTCAAATCTAAGCCGAGGAACAAGTGTCTTATCTAGCAAAGTGATCAGTCATTTTCTAAAAAAATTAAAAATGATATACTTTTTAACCGCAAATGCTCGTCTTGCACTGCTCTGCGATGCACTACGCATTACATAATCACATTGGAAAGGTCACGTGCAATGTAGGCGGAAGTACCAAGCAAGTGTTTACAAAGCAAACGTGCAAAGACTAAGTCAAACGCCCTTTACAAAAAAAAGGTAAAACCACGAAGTTGGACAATTTTGAAGTTGGAGGCGAAAATAAGATGGAGTTTTTCGCCCTACTGTGGTACTTCCGCCTACATCACGCGTGACCTTTTCAACGTGATCACGTAATGTGTGGCGCATCGCAGAGCTAGTGCAAGATGAGCATTTGTGGTTAAAAAGTATATACATTTGAATTTTTTTAGATAAGACCCTTATTCCTCGTCTAGGATCATGTAGAGCCCTTTGAAGCTGCATTTAAACTGCAATTTGGACCTTCAACACATTGGTATCCGTTGCAGTCCAATATATATGGAGAAAAATCCTGGAATGTTTTCCTCAAAAACCATAATTTCAATTGAAGAAAGAAAGACGTAAACATCTTGGATGACATGGGGGTGAGTAAATTATCAGGAAATTTTAATTCTGAAGTCAACTAATCCTTTAAGCTGCGATAAAAGAAATATTGTAGCATCAAAAAAATGACACATTTCAGCATTAAATTTAGAATTTTGTCCAACACCAATTTCTGCATAAAAAGTATTGATTTATCATGCAAGTTCGTGTAAAATTAATCATATACCATATTTATATCCAAATGCCCAGTTTTTTTTAAAGTCTTATTTCACTTAAGAACCTCGTCCCTCAACAAAAACAGCTATTTGTACAGTTTTCCTTCTTCAGGCTGTGGTTATTTCATGGCTGGACTATTGCAGCTTGCATGCATTTCTGCACAGAACCACTTACAATTCAAGCCTTTCATGTATGTGGGGTTATAATTACAGACAAACTTAGCCATGTTTTCAGTGTGCCATCAGACATCAGGTGTTGTCTTTAAAGTGGTATTAAAGGATGTTTTTTATGGCTGTTGGAAAGGAGCTGCTTTGAATCCACACAAAGCCAGTGGAACGCAATGATGAAAGGTGCGCAGGGATCAAACCTGGAGATGTGCTAAACAGCCATAATGGATCAATGGATGATGAGCTACAATGGCCTGCTTTGTTCAGAACACAGCCTTGAAGGAACAGGAATCCTAGATTAAACAAAGACCCTGCAGAGCTCACTGCAAACCTACAGGTCTGCGATATAGTACTATTAAACGTTCAGGGTTGCTGTTTGGATTTAAATAGGCAACTCTTGATGGAAATAAATGTTGTTATGTTTTTCCATCAAGAGATGCATCAGTTTTAGGTCAAGATCTTGTATTGACAATGCAAGAGTCGAGCACTCTGTAAAGTCTACTCCAGCACAACCCAAAGACTTTCAATGAATTTAAGGTCTGGACTCAGAGGTGCCAATTTATGTGTGAAAATGATTCTTCATGTTCCCTCCCAACCATTCTTTCAAAATTTGAGCCTGATGAATCTTGACATTGTCATCCTGGAATTAGCCATGATATGTCTTCCTACATGGTTGTTTAAGAAATGAAAAGCTACACACTCCATCAATTAGGATAATATAACATATAACATGCTAGAAACACAATAATCTCTGCAATAATGATCCAATCATAGACTCTTAAGCATTTGCATATTTAAGTCCAAACAGCAACTTTTTTTTTGGCCAGGAAGTCTATATGAAAATATGACCCAGACCCATGTACATTTGGCTCTGAATAAATGAGTTCTTGCAATGAGTTCTGAAGCAAAAGCAGTTGAGTCTTAGAGCATTGTAAGTAATCGGCCTGCAAAACCTGATGATTCACTCTAGTAATAGTATGATTCATACTAATTAATTAGTGACTGCAGGTCCAAGCAGAACATGTTATAGCTGCACGTGTTTTACCCGTCCTTTGGTGCGATTCTTGCGTTTGGGAACGTCCTCCTCCATCTCTTCCATGTCCAGCTCATGAGGAAAATCTCCCACCAGCAGCTTCTGTGACCACAAGGAAAGACCAGCACATACGAGTCAGCTGTACTATATGAACAACAGTGGAATATCTAACAGGCTGGTACAGGAACGAATAACAATTTTATATTGGTTTACAGTAAACATGAGCTTGTAATGGCATTAAGCAGTTTGTGCAGGGGACACATGGGTGTGTTTATGCTCGAATAAACACACAAAAATCTTAATTGTCTAGTTAAGAGTATTTTTAACATTTAGATTACCTTTGTTGTCTTTCCATGAAATATTGCAGACAAAAAAGGTCCATTGTCTATTGTCAATAGTGTAGAAACTTATGAAGCACAGCTCACACAAAAGCAGCTTTGTGTTGGTTAATGCGGCAAATGCATAACCCCTTTGAAAGATTTGTGAAATCTTTCAACCTCACACTAAATTCTCAGTCGCTTGGTTTCCTATTGAAATGACTGGATTTTACCCAAGAAAATTTGGTGAAAAATGTTAAATGTGACCGCACCCTAAAAAACACTAATAATGTGATTAGCAAATCGCAAATCGAATATCCTTATAAATTTTCATACTGTACATCATAATTTAAAATGACTGATTTTGATATTTAGAGATTTAATAAATTATGGTTTCCAACATGGAAAAAAAAAAAACATCTACTTATTTATATCAGTCAGACTATTGGTGCATCTTGTCTGTCAGGCGAAATTTGTAGGTATGATAGTCCAACCAAAAATGAAAATAATCGAATAATTAACTCACCCTCAAGCCATCCTGGGTGTATATGACTTTCTTCTTTCGGCCAAACACAATCTGAGTTATATTAAAAAATATACTGGCTCTTCCAAGCTTTATAATGGGAGTGAATAGTACCTTGTTTTTTGAAGCTCAAAAAAGTGCATCCATCCATCATAAAAGTAATTCATACAACTCCAGTGGGTTAATAAAAGCCTTCTGAAGTGAAGCGATGCATTTTTGTAAGAAAAATATCCATATTTATAACTTTATAAACTATAAACACTGGCTTCTGGCAACAAGTCAATGTTCCGCTGGAACACTGACCTCTGACCCAATGTATGACGTACTGATGAACACAGAAGCGCAGAGGATAGAGCAAAACAAAACACTGGTCACAAATTAGAAGTCTAAAATGAGAATTTTCAAAAAGAAATGTCGGAGGATTTTGATTTAAGAGAAGAAGTTTGAGTTTGTTGCCCAGCCCTATTCGTTTGAACCGCGAGAGGCGTCTAAGCTTACGATACTCCTACATTCTACATCACGCGTTGTGTCAGAGGTCACTCGGGAACTCGACTCCCTTATGGCTGTTGTCGGAAACCAGTTATTATAGTTTATAAAGTAATAAATATAAATATTTTTCTTACAAAAACGCATCGCTTCGCTCCAGTAGGCATTTATTAACCCCCTGGAGCCGTATGGATTACTTTTATGATGGATGGATGCACTTTTTTGAGCTTTAAAATCTCGGGTACTATTCACTCCCATTATAAAGCTGGGAAAAGCCAGGATGTTTTTTAATATAACTCCTTCTGAAAGAAGATATACACCTACGATTGTTTGAGGGTGAGTAAATTATGCGATAATTTTCATTTTTGGGTGAACTAATCTTTTAAAAAGTAACAGCACAAACCTCTGGACGTTTTTGCCTGTGAAATGTTGCTAATGTTGCGCACCTTAAAGGCTCTGAGGCACTCACAGCAAAGTTTTTTTTCGTTCTTCATTCAGGGGTAAAAAGATGTTCGAAATACCTTTTCAGCGGTATACCGTTAGCAAACATCCTGATGCCGCCTACACTGCTGGAGCGGTGTTTAGGTTAATATTTACTATGTGCTTTCCTCTCAATTATAAAATAAACAACAAAAATGACAGTTAAAATAGCATTTGATCATAGCGACGCGGATATGTTTGCACGAGCTCTGCAATTCGGCACTCTAGTGAAGTCACGTCACATTTATGCTTTAAAGCGAGCATCTTTACAGTATTAAACATGAAAAAACGTCAATGTCAATGTCAACTTCAATTTCTACTATAAAGCAGTTCTCCAGTCCGTTCGTGTTTTTACTTGCGTATGACATCAACGGACTCAACAGAAAAAATTAACCAGAGAAGATTTCCACATCAAATAAGGTGGAGTCTCATAGCCACACCTATCTATTACATAATTACCATGGACCAATGGTAGTTCGAAGGTGTTTTCCTGCCGGAGTGAACTTTTGCGGAAAGTTTGCTTTGGCAATCTGTTTCGAAATTCCGAAACAAACTCCAAACGAACTTCACTTTGGCCTGATTTAGTTTTAAATGACGTCACACCAGTTCATTCTTCGATTTCGCTTGAAATATATCACGGCCTTAACTGTGATAATTGCCTAGAAAGTGCACAACTGTAAATGTACTCATAATGTGTGGTTGTGGGAAGTGAACAGAGGTAGCAGGGAGGCACATAGCTTTTTAACTCCTGCAGGTGCCTGAGGCGACGTAAGCAGCAGGATCACAGGTCTGCTCCCAGGGGAAGGAGCACTCTAAAGAGTGAATCTTAATTGAAGTGCTAATTGGTTAACTGTCCACCCCCGGGATAGATGTCATGTTGAGCGCAAAACAGTGAGGGTGGTGACACTAGTGACAGCTCAATCAACTGGCAGGCTGGTTCATTAGGATCTATAAGCATTCACACATCAACACGGTCAAATTTAAGTACCGGTAAACTCAGAGAAATCAATAACTTTGTCAAACGTACTGTCATACACAAACACAATAACAAAAATACACTCGCAAGTATACACACTTTGTAGTTAACAAGGAAGTGGGGGAGTGTCAGCCCTGCAGGGATTTGTGTTACTGCCAAAAAGAGACACAAGTACTACAGAGAAATCAGAAGGGGAGAGAAAGAGTAAAAGAGAGGAAGGCAGACAGAAACACTGAATGGAGTGGAGGGAAGAGCGTTTTGTGTACCAAAAATGGAGCACAGGGACGGTGTCTTTGTGTGTACTTCACGGCAATAGTGTGTAAAAGTACTCTTTATCTAGTTGACTGTTGAGTGTGTGGCTACAAAATCTTTCTAGGGGGAACATCCCTTAGTCGAGGAATCTTTCTTACCTGGCATTCACTCATGGGTTCCTCCTCCTTTGTTTCAACTTTTTTATCCAGCAGTTCTCCACTGAGGAGTGATTCCAGCACAGGACCCTCAGGAACACCCCCTTCCTTCTTTAATGCTGCTTCATAGTCTGAACACACACCGGAAATAATTGTTACACCAAGGCATTTCTACTCAGCTCAAAAAAGCTCAAAAGTAACCCGACAGTACAAACTTGAATTGTTTAGAATATTTTTGGGGGGGCAATGTCAATTTATTTTATAAAACATTTTTTCAACAGTTTGAACAATATAAAAATTAAATTAAATTAGCATAATATGAATTCTCAACATAATGTAGCAGTAGTCATGTTTCCAATCCAGCTGTTTTTATGCATAAATTCAAAATATGCATAAAAACATCTAAATAGAAACATTGCAAATACATAGGTGGGTGTGGAAAAGCTAAGGTATGGCTAAAAACTAAATGTGACTATGGTAAATGTAAACAGATTGAGTGAATGAATGGTGACATACAGAAATCAGCAACAGGTATGTCCAGAAACGCCCTCTCATAAACATCTGGCTGAATCAGACCTCTGTCTGTCTTTCTGACCCTCACTCTTGGTATATTCTGCTAGTACAATACAACATGAACATGTTTTAATAAATGCTGCAACGCAGAGAAAGCCACCACATTAGCAGTGGGACAAAATAAACTCTTGTTGCCACTGCAGCGGGACGAAAGTAACAAGTGTTACTTTCGTCCCGACAGGAACATCTGACATTTAAACCCGATTTACTTTCATACTGAAAAATACTGACAAGTCAAACTTCAGGATGTGTTACAGGACTAAATAACCTGTAGACTGATCATTATTATGACACATGAAACGAACTTGTAATTAGAAAAAAAATTACCACTTCAGCAATTTATTTATAGTACTCGAAAACTATTTTCCGGACCTAACCGCGGGAAACAATGACGAAATCACATGATATTTGGCAGCTCCGTCAAGGGTTGCGTGCTGAACGTGCTGTCATAACTTGAAATGCAAATGTAGTCAGAGCTCTGAAAAAATCGCTTTGTTACTTTCGTCCCGTGTTACTTTCGTCCTGGTTCTCCCCAACTTTCAAATTCATTAAAAAATCTTTTAAATCCCAAACTTGTGAAGATTGGTCATTTGTGTTTTTTTTTTCTCTCTCTCTGTTTAAAAATAAAATCAGACTAAGTAGATACCTTAAGTTTCTGTTTTTCTTTCTCTGACTGAAAAAAGAAGTTTTTAGGTTGTTGAATCAGAAAATACAATTGTACAAAATACAAAAAGCCCCCCCAAAAATGGATAAAAGCTTTATGTGTGTCCTTCTCATCAACACCAGCTCTCACCGATTTTAAACTCGATGGGTCCAAGACGTGGATCCTCTAAGATGTTTAACCGTCTCTTCTTTCTCCAGCAACGTGCTGGATAGGTATAGAGCTGCCCTGGAGCCACACCTGGGTCAAACAGAACCAGAGTCGTATATGTAACGTGACCTAAACATCCAAAACCTCAATCACCTAAACTTCTAAAAATAAAGGTGTTTTATTGGCATTGATGGTTCCATGAAGAACCTTTAACATCCATGGAATCTTTCCATTGCATAAAAGGTTCTTTATAGTGGAACAAAGGTTCCCTTTCAGTCGGTCACGTTCGACGTACGTCAGTAGTGACCGACGAATCGGGATATTGCTAGAGAGCCCTATCAGCTTCGAGTGAACTACAACAGGCCAATGGAGTTGCCATGCGATATTTGCATAAGGCGCACCGCCCCCGCCAGGTGGTATAAATAGGGGAGCAGATGCCATCGCACTCTGTCTTTCGCTTCGGAGCCATCTAATTGTGTTCCAGCTTTCAGACTTCTAGAGTGAATTCTTCAAGCCTGTGTGAAGAGAAGATAGCGTCTTGTGTTGGTGTGAAGGCATTTCAGCGAAGTCGCGAGCTTCCCGAGGAGCCTGAGCTTGAAAGCTCTCAACTGCTGTTGTTACAGCACAATTTCCAAACTCAACTTGTTGTCTGTTGCGATTTGGGCCGGTTCCTCCGTTGTGTTCGGGGAGTGGTGTACCCAAACACATCGTGACACTCCCTGTGTGCTTCAGCACAAGAGAGCTGAATCTTCCCCTTCTAAAAGAGCTTCACAGACGAACCCTGCGTCTTTTTCAAGATGCCATTTCGTCTGTGCGTTACTGGATGCCGTCGTTCATTGGTCCCCGCTGACGGCCACAATCGCTGCATCACGTGCCTGGGCGTTCAGCACGCTGAAGCAGCTTTTGTGGATAGTTCATGCTCTCACTGTGGGAACATGACTATTGCAGTGTTGAGATCGAGACTCTCGTTCCTTGGTTCTCAGGGAGTGGGGGTCCCCTCCCCTATGCCCCGTTCCGCCGTTTTCTCTGGCTTCGGCCGGAGTGACGGAGCGTCGGCGTGTAGGCAGGGTGATCTGAGGATCACGGTCAGGGCTTCCCCGCCGAGCGCCGCTCCACGGGCCCCTGTCCCCTCTACCTCACTGCAACCGGTGGTGTTGCTGATCGAGCATGCTGGTCCCTCTACCGAGCGACCAGCCGTTTCCTTCGGCACACCCGCGGATGACCGCATGTCGATCGCGGCATCGGAAGGTGAGCAAGAGTCCTCAGGAGATGAGGACTCGGCTGCGTTACCTCCCTCTGGGACAGTAGCGTTGTCCGAGCCCGATCCTGAGTTGACGGCTATGCTTTCCCAGGCTGCCAAGAAGGTCAGGCTCGTCTGGAATCCTCCACCGTGTCCCGAGCCTTCTCGGCTGGATGATTGGTACCTCGGGGCGGCCCGCACTGGTCCCCAGCGCCCCGCCCCGATGCCTTTCTTCCCGGAGGTGCATGATGAGGTGACCAGGTCCTGGCGGACGCCCTATAGCGTTCGTGCGAGACCCGGTCCCTTATCCGCCTTCAACAATCTGGATGGCGGAGAGTCTAGGGGATACACGCGGATTCCCCCGGTCGAGCGGTCCGTTGCGATGCAGCTGTGTCCAACGGCCGCTGGCTGGCGCGGTGAGCCGCGTCTCCCATCCCGGGCCTGTAAATTCTCGTCAGGACTGACGGAGAAAGCTTACAGAGCCTGCGGACAGGCTGCCTCCGCCCTGCATGCCATGGCCCTTTTGCAAGTTTATCAGGCAAAAGCGTTAATGGACATGCCCCAGGGAGGTCTTGACCAGCAGCAGCAGAATGCAGGCTGAGGCTATCAAACAAGTCCTGCCCCGGCGGTCCTCTGCTGCCTCCACCCCGCCGCCGGCCGCACAGCCTCAGCCCGCTCGTCGCCGAGGGCGCCCGCCTACGTCGTCCTCTGCCCCTGCTAAGTCGGCGAAGCAGCAGCCAACACCCGCCAAACAGCAGGGAGTCAGTCGCGGACGCGGCGCCCAGCCCGCTCAGGCCAAGCCAGGTGGCAAAAGGTTGAGGAAGACGCGACCCTGAGACGGGCGACCTGGAGGAGAAGGTTCCTGCTCTTCGGGAGAGGACTCCATCGTCTCTCCCACCCCCAGAGGAGGGCCAGGGGGAATTTGTGAATTTGTCTGTCCCTCCGCTGGCTCTCCGGAGTCCAGCTGTACCCACTTTGTCACAAAAAGAGCAGTTTCCCAATCCTCCAGGTCACAAGAGAGCGCGGCTGTCAGTGCGCGAGGCCCCGCCTTGCCACTCGCAGCCCACTCTAACTTCGCCAGCAGGTCTCAGTGTCATGGTCGAGGCCGCCCCCCAGCCGTCTCCCATTCACACTGTCACCTCGCAGAGTCTGACCCCACTTCGGGCCGCTACGCCGTAGCACTCTGTTTCGCTGCCCCACCCCCGGAAATCGAGCCGGTCCCTCCAGCCGATATGAAGTCAGGGTTCTATAGCCCCTACTTCATTGTACCGAAGAAGGGCGGTGGGCTACGGCCAATCCTGGATCTGCGTGTCCTGAACCGGTCCCTTCACAGGCTGTCGTTCAAGATGCTTACGCAGAAACGCATTTTCGAATGCATCCGTCCCCAGGATTGGTTTGCAGCGATCGACCTGAAGGACGTGTACTTTCATGTCTCGATTCTGCCTCGTCACAGACCCTTCCTACGGTTTGCGTTCAAGGGTCAGGCATATCAGTACAAAGTCCTACCCTTCGGGCTGGCCCTGTCGCCCCGCGTCTTCACGAAGGTTGCGGAGGCAGCCATTGTTCCGCTCAAGGAACAGGGCGTTCGCATTCTCAACTACCTCGACGACTGGCTCATCCTGGCCAGCTCGCGGGAGCAGTTGTGCGAACACAGGGGCATGGTGTTAGCTCACCTCAGCCGGTTGGGTCTTCGGGTCAACTGGGACAAGAGCAAACTCCCCCCCGGGCAGAGGATATCTTATCTCGGTATGGAACTGGATTCGGTCGCCCAGACTGCGCGCCTCACAGAGGAGTGCATCCAGTCAGTGTTGACCTGCCTGAGTACGCTCAAGCGCTGGACAGCGTCCCCACTGAAACTCTTTCAGAGGCTCCTGGGGCATATGGCATCCGCAGCCGCAATCAGGTCGCAGTGGTCTGACCCTTCGTTCCTGCGGGCTGGAGTTCCCCTCGAACAAGTGTCCAGGCATGCTGTGGTCCACACAGATGCCTCCGCCACGGGGTGGGGAGCCACGTACAACGGGCATGCAGCATCGGGTCTGTGGACGGGGCCCCAACTGCATTGGCATATCAATTGCCTCGAGTTGCTAGCAGTACGTCTTGCACTAAGCTGCTTCCAGGAGCTTTTGACAGACAAGCACGTACTGGTCCGCTCAGACAGCACTGCGGCCGTTGCGTACATCAACCATCAGGGTGGTCTACGCTCCTGCCATCTCTCGCTATGGAGTCAGAAGCATCTGAGGTCGCTTCGTGCCATTCATGTCCCAGGCGTGCTCAACCGTGCAGCCGACGAGCTCTCACGGCAGCCTCCGCTTCCGGGCGAATGGAGACTCCATCCCCAGGTGGTCCAGCTGATCTGGCAGGGCTTCGGCGAGGCACAGATAGATCTGTTCGCCTCCCCGGAGACTGCCCACTGCCAGTGGTTCTATTCCCTGACCGGCGGCACGCTCGGCACGGATGCCCTGGCAATCAGCTGGCCCCAGGGCCTACGCAAATATGTGTTTCCCCCAGTGAGCCTTCTCACACAGCTCCTGTGCAAAGTCGGGGAGGACGAGGAGTAGGTCTTGTTAGTGGCTCCATACTGGCCCACTCGGACCTGGTTCTCGGACCTCACGCTCCTCGCGACAGCACCTCCCTGGCCCATTCCTCTGAGGAAGGACCTCCTGACTCAGAGACGGGGCACCCTCTGGCACCCGCGTCCCGACCTGTGGAAACTCCATGTGTGGTCCCTGGACGGGACGCGGAGGTTCTGAGTGATCTCCCGCAAGCGGTCGCAGACACTATCACTTCCGCTAGAGCTCCTTCTACGAGGAACCTATATGCGTTGAAGTGGAACCTGTTCGTCGAATGGTGCTCCTCTCACCGAGAGGACCCCCGATCATGTTTGGTCAGAGCCGTGCTTTCCTTTCTGCAAGAGGGCCTGGAGCGAAGGCTGTCTCCCTCCACCCTCAAGGTGTATGTTGCTGCTATCGCCGCACATCACTATGCAGTTGATGGTAAATCGCTAGGGAAGCACGATCTGATCGTCAGGTTCTTGAGGGGGGCGAGGAGACTGAATCCTCCCCGCCCCCCTCTGTACCCTCTTGGGATCTGACCCTGGTCCTTACATCTCTCCGGGGTCGTCCCTTCGAGCCTTTGCAATCAGCTGAGTTAAAAGTACTGTCCCTGAAGACCGTCCTGGATATGTGACCAAGGTTCCTACCACTCCCTTTTGAGATCAGGTGGTGAACCTGCAAGCGCTGCCTTCGGAGGAGGCAGACCCAGCCCTAGCTTTGCTCTGTCCCGTCCGCGCTCTGCGCCTGTACGTGGACAGAATGCGAAGCTTCAGGACCTCAGATCAGCTCTTTGTCTGTTACGAAGGCCAGTAGAAGGGAAAGGTTGTCTCCAAGCAGAGGATGGCCCACTGGATAGTGGACGCCATCGCCCTAGCGTATGAATCCCAGGGCGTGCCTTGCCCGCTCTGGTTGAGAGCCCACTCCACCAGAGGAGTAGCCTCTTCCTGGGCGCTGGCGCACGGCGCCTCGCTGACAGATATCTGTAGAGCTGCGGGCTGGGCGATACCTAACATGTTCGCTAGATTCTATAGCCTTCGTGCAGAACCAGTATCTTCCCGTGTACTCGCTTCCACCAGCCGGTAGACGCAAAGAGCCCGTTCTAGTGTCGGCTTGCAATGCCACTCCCACCCCATGGGCCGGATACGTGCATCCTTTTTACTCCAGTCGAGTTCCCTGCTTGGCGAACCCTGTCGAGTTCCTCCACCTCCCCCTTCGGCTCGGACATTGCGGAGTGTCTGATGGGTTCATACTGTGGTGCTTCAGGGAACGAGGGTTACATACGTAACTGAGACGTTCCCTTTCAGTCAGTCACATTCGACGTACGTCAGTAGTGACCGACGAATTGGGATCCCAAATAAAGCACCACAGTATGAACCCCTTCCAGTGCCCAGTGCAAGCTCTAGCCACCCGGCGCACCAGTGGGATGGGGAAGGGGGCGACGTACGTCCCGTCGCCACAGTTGCTGTACCCTTGCTGTAGTGCGGACTAGATTGTCTCCTCAGTGAAAAACAGAGTGCGATGGCATCTGCTCCCCTATTTATACCACCTGGCGGGGGCGGTGCGCATTATGCAAATATCGCACGCCAACTCCATTGGCCTGTTGTAGTTCACTCTAAGCTGACAGGGCTCTCTAGCGATATCCCGATTCGTCGGTCACTACTGACGTACGTCTCCGTTCCCTCCTTCAGGGAACGAGGGTTACATACGTAACAGAGATGTTTTTTAGATCAATAAAATGTTCTTTACAGTAAGAAAAATTTGTTCTTTTAAGAACCATTCATTTAAAGGTTCTTTGGTGAACCAAAAATCGTTCTACTATGGCATCACTGCTAAAACCCCCTGTTGGAATCTTTATTTTTAAGAGTGTATGTAGTACAATATATGGTACATATAAACACACCTGGCCCACGGTGGGTCTTCTCCATCCATATGTAGCAGTTACTCTGTGCTACGCCTGTTTGGGAGTCGAGAAAGGGCAGGCGCATGGAGCGCTCTGCACAAAGTCGAGCATTATAACTGCGGCAGTGCTCAATGGCCTCGCGGTAAAACTCCTCACCAAGGCTGGAAACAATTAAAAAGAGGGAATGTGTTACAACAAACACTTGAATCTAAGAAGGCATGATTTCACTGCTCAACAACTAATAAAAAATGGATTATTATAATAAATCAAAATTAAAGTGAAATTTGAGATTTTGTGGCTTATGTGTGTTAGCTTTGAAGTCATCTATATGCTAGTAAACACTTAAACATTGAGAAAATTCATATTTAAGCATTCAAAATTTACAGTCTTTCTCTTCTGGGAAATTAGAGTAAAAAATATTGATGAGTCATGTTGTGCTAAACAGATTTTTGTCCAAGTAACTTCAAGGGGTCTTTAAATTTTCATCCATCTATGCAGAGAACCCTTTGTAGTTGACATGCAGGAGGTAAATAAAATTCTTGGCTGGATTCTGATTGGGAAATATAAATCTCATTTCCAGCTCTGTTAGAAACATATCACATGTGCATTGCAGTATACTTTACAGATTCTCACTCGTAGATAAAAGGTTCAGGTATTAGGAACTGCTGTTTAAAAACACTGCAGCATGGTGAGCATTAATGGTTCATGTGGAAGAAAGAAAAAAAAGAGCACAGTCAACAGTTCTGTCCTCAAGAGTATGTTTGCATGCTTGAAACTGCTCAGGACAAAAGTACCAAACAGTGATTTTATTGCTGAGGCTGCAGTGAGAAACCTGCTTAGCAAACTGCTGTATTTGTAAAACAATTTTAAGATCAGGGAAACACTTTATAATAACTCATGAATAAGTCAGTAGCAACTGTTATATATTGCTTTACAGATCAGTAGTTGATTTACATTCATATTTGAATATGAAAACTTATGACTCAAAGTTTAATGAGGTTTTTTAAAATTTTAGCGTGGGTGGATGGGAGGCTCCCTTGTGAAAAAGTAATGCACTCGATTGTCCTGAATGTGCACTTGTAATGTATTTCAAATCTTTTTTTTTTTTTTTTTTTAAACTGTACTTGTTAATAATACAATATAATGAAATAAAAGGCCACCCGAGTGTACTAGTCATGTAAGAGAGTACACTTACATGACTATGTTTTTTAACACATTTAAAGGGATAGTTCACCCAAAAATGAAAATTATTCTATGATTTACTCACCCTCAAGCTATCCTAGGTGTATATGACTATCTTCTTTCAGACGAACACAATCAGAGATATATTTAAAAATATCCTGGCTCTTCCAAACTTTATAATGGTAGTGAACGGGGGGGTGGGGGTGTTTTGAAGCCCCAAAAAATGCATCCATCCATCATAAAAGTAATCCATACGACTCCAGGGGGTTAATAAAGGCCTTCTGAAGTGAAGCGATGTGTTTTTGAAAAATATCTATATTTAAAATTTTATAATCTAAAATAACTAGCTTCCACCAGACGACCATACGCATACTGCACAAGTCGACTTGTGCCAAATCTGACACAATGTATGACGCAGGATGTAGGAGTATCGTAGCTTGGACGCCTCTTGCGGTTTAAACAAATAGGGCTGGGCAACAAACTCAAGCTCCTCTACTCTTATATCGAAATCCTCTGACATATCTCTTTAAAAATTCTCGTTTTAGACTTCTAATTCACGACCGGTGTTTTGTTTTGTTCTATCCTCTTCCGCATTCGTCATTGCATCACGCATTGAGTCAGAGTTCACTCTTTCGCCGTAAATCGATGCGTACAGCCGTCTGCATTTGGCTTCAAAACATGCCCCCCATTCACTGTCATTATAAAGCTTGGTAGAGTCAGGATATTTTTAAATATATATCTCAGATTGTGTTCGTCTGAAAGAAGATAGTCATATACACCTAGGATGGCTTGAGGGTGAGTAAATCATAAGATAATTTTCATTTTTGGGTGAACTTACACTTTTAAAAAGTACAGTAATAACGTACATTAAATTTTTAATAGAAATGACATTGAACTTTTAAGTATATTTTAGTTTACCATAAATGCTTGTCAGTACATTCAGCAGTACGCTTTAACCATAATTCAAGGACAATTAGAAGTAATTATGAAACTTGCACAGAATCCCAAATGACCAATCAAAATCAGATAATAATGTTTGGCAAAGTTATAAATCAAAGTGCCATTGAATTTAGTCAAGATATTCTTTTGATTCTGTTTTAGTTTATTCAGCATTGAAGGTTATTTCGCATTTTCTCTCCCATTGTTAACACAAGGAAAGATCAAAAGTGCAGAAATAATTGGGGGATGCTTAAAAAGTCCTGACAATAGTCTTCTTAACCCTGCTCTTCCGCGGTTGCCTTTTCTTCTTTCTTTCTTTTTGCGAACTGGCTGAATAAATGACAGTTAACTCCCTGCTATGTTACACTATTGTAAAAATTAGCCCTATGGAAGTATTGGTGAGGACAGGAGTTTTGGGACACAGTCCGACTGGTTTCTGCTGATGCGTCATCGTTTGTTTCATTGTAATCAAAAGCACTGGTCTGCAAACAGGAGTGAGAAATGAAGGAAAATTGCATCATGCAACAATGACTGCATCCCTGAAACAAGCCTGATAACAAATTGACAGAGGCTTGAGGTGATGTTGATGATGTAAGTATAAAACCATTGTGATTGGTGAACTCATCCATTTCTCCTTGCAGGGGAATGATGAAGAGTCCTGTGGCTCAAGACTAACAACTCAGTCAGGCTGAAATAAATAACCCTCATTTCTCTAAACAAAATGGCGGCCAGAGCAAAACAACACATTTTCTACCTAATTTAGTCCATGTTTGATTTGGGGGCCACATCTTGGTCATTCAGTGTGGGCTGAAATCAATCCTCAACATGTGGGTTGCTTGAAAAGTCACTAAATGTGCAGGGGCAGTAAATTACAGTGCATCGAATGTCATGTGCTCAGGTCCACCCGAGAGGAAATATTAAGTCCTGTGGTGAAGTGCTGTGGTTCTCCATTTAAACACCTCTACACTCAGCAGATACTCATTCTGCGGTCAATCTCGCACAATGGACCGACAATATCTAAAGGTCAGAGAGCGAGTAAAAAAACAAAGTTGGAGTCTCTGTGATATGTGAAAAATTGTTCTTCAGGGTAAGATCTTGTTAAATGAGCTTTCAAGACTGTTTTCGAGCAAATTCTGAAAGGCTTTCTGATTGGAGTTTGAATGTTTTAAACAGAATACTCCATAATGGGCCTCTCCAACAAAAAGAGTTGCAAAACAGCAGTTCCCTCAAGAACTTCCTGAATCGGTGAGATAAGGTGGCTTCTCTTTATGTTTGTTTTCATATCCCATGAGCACAATGAAAAAGCAATCAATTAGATCTGAAATATACGAAGCCCCGCACATGTGGTGCGGAAGAAAAAAATAGATATTGTGGCTACGAATTAAGAATTTGTTCCCAAAGCTTATTAACATTGTACTAATTTGTTCCTTCATTTCAGTTAAATCGTGGCCATGTTGTACTAATTTGTTACCTTATTTTAATTTAGTTAAATATGATGAGTGATAGTTGGCCATGATTAAACTAAAACAATGAAACGAATTGGTACAACATGGCATGATTTATCTAAAATGAGGAAACAAATGAATAAATCTTGGGATGGAATTCTTAATTTTAAAATATTATATTTTTTCATAGAAATATATGATGCGAATGCAAATTCGTGCTGCATTCTCCACTTTGCCACAAGGGGCGCCATTAGAATGCATTAACATTAAATGTCTTCTTCCATGATCATTTTCTCTTTCAGGTAAACAACTTTCATTGTGGAGCAACCGTTTGAAGAAAATAAGTCACAGTTACTTAAACTGATTTGAGGAACCTATAAACATGTTGACTCTTAATGAGCCCACTTCTGCTGGTGGTTTAAAGTGTGGCCACATTAGTGGAGTTTCTGCAAAATCTAATGGGCGAAAAAAAAAATCTATTGTCCATAGTCAATAGTGTAGCAATGTATGAAGCACAGCTCACAGAGAGGTCACTTTTAAACCAAGCAGCTTACTGTTGGTCAATGCAGCAAATTCACTACCAACTTGAACCCTATTGTGAAATCTACAAGGGGAAACGTTTCGCCCTCATTTGAAATGACAGATAGCGTGGATTCCTGTTGAAATGACTGGATTTCGCCTAAAAAAAATTCACCAAAGTGAACCGGACTTTAACACTCTGTGTTCTGGGTATAACTATGCATGAGTGAGAAGAAGGAAGATCAATGTATTGGATTTAAAAAGCATACCTGTTCTTTATGACGGTTCCACTTGATTGCCTAAGAGTGGGGAAAAAGACAGAAATAGACATGAGCAGATGCAGAAAATATCTGATTCCAGAGACTATAGAGGTTATGGACAATGAAATATCATTAAATAAGATGGAAATCCATGTCAACTATGATAAATGAACAGAAAAATGACAAATGAATAAAGGATTAATTGCAAAATGCAATATCATGAACTACAGACAAAGCCTCTTAACCATGGTCAACCTATGTAGGTTTTTCTGATGCCAGTATTTAAAGAACAGGATGACCTATGACCAGTATAATGGTGATGTAATACAATTTAAAGGGATAGTTCACCCAAAAAAGAAGCTTTTAAAGTCGTTCAAAACATGTATGACTTTCTTTCTTCTGTGAGACACAAAAGGAAATATTCTAAAGAAAGTTTCTATTGTTTGTGACAAAACAACACTGGATCCCATTTTCTTTCATTGTGTGGAAAAAAAACACTGAGAAAAAGAAAGAAAAAAAGTCATACAGGTTTGGAACACCATGAGTAAATTACAGTATTTTCTTGGATTCTTGGATGAAGTATCCCAAAGGAGACACACAAAATTAAATTGACACAACAATTACTCAAACTTTACTACAAAAGTTTGAAAGCAGACTATTTATTATCCACTGACAATGTTTTTGGAAGGATTTTTGATTGTACCAGCCGATTAACTGGTCTGATTATATCTGGCTCTGAAACTAGGATCGGATACCTTGCCTGTGTTTTCTGACTTGCCACATGAGCAGCATGAGGCAGCAGCATGCTGCAGTTTTACAGCTGACAGGATAGGCAGTTACAGGAATAGCAAACAGAAAACATTTATTATTGCCTCTTTAATTACATTACTGAGAGACATTGTATTCACGCTGTATGAGAGCTCTAAAAACATTAGGTATCTTGGAGGAAAGCTGACAGAATGGAGAAATGGGTGAGGTTAGCTAATATAAGAAAAATCAATAAGAGGAAGCCAAAGCCTGAAGCAAACCAAACAGAGTTTGGCTTTTGTGTGGGCAGAGCCGGCCAGGAATGGCATCCACGGGGAAAAGTGTGTATGCCAGTGTGCCATGAGGAAGAGCTCTCACTTCTTTGTGAGTAAAACTATGCTTAGAGGGAGTGAAAGGTCAGTGTGTGTGTGTGTGTGTGTGTGTGTGTGTGTGTGAATTTGATTTTAGCCTTCAGATAGTTGATGCTGAGTGTTATGATTTCACTTTGATGTAACTGACCAATGAGAAACACAGCAGGAGGAAAATACACATTAGCTTTAGTTTGGTGCCAATGTCTGATTCATATAATATATTTTGTTAACAATATAATTAAAAAGTAATAAAATACACAGTACATTTTTGAATAACTATTATTTTATATAACTATATCTAAATACAGTGCTTCCCATACATAGACTTTACCTGGGCGGGCCGCCCAGGCTGTATATTAACAGCCGGCCAAGTATATTTGGTGACACATTTTTGCTTTTATTGTTTTTATCCACTTTTACTTTTTTATCCGCCCGAGATATGATAATGAAATCATCCGCGTTCGATTTAGAGGATGTTCACTTCGTCTAAAAACTCATGGAAAACGCCAGCCGCGGCACTTTCTCCTCTTTTCAAAAACGCTCGTTGCTAAGCAACCATGAGCCGCGTTCTCCATGAAGACGAATAAGTTTCAGCAAAGGATAAATGTATTTCCAGACCTTGCATTAGCTTTACTACTAGATTATACTACTACTTATGGAGATAAGAAATAAAAAACCCGCCCTGTACAGGTATGATCAGCTGTTAGTCCATCTTGGCAGAGCTTTCGATCTCTATTTGAGCGCGTTCGTCCCGCGTCTACATTTAAAATTACGAACTTGAGCGCGCAAAAGACGCGACGTGAACGGCCCCTAACTAGGTATTGGAAAGTCTCCCCTCGCTCTACGCGTTTCGTACCTGCTCGTTCAGTGTGCGCGAGAACTGTTTACTCCCACTGACAATTCCACATGTGCTGCAAAGACACGCGGTGGTGCGCGCGCGCGATCATGTTCCTTCCACATTGCATTTATAAGAGCAGTTGGCCACATCCAGAAAAATAAATGGATCTCTATGGGTCCTCTGCTGGATGTATATGGTAATTACACTAAAAATGTATTTCCTACAGATTTGTCTAACCAGCAGATTACAGAATTCTGCCTCTAACACCTAGATCAATATCCAGAAACAAGGAATAATTAATTTTGATCATCATTAAAATGTTTTTTTTCTTCATAAAAATGTAATATTTCATATGCATGCACATGGTGTAGTTGAGAAATTTTGTGGTAAATGGATAAAAAAGTACTTCATATCTCCCAAAACACAGCATAATCTGTATCAAAATGAATTTCAATAAATAAAAATATTTTTAAAAGTTACGCATTATTTGATGTTTGTCACATGTAGTAGATCATTTTTGTGCCATGGGTAACAGGAGGATTTTCCACCCGGCTACCACTGCAAGTATATTTCAAACCTGTGGGAAGCACTGAAATATGTCTATTTATGATTTTTTTTTAAGGACTAGCGAATGAATGAAGGACTTGGAATGTCACTTACAAAACAGTTAATAAATAATTGCTAAAAATTGCTAAATATATTTAAAAAATAAAATTTCATTTAAAAAAATCTAAATAATGAATATAAACATATTTAATCTGTTTATTTAATTAATGTTTAAAAATGTAAAGTAAATATAACAGTAAATATTACAAATGTTAAATAATAAATAATAACTATGTACAAATAATAAAATGTTAAATAATTTTTAAATGAAACATTTAAATTGCATTTTTATAAAGCATTTACAAATTGCTTTACTTTTCCTTGCTAATATATTATAACATAATATACTATATTATAATATAATGCTAATATATTATAATTTTTTATAATACAATACAAATTGCTTTACTTTTCCTTGCTAACCACGTTATGTCATCGGACAGTTGACATTTGACATTTAAATAAACAGTTAAACATGTTTATTTATTTGTCAATATGAAAAGTGATTTAAAAATGTATTATTTTACATTAATTAAATAGTTTTTTGGATTATAAATATAAAAACTATAAAATATATTATAGAAATCTAAATATACAAACTAAATACTAATATAATATAAGATAAGATAAGATAGTTTATAATTGTTTCCTTCTATTTATTTTTAAGTGGCAGTCCTTGTCCCCTATGGCGAATGTTGTTTTGTCACCAGTGTGTTGGCAAATCACGACCCATGCAGATAGAATGCAAACAATTTTTTCCCAATAATTTAAAGTAAAAGTGAGTTACTATGATGTAGACTTGGGCACAGACTTGAAAGCCTTAGAAGGAAATGGGTAGTGAAAAAGACACAAATGCAAAGCAACTCACCCCTGAGGTTCAACCCAATGCTCCCTCCCCCCTCTGCCTCTTTCTAGTCTGAGCACAGAGCCATCAAGCCCCCCTTCTCCATTCCATCACCTCACTCCTGTGTGTGCTGCTAGTGGAACAAGTCTGGCTTTCAGTAATAAGTTGACAGCTGTAGAAAATGGCCGCTCTCAGTTTGTTTGCTTTTTTTTTTTTTTTTACACAATCTCATTATATTATACTGTGGCAGTGGCCTTGAAAGCTGTGAAACGTGTCTTGCTGGAAGATGAACGAAAGCCGGCCATATGGAATACAGTCTAAAAGTAGGACGAACTCTGTGAATTCCAGTTTGCTCGATCAACACTGTTCCCTGCAGTTCTCTCTGTAATTTAACCACAGTTCCTCATATCATAGGTGACCAGTGTTCGATTGTGAATGAGCACCTATGGATTTCTTTAACTCTTTACGGAATGGCATAATCTCCAGATCAAAACACAGGTGAAGAAGAAGCAGAAATAAGCAATAGAAGCATTGCTACATGTAAAATAACAAGATCATCAAATATTAAACAGCATATAAATCAAAATTGTCTAACGTTACCAAATGAAATGTCAACCCAGTAAGAGGTATAGGACTATGAAGCTTTGGGGGTGTTGATGGAAGCGATCTACTCCATCTATGTTTTGATCATCGTTCTAAATCCGATCCAGATGTAGTGTTTGGCAAAAACACAATTTTCTCAGCTTTCTGTTCAAAAAGTTGCTCTTTTAAAGGGGTCCTTGATTATTGATTTCACTTTTTTAACTTTAGTTAGTGTGTAATGTTGCTGTTTGAGCATAAACAACATCTGCAAAGTTACGACGCTCAAAGTTCAATGCAAAGGGAGATATTTTCTTTTACAGTAATCGCTTTTTAAGGACTACAACAAACGGCTGGTAGGAACTACAAACAGCTTCTTCCTGGGTTGGTGACATCACAAACCCCAAAATTTACATAAACCTTGCCCCGGAGAACATGCAACAAAGGGGGTGAGGCCATGTTGGGCTGCTTTAGAGAAGAGGAAGAGTTGCTGTAGTTGAGTGTTGTTGCCATGCCGTCATTTTATGTCGGACTGCTTCACAAATGAGGGTCAATTCAATGCTGGATTTGCACAAAAGATTAACATGACGGCACATGCTAGTCGATGAGTTGAATCAACTCCACAGCAACTACATAAATTTATCCACTAATCATTCAGAAACATCCAGTTTCATTCTAAAAGTTGTAACTTCTTCCTGAGTCTCTCCATCAGTGTCCGACTCCTGTTTGAACAATGTAAGGCTGAACACCATTACTGCAGCCGCTCATTTGCATTTAAAGGGACACACACAAAAACAGCGTGTTTTTGGCATAATTAGGCAGAAATTTTGGCAGAAATAAGGGCAAATTTGACAAGCTATAATAAATTATCTGTGTGGTATTTTGAGCTGAAACATTACAGGAAAATTCTGGGGACACCAGAGACTTATATTACATTTTGTCACATTCAAGTGTTGATAAAAAAAGAAAGGCATAAAGCTTTAAGCTAAAATAAAATGCTTTTTTTGTTTGTTTGTTTAAAAGCAGAGGCTCTGTTCTTTCTTTCAATATATTGCATGTTCAGATATTCATACAACAATATATTATGGGGGTCATGAAGTTTTGTGAAAATGATCAAAAATGCCGGCGCCGGTTGGCAACTTTAAAAAAAAAAAAACACACTGGCAGGGAAAGAGTTAATAGAAGTGAGTGAATATGTTATTGTGAAGGAGAATTTGGACAAAAACTTTCAAGCCAGGCTTCAATTTGTCAGCATCAGTGACAAATGGAGCACAGATCTAATCAGATACATCTGACGCAATTACTCTTGAATTTTCATTACATTTGAGTTTGGTGCACAGTGTTGCTATATTGACAGTATATATCAAAGCAAAGGCTAATGAAAGAAAGCCTCCAAATTATAATCTACTCTCTTAAAGCTATTTTTGGTAGCTGCTGCCCACTTAAAGAGTCCTTTCTTTGCAGCTAAAGCCTTTAAAGAGAATTGTCAACATGTCAAATCCTGCAATAAAATGTGTTCAGCATTGATAACGCATGCTTGATACGATATGAATGCATGCATGTAATAACCACTTACAATTTACACAAAGAAAGCCAGGCTGACACACACACACTTGCTAAACAAAGGAAAACAAGAACCTCAAGAGCATGGTGCCTTTTCCCCAAACCAAAAGAGAAAGAAAAAAAAGAAATGATTGGAGAGGAGCGCATAGCTTCGAGCATCCACACTGTCACTCCTGTGCAAAGCTCAACTATGACCCTCAAAAATAGAACAACCTCCAAAATTAGCTCTTCTTCTGTAGCCTATTTAATTTAAAGCAGCGAGGAGGCAGAGGGAGATGTTGTCCAAATTTGTCTTGAAACATACTGGTGTATTCCTCATTATACTCAGTACACTACCAGAAAACTCCCTACAGTGCCAATTAGTCTCAATTAACAGTTGTCCTTTTGAAAAGTAACAGAGAGCTCCCTCTAGAGGCTGCAGTGTGTCAGTAAAATACCAAACTCCTGTTGAACTACAGTACAGAGACTCCCAAGTGATTGAATGCAAACACACACATGCTCTTAAAAAAAAAAAAATAAAATAAACTACAATATACTCATTTTAATTTAGTAATTTAGTAACCAGCAACTGCCAGTATAGTAAAGATATCATATATGCGATATTCATTTATAGATTGAAAAAATATTGGGTAATAATATTTTATATGCTCCAGGGTCATCATTTTCATTACTAACAATATCTTAATAATATGTTTCTTAATATTTTGAAGAATGTTGTGGCACCTACATGAATAGGATACAAGGTGTCTTAAACTCTTGAAGCATTTTACTTTGTTATAAATATTTATTTTTATTTCTTTAACATTTCGTCAGTGAAATGAGGTGCTGAACCTTGAGAAAATGTTTATCGTGCTATCTTCTCACAATTAACATTAAATATTAATAATGTAGTTACCAATAAGCCCATCAATTAAAGGGGAAAAAAAGATTTGTTTGATAATTTAGGTAACATTTTATTTTAGTGTCGCTGTTACATACGTAGTTACTATAGTAATAACTATAAATTATGCATAATTACATGCAACTAACCCTAAACCAAACCCTAATGCTAACCCTATAGTAAGTACATGTAGTTATATTACTCAGTACTTAAATAGGCCTATATAATTACAGTGTAACAAAGACACCTTAAAATAAAGGGTTACACTTTATTTTAAGGTGTCCGTGTTACAGTGTAATTATACACTTTATAAGTACTGAGTAATAATAATTAAATACATGTACTTTATAGGGTTAGGTTTAGGATGAGGGTTTGGTTAGTTGCATGTCATTATGCAAAATTTATAGTTATTACTACAGTAACTACATGTAACGTGTAACAATGACACAAAGTGTTACCAAATAAAGTGTAACCATAATTTTTTCTTAAAATAACAGGGTTGAGCTTTTCGAATGCAGTCAACTCTACAATTTGTGTAAATGTAATGAGATTACTGTAGAAGGGGTCTAAATAACAAGAAAAAATTAATGTTTAATTGTTGGACTTAGTTTAGATGGTCAAGACATAAAAAGAAAGAGAATCAAATGAAGAGAAATTTGATGTGCTTGAAACTAGTTCTTTCATGATAGGTGTTTTTAACTTATCTAACATATCTAATAGCTCTCACAAGATAAATAAATAAAAAACGCATGAGATTTGGGCCTTTAATGCTTTTTAAAATGTCATACAGTGTGCCTTATTCATGGAATGTGCCAGATAATCTTTACATAAGCCTAAACTCTACTTACCAAAAAATGCTGCGGCAGTACCACTATATCAGATGGTAATACCATGGACTGAATGATTCATACCAGCAGTCCGAGATATTTCAAAGAATACTATGGTACTTCATTGTAAGTGGATCTTAGCATCACATGTGGGTGTTAAAGTAACCAAGCTGAATTGCTGTGGCTGGTGCCACTGATGGTGGAGGCTGACTAATATGTTGATGTGGCCCACAGTTTTCATGAGCTTAGGACTGTTAAGAGAGGATATTGGCATGCCCATCCCCCATCAGTACTGTAGATTACACTTTGCAATAGCAACCTCCTCGAGCACCTCTCCCTTTTCGTCATCCGCCCCACTACCCCTCCCTCCTCTTTTTCACTACACTACCCAGTCAAATGATTTATCTCATTTCTTTCTTCATCTGCCTCTCTCGCTCTACAGATGTGCTGCTGCATTTCCTCCAGCCTGCTGAAGTCTAGCTTATTGAGGACTGGAAGAACTGCAGCACATTAACAGATGCAGAGTCAAAACTCAGGCCAAATGTTACATAAACATTTATGTATCTTATCGACTTAAAAGAAAATGCAAGTTGATTATGTCGGACAGTGGACAGCCAGTATACCAAGATTAAACATTGAAGTAAAGAACAGTATGAAACAATACGAAATGAGCAGTAATATCAATATAAATTGAAGTTGCTGTGTCTGCTGTACGAACTGAGATTTGGAGCCTGTTCTGTCACTAGCAAGTAGCCATTTGGAAACACTTTTATTGTCAAGAAAAAGGGTTGTAATGCAAATAAATGTTTTCTTGTCCATATTTTGATCCCATTAAAGTCGACATGAAATGAAAATTCACCAGAAATTCATCTAATTTGCTAGATCTTATTTTGAACCATTCATGTAGGCCTATGCATTTCAATTTTTTTTTTTTTTTTTTTTTTTTGACCTCATAATTTTTAATCAAATGTCATTACTTGATCTTCTGGTCAAAAACCATCACACTTCTCTCTGGTGACGTATGCCAGATAATTTCGTCCTCCAATAATTTTGTTCACTTAATCCCTACCACTTCACAATCAACTACAAGCTGACATTCATTTTGGAGTACAATGCACTCATCTCAAAATCCAGTCAACAACTGATGGATAGAACCAAGTCCCCACCCTACATTTTTTTCTTTTCCGATAATCCGTTATACCAAAGACTCTATATAAAGACAGTGCACTCATATTACTATGAATGGGAGAAAGTGGACCGCTCAATTTGGCGGAATAAGTCCTGCTTTTATATAAAAGAGCCAATTGCCGATTGGTAAAGTCATTGCATAAAAAAAAGCTTTATTTGAGCATAAGAAACCACATTTATGATACAGTTGCTGTCAGATTTCACTGGTGATTTTAAATATGAAATTTAATCGTACGCTTGGTGACACAGATTTGAAGAATTTGATGTTTCCCCACTTAAAGAGATAGGAGTTGTACTTGCACGACTGAAATAGCCGTTTCAAAGATGGCCGCCGAGTTAAATGACTTGCCTTCAGTCATAGCGACTTTAATCCGCCGTTTCTCTTTAGTGTTCAAGGGTGCGTTAAATCCATTTGGACTTCATACACGATAGGCAAATCAGAGTATATTATTAAAATGTTATTTAAAAATAACAAGTATATTATTTCTCCATATGATGAAGAAATAATAATAAAGGAGAATGACATTTATAACAGGTTGCATATGACATATAGAGCGCTTGCACGCAGAACAGCACAGTTGCTTGCCTCGTATTAAAATGTCACCAAATGCTGCAAAATATTGGTATTTAGGTAAGTTCATAAAATATTCCAGCTCATATGAATTTGTCTATGAAAAATGTGTTAAACTGTAAGTCTATGGCTTTACTCTTAACCACTATCAGTGGAGAATTCATCCTGGTTCACCAAGCACAATCCCAAGGATGCACAAAGCAGCATGAAATTAGTTCCATATTCATCAGTATCACCTTGGAGGGGAGTTTCAGTTTTAAAAAGTGTCAAAACATCTCATTTGTATGCAGAAGCTTATGAGCTATTTGAAACGTACTCGCCAAAAGTGTTAATGCTGAAGATGCTCAATGAATTTTCAGAGATTGTCTGCTAAAGACACCTGCGTTCACCGTGGTCCGTGATGCTCGCAAACACCCATGCTCAAATGGAATACCCATGATCCTTCGCTGCTGTGGAGAACCATATATCCTCAGAAGCATTTGTCTACTATATTGAATTGCCCTGCTGTGTTTGCTGGCACAGGCTGTGTGTTCACATAAATCGTTGCCTGTGGTGTAACATGGACCTGATGTCCTGCCGCATGTTTCACTGCTTGAAAAGACTGCAGGATGGACAGGGATGCTTACAGGTGCACTTGTACTGCAGAGTAAATCCCATTGCTTATTATAAGACTTCATACAACAGTTCTTTCTGGTTCTCGAATCTGATTGGCTGAGAGCCATGCAATATTCTCCAAGTATCAGCACTGGTACCGTTTCACTGTTTGTATCACTCCGCTTACGGCAAATGTCATGGCGGTCAAGCAAATCCACCATATTTTTTATAAATACAGTTGTTATGTCACAAAATGTAGTTTAAGAGGAGAATGTAGTTATTTAGACCTCAAATATGTGACTCATATATATATATAAACATAGCACCTATTTTACAATTTGTTTTGGCGCTTTCGCAGATGCAAGCTCCAGGCCATCAGCGGCCGTTCAGCACTCATGTACCCGCAGAGAACAGCTTCATCTTGGCCAGTCATTCAGGAATTTGACGCTGGCTCTTAGATGGTGGTTAAACGAGATATAATTCATTTATCAAACGAGGTATATCAAATGGTCAATCTTTGGTCTTATTAATCTATTACTTGTTCCAGAGCAAAACGATTTGGGTTAAGGGAAAACGTTTGTTTCATAATAGGAGCAGTGGATAGGATCAGTGAAAGTTACATTATTACGCCATTAGATAACGACAAAGACTGTCTTTATGATTGAGTTAGAACAAGGAAGTTGCTTTAGCGCTGTGGGAAATCACATTAACTTTTAAAAGGACAAAGACATTGCTTTCCTCAGCAGACATTCAAACTGATTTTTTATAATGGATATAACATTATGGACATTGACCTGAAGAATGAATGCTATATCAGAAGCAGGTAAATACACTTTTTTATTTGATCTCTCTCTCATAATACCATAATAATTTACAAAACACAATAAGCTTCAATGAAGCAACTCAACGTTACTTCGTTACTAGTTCTAAAGTGATGTTTTATAATTAGTAACGGAGGTTTGGGCTCAACTGTTAAACTGTCAATTTGAGATTTGAATCTATGGTGGAAAGGAAGTAGTTCTGCACAAAAGAGGGTTTTTAAAGACACTCTGTTGTTGTTTCTTATATATATTTACTCATTTGTGCTGTCGAACTGTTGTATAAATGCAATATCACACTCGCATTACCTACGGCTAAATCACAGCCGTGCTGATATACAGCCATATCGCACTGCTACTCGTGTGATGTTGCTCATATCACATTATTTGCACAGCATAAAATACATATTTGGAAACATATCAACTGATTTGTGAGCAACGTACACTGTAGAACTTGCCCTCCACCTTGCGCTTCTTGCATGATGCTCTTCGCAGATCATATTTAAGCCTTTATGTTTCCCTCTTGGACCATCTATGGTTTCCTTTAAACGAGTATTCGTATAGATCTCCACTGAAAATGGCTAGTGGGACAGTTTGTCTGGTAGAGAGATGAATATTTCGACCCTCTGCACTTTAATAATATCTGAAATCTTGGGAGAGGATCTATCCACCTAATAACGGCGAAAGAAGAACAGCTATAAATCTCCTCTGATGGACCCACATTTAGCAATGGACCATGCCATACACTGCTATTCTGCTCCAAATGCATGTTCTGATTCATACTGACACACACACTAGCGCTCAGCACAAAGTACAGTCTCACGCGGCCGAAGATGCCCATGTAGAATACGCAAGTTCTATATTCAAAGAGTGAACAAACACACAAAGGTGTCTATGCATTTTATATTAATAATCTGATGGATGCAAATCTCCACCTCCCAATGCAGAAGCCATATATTTGAAGGACTGAGGGACATTTTATGTTTAGATATAGAGTACTATAATACTATAATCTGCTAGAGGCTGTACTAGGCACAATCATTATTTGTTTAAAGCATTGCCCTATAGGCAATCTCAGTTCAGACCAGCCTTTGATTGCGTTATGCAGTAAACCCTGCAGACCACCAGCTCAACATATCAGTGGGATTCATCCCATCGAAAACAGGCTGAAGCTGAAGACATCCTCAATCAAACAATGCTTTTTGTAAGAAAAAGATACCTCAAACCATGTGGCTTGCTGAGGAGAGGTGTGATATTACTTTTCGAAGTCACAGGTCTTACAATTTTCGCCTGGGAGATGATCAAATGGGTGAAAAAAAAATTCCATAAACTTACACTGATGGAAGGACCCGAACCATATCTAATATCCAGAATATTATAGAGACTTGAGGGTGTGCAATTCTGACTTGAGCCTGTAAGCAAGCAACAAGAACAACCTAGCAAGCAACTAGGGGTGGGAGTCAGTGATATTATATTGAGACCTGGGTCTAGTCTAGTGGAGCAGGGTGGCTGATCGCCAATGTATATACCATTCAATGATAGCAAATACAATGTACACAAACTTGCTTTAATGAAAAGAAATGATTTTACACAGCATTTACCAACACAATGAGAAAACCTAACTATTTTATACGGTGGCAATTTCATATGAATTCATATGATGTGATTGGTACGGAAACATGATTTTCAGAAAAAAAAATAAAAATATGCATGAATGTCCACCACTAAACCTAACCGTATACTATCTATTAGGGGTGTAACGGTACATGTATTCGCCCCAAAGCGTACGGTATGGACGACACAGTTCGTGCATGCAATCAGACGAAGATTACAGTCACGGGCGATACACACTCCACCAATCCAGAAGGGGGCGCACGAGGTAATGCAATGCTGTTTGCTAACCACCATAACAGGAAAAAGAGCAGAAGAACAGCGGAAAATGGAAATGGAATAGTTTAAGTGGATCAAATTGTAAGTTTTATTTTTCATTATTCTATTTATTTTGTACTTTTATAACACAAGATGCTTTTCAGTTTTGTAGCTGATTGTGACAAAATACCTTTTGTTTTTATCAGCTCTGCAAAAAAATATGACCAGAGTTTATTCTGTTTACTGCTTAGTGCTTAATAGGAGGCTATATTGTACCAACAGGGGACTAAATGCTGCTAGTGGAACAAACTGTGATTTGCACTAGTGTGTGTTCAAAATAAAATAAAAGAAACCTACCATTGTGGATTTGTTCCTTTGTCTGGTAACACTTTAGTTTAGGGTCCAATTCTCACTATTAACTAGTTGCTTATTAGCATGCATATTACTAGGATATTGACTGTTTATTAGTACTTATAAATGCCTTATTCTGCATGACCATATTCTACATCTCACAATCCTACCCAATACCTAAACTTAGCTACCTTAACTAACTATTAATAAGTAGTAATTAGGGTTTTTTCCATTTACCATTTTTCCTATTGTACCGAAATCATAACAAACCGTAACACCAAAACCAAGGCACGTACCAAACTGTGACTTCTGTGTACCATTACACACCCCTACTATTTATGTTGTAATTTTCTTGTGAATTTTGAGTATATGCTAAAACACCCTTATGGCAATTTGAACAATTTTATATTTTGACGAATTGGTGTTTAATTCATTTTAATTCGTATGATCTCATTTGTAAGATCATTCATACAAATGAGATCATACGAATTAATATGAATTAACCACCAATTTGCCAAAATGCAAAATAGTTTGAATTGCCATAACAGTTTTGGCATATACTCAAAATTAGTAAATTTCAATAAATACTATCAATGATGAATCCATCAATAGGATTTAGAACTGACATAAGGCAAGATATACACTTCTGTTAATTGCGACATGGATATGTTCATCAGTCGATGTCGATAATCTCAAAATGGACAAATATTGGCAGATTAGTCAATGGTAAATCTCACTATCTGGGCCACAATAGAATAATAATATTGTAGTTCGCTAGATTTAATTTACGGCTATCCAAAACTCTGGTATACAGCGTATAGATTCTAGCTGAGAGTGCATTCTTGTATACTCACAGATTTGATACTCTCTTCCTGTGAAACATGAAAAAATGTATTATTAAAAAATATATATAAAAAAATTATTTATGCTGTATCAATACAGTATCATCATGAGGTAAAATCTTGTGGCAAAAAAAAACAAAAAAACAAAACTATATTAAATTTGATGGGAATTCTAATATCCAGACATTTTTGCACAGCCAAGGCTCCTATTCTCAAAACTACTTGACTCAGATGTTCACACTGGCAAGACTGAATCATCAGCAAGCGACACCCTCCCTCGGACTTCCTCAGTCCACATCTGATGATCTTCCCACAAGGTGTCTCACCTCCCAAAAAAAAAGTGAAAGTGAGCACACCATGCTTCTCTAAGCTTCTAAACAACTGAAACACCTCTAGTACACTACATATAGACTATAGATGCTAGTTGCATATTATAAGATCCCTGAGCAACAGTGTGATGACTGACAGTGAGTTAGGTAGCTTCGGAGAAATAGGTCATAGAGCTAAAAATACCTATCTGTGTCTCTCTCTCTCCTCTTGAAGACAAAGAGAGTCTCTCAGGGAAAAAAAAGTGAGTGAGTGAAATGAAGAGAACAGCCCACCAGTCTCAAAAAAAAAAGATGCCCTTATAGAATTGCGGCTGCTTATGCAAACAAACATTAAAAAGGGCCTGAGTATAAGGATGGGGAGGAAGGATCTAGAACGGGGATGACAGTCTTCGGCTTAAGAGCGACAGTGTGAAGAATTATCTAGAATTCATTTTTCTCAGATCAGTGAGGCAAAGCGGAATAACTATCCAAGAAGTCCGCATTCCGCATCCTGTGAAATGACTGGGAGAGACAGGGCACCATCACTTTAGGAGACAGAGAGAGAGAGATAGTGGAAGATAGAGGAGAAAATATAGACAGTAAGTGAACCTGAGTAATTACTAGAGAGATTTGAGGACCAGTAAAAACTGAACAAAGAGAAATACACAACGAGAACAGTGGGAAACTAATCCAATGATTCAAAGATTCCAAATGAAATGCCATCATTTTGGTGAAGGCATGCCAGTTAGAAGATAATCAGCAATCAAGGCAGGCATAATTTAATCACCATCTCTTAAAAATGAGTGATTTATAAAAAGCCAGTAATGTAAATTAGATTGGCTCCTCAACTGATATCTCCTCATGGCTCCAGAAGTACTGCACTTTAACTGGGTTCTTTGAAGAGGGTTATTGAAGAGCGTAACATCACAGTAATTCAGACGCTGATTGCAGCCCCTCTTTCTGTTCATTCATGTTTCTCATGCAAATATTTCAAGACGCACACCTGAAAACATCCGGCCACATTCAATAACAAAGTTCACCGTTTAGGGAATGTGATCGAACCAAAGAGAACCCAGTAAGATACTGCAGGATTTGTCATGTATGAGTTACTTACACAAGTCACTGAATCAAAACTGCGGATTTACAAAATCCACAGAAGTTTCATTCCTTTACAGAAAAGTATTAGAGAGTGCTACTGAATGATTACAATATTCATGTACTGGTAACACTTTACAATAAGGTCCCATTAGTTAATGCATTAACTAACAATGAGCAATATTTACAGTATTTATTATTAGTCTTTGTTAACGTTAGTTACAAATGATTAGGGTTGTTAGTTGTTCATGTTAACTAAGGCCTAAATGTCAAAGATACCACTTTTGATTTGAATAATGTAAAGGTAAATTAAGATTAATTAATTAAGATTAATACATACTTTAGAAATATGTTTCATTGTTAGTTCATTTTAACTAATGATTTAACTAGTGTTACCAATAGGGTTATGATACACTAAGGTAGCCTAATTATGTGTCCAAAAATACGTTTTTTTGTTTGTTTGTTTGTTTGTTTTTTTGTTAGAGTACTTAACAACTTCACACTTCATAAAAACTATTATAAGGTAAGTTACTGTATAGGTACGGTATGGGCAGGAAATTGACGTATAATGGCCGTCTAGCACTGGTTACGCTAATGGCGTCCACTGTGCATTCAGAAAGGTCATGTGAGGCACGTGCTGAACTGAACGTAGGACAGGTGTGTATTCTGACTCCAGATTTTTACGAAAAAACATACATAGTAACGAAAGCAGCTATATTAATGTATATTTGCTAGACTTATGTTAAGTCCAACTTAATTTGGCACGTCTGAATAAGTAATTTTATTTGTCTGAATTCAAATTATGCCAAGGCTGTTCGTGTAAACGTGAATAACCGGTGTTGTAGCGCTATACTCGAATGTTATTTCACTTATATTACTCTCATTTGTTATTTGTGACAGATTTTGACTTATAATTTGTCATAAGGTAAAAGTGTCTTACCTCATAAAACCTTGCATCCTGTCTGGCTGAATCCTGCGCGCGCCGCTTTAGTCAGTTAACGGTTTTTGCGCGAGAGAGAAATTTGTCATTCAAAAAAGTCGCTTTCATTCACAAAGTTGAAGTGATATCAATCATAATTTTAATAATTTACTATAGCTGTGCCCTTTGTGCCATTTTTTAAGTTAAAAAAGTAGACAAATAACATTCCACAAGCTTTGTAATGTGGCCTGGTTGTATTTTAGTATTTTTTTAAACGTAATACCAACACGTTACCAACGTGACGTTACCAAACTGCAACCAAAAAAACCCGTTGTTAAGATGTTTTGTGCTCCTTGGGTCAAAGTAGGCAGTCGTGGTAGTTACTAGAGATGCAACCTCGCAGGTTAAGAAAGTGCAATTTCCCCTTTATAAGATATAAGAGCTACAGTCGCATATTCATGCCAAACACAAACACGTCTCCCCATTCGGAAGGTCCCCGTCTCTAGCAGACGAATGTAAAGCAATTTTTGGCACTGAGCCCGTGTGGCGTCTGCGTGCCGCACGCCGAAAAAATGTGTCAGTGTGCACAAAGGAATCTAATGGAAACTTCACGGAATGTGCATTAATTCAACGGCGCATAAAACATATCAAATGTTACACGCCACTAAAATACCATGTATAAACATGCATTCGGCTCAGAAATAACGCTAATAATTCATTTTCACGATGCATGTGATTTGTACAGTCTAATGCATGTGCGATGTAAAACCATTGCAAACATGCTTAGTGTGATAAATTGTAACATTTTCCAGTTCAGGCAGTTTGCATATAGGCGGCCAATGTTATCCTCTAACAGGCAGCATATCATTTTGTTTGACATCATTTTATACAAAAGCAAAAGCAAAAATGTTCAAGTGTCATCGTTTTCTTGAGACTCGGTGACCAGTGAACTCTCCGATTCCAATACCAACAACTGTAAGTTCCTAGTGATCAATACTGACCAGGGACGCCGGGTCAACATTCTCAACATTCCTCCATATCACTGTGCATATGCAGAAATGACACCCGAGACTCTGCACTTTACAACATGCCATATTTGCTCAGATGACAAAATGTCGTCGCATGCATTATGATTTATTGCATTTCAACATGCATTCGTAGTTTAAACCTCGCCGGCATTTTATACTTTTAAAGATGTTTGCATATTTGCGAATTTGAACGATCGCTGTTTGTTGCATGACATGTATTCCATAAAGCATTAAAATATAAATATTTTTACTTACGATTTCAGAGGATTTTGGACCACTGTGGCCATTTTGATATAGAATGATACAATGTAAGACTGCAGATCCCCGGTATTGTACATGTAATATAGCAGCAATTTCAATTTCATTCATTCTCTGGGGCTGCGGCTGGATCAGCCAGCCAATAGGAGCACGGCTGACTGATGGTCAGCGCTGGGAAATGTAGTTTTAATTCCCTGGTGTCTTCAGGAGTCAGCGGCGCGTGAACTACAAATAGAACAATGCACTGCGGTTAACTGTATACTAGTCCCGCCTTGATTTTGTATGGGTAAGCCAAAACATCTACTGTAAATTCAAGGTTGGATTGCTGGACTGTCTGTCAGTATTTTGCTCTCATGTTGGTAGCTTTGTTGATTCGTATAGAGAAATGGGAATATTTTTAGAGAGCGATGGCAGAAAGAAATCGTTCGTTCTTACAATTATAGGCTAGCTTACTATATATAAGAGATAATTACATCAAAATTAGGTAGGCACTGATCAATATCACATAGCTTTATTAAATAATTTATTTAATAAACATATCTATCTCACTAATGAACATTTGAACACACACGTTTGACTTCCATTGTGTACCTTTTTCATCTCCTAAATCTAACCCTCAAACAAACTTTTCTGCATTTTACATTTTCATTAAGACATTATTTTCTATTTTTAATAAAGCATGTTATCCTCCTCCATGTGGACTGTTGGTATACCCTATATATTAACTACACAGATGATAACGTTAATACTTATAGGCTAATTCTCCTATATGTTTTTATTCTACTTATGAAATGCACATTCATCAACCATGTGGATTCAAATACTGTGACAAGAGGCCAGATTGACCTCTAAAGGAAATGGAAGTGACTATAAAGTGCTCTTCAGTCCAGTTAACTGCAATGGCGCCACTTTGAAGGCATTCTGTGACATGTGATATTTATAGATCCCTGCTAACAAATATTTAATGAACCTTAGCAAGCTCTATGGAAAGACTGTGAACAAAAAAATGTCCTGTTGATTCATAAGGGATTTCTGCAGAACACTAAAATTTGTGCATTTTTAAAGGGGGGTTTAAAGTTGAGCTAATCCTTAATTTATTATTGCAATGTAAGAAATTCTAAAACTAAAATTCGGCAGGTATATTCATTGATATTCAGTTTGCACCTACAAAATGTTACCAATTTTACAAAAAAATAAAAATAAAAAATCCTAATTATAGAATAATAAGCTCACGTGAGAGCTTATTTTATGGAGACTTGTTTTTATTGACTACAGTATAAACTTATGTTTTCTGCACACAAAGACCGCTACAAGACAGTTCATCAGAATAACCACTAGGGGGTTTCAAGAAAGTGCTCAGTAATACAAAATGAAGGCGCTTGATAGAACAGCAACAGCGCCCTCTGCAGTTCAGCTTGATAACCAAGTAGTCCTGGGACAGTTGTAGTGTAACTAGCTTTCCAGGGAGTTGGGATGGTTTTAAATCTTTCACGATGTCTGAAATGCTACTGAAAGATATGGATGAGATTAGTCTCGGGCCTGCTAAGATGGACGAGCAGAAGGAAAATGGCCGGAGTTTTCTCCTGGTGGACGAAAACGAAAGCTTGCAGGTTTGTTTTTGTTAGCTTCTGTGTTAGCCATCAAGCTATTAGGTAAAAGCACATGTAGTGTCTTTGTTGTTTTTATACACTTTGACAGGTGTTTGTCAATTCATAAGCATGATAATAACGAATTATGATATATGTAATATAAACAATACAGATAAACTAACCCTAAACTGTCAATATTACAAAATCACAAGGAAGAGCTGTCTTTTGTCAACATTTAGGGATCTCACTGACATGTAATCTTTACAGGTCGATCGTCATCGATTATATCATGGGTTTGTGTTTTTGTCACGTACGTCCATATTACTGCAGGGCCATGTGATACAGCACATGATACATCTGTCAACACAGTGTGATTTATAAACATTAAATGATCTCAGTGCTGTATACTGCTGTTATGGTATGGTTTTAAACTGTACACTTACATGATATTAGCATAGTGTTACCATTTGTGTGTGTATGTGGATATAACCATGGTATATTATGTTTTTGGACACGTACCATTATATTATTGTACATTGTTAATACCATGGTATATGAGTCAACAGTGACAGTGCCATTTCGGATAGTTTACAGACTTTCCAGGGACCAGCATGAAAGTGGTCAATTACTTTCATGTGAGATTGTTACTGTATAGACCAAAAATGAAACTTCATTATGTACTTACTCTTTTGTTGTTCCAAACCCATCTGACTTTATTTCTTCAGTGGAACACAAAAGGCAGGATGACTCAGTCATCATTCATGATGACAATTGTAATATTTGAGCGAACTGGCCCTTTAAGATTCTTAGATAGACAAGTCAAGTCACCTATATATAGCACTTTATACAATACAGATTGTTTCAAAGCAGCTTTACAGTGATAACAGGTAAATGATTCAATGATGCAAACGGCTGTAAAGCAGATCTTAAAGAAAATCGTGTCATTGTTCAGCTGAAGTCAGTTTAGTGTTGATTCAGTCCTGTTGTAAAGATTATTCAATTATTTATCAATTATCAAATAATTTAATCTATAAAGCAGCTCTGCAAAAATATCATTCAGTTCTCATCCAATAGTGTCAGTGCAGTCAATTCAGTAATATTGTTGAATATTAAGTCTCCCAGATAGATAGATAGATTAATCACCAGCCACTTTATTAGGTACACCTTGCTCGTACTGGGTTGGACCCCCTTTTGCCTTCAGAACTGCCTTAATTCCTCAGAGATGTTTCATGCAGTTGCTGCACATCCATGAAGCGAATCTCCCATTCCACCACATCCCAAAGGTGCTCTACTGGATTGAGATCTGGTGACTGTGGAGGCCATTTGAGTATAGTGAACTCATTGTCATGTTCAAGAAACCAGTTTGAGATGAATTGAGCTTTGGACATGGCACATTATCCTGCTGGAAGTAGCCTTCGAAGATGGGTACACTGTGGTTATAAAGGGATGGATATGGTCTGCAACAATACTCGGGTAGGGTGTGGCGTTTAAACGATGCTCGATTGGTCAGAAGTGGTCCAAAGTGTGCTAAGAAAATATCCCACACACCATCACACCACCAGCAGCAGCCTGAACTGTTGATACAAGGCAGGATGGATCATGTTTTCATGTTGTTTACACCAAGTTCTGACTCTACCATCTGCATGTCATGACAGGAGTGGCTCCTGGTGTGTCTTCTGAAGGTTCGACATGTTGTGCGTTCAGAGATGCTCTTCTGCAGATCTCAGTTGTAATGAGTGGTTATTTGAGTTACTGTCGCCTTTGACCTCTGGCATCAATGAGGGATTTTCGCTCCAAAGGACTGCCACTCACTGGATATTTTCTCTTTTTCGGACCATTCTTTGTAAACCCTGGAGATGGTTGTGTTCGACAATCCTAGCAGATCAGCAGTTTCTGAAATACTCAGACCAGCCCATCTGGCAACAACCATGCCACCGTTAAAGTCACTTAAATTACCTTTCTTCCCCATTCTGATGCTCAGTTTGAACTTCAGCAGACTGTCTTGACCATGTCTACATGCCTAAATGCATTGAGTTGCTGCCATGTGATTGGCTGATTAGATATTTGCATTAACAAGCAGTTAAACAGGTGTACCTAATAAAGTGGCCGGTGAGGATAGATAGAGAGATAGATAGATAGATAGATAGATAGATAGATAGATAGATAGACAGATTATGTAACAATTGCTCTAAACTTGATGTCGCTCATACTTTTTCTCTCTCCCAGGTAAAGAACGAAGGCTATTTTCTGCAGAGGTTGGGCTGCAGTGCTGCTCAGGCAGTCAAAGTGCTTTCCATCTTCGGCAACACGGGCGACGGCAAGTCCCACACTCTCAACCACGTGCTTTTCGATGGCGAGGAGGTATTTGCCACATCTCCGTCTCCATCCTCATGCACGGTGGGCGTATGGGCCGCTTACGATCCTCACCTGAACTTGATCGTACTGGATACAGAGGGCCTGCTTGGTGCCGCCAGTCAGCAGAACCGCCGGATGCGTCTGCTGCTGAAGGTTCTGGCCGTATCAGACGTGGTCGTTTACCGCACAAGGGCTGAGAGGCTGCACAACGACATGTTTCAGTTCCTCGGCAGCGCGTCGGCCGCTTACCTGAAGCACTTTACACCTGAGCTCCGCTCTCTGTCTAACCGCTGCGGGCTGGACGTGCCTCTCTCCAGCCTGGGACCTGCTGTTATAGTTTTCCAGGAGACTTCTCGCACTCAGCTGCTAGGCCAAGGTAAGCCAGAGCAAGCAGACTTTCACGTTTACAAGACCTGAAGTGTTTATCAATATGAATACAGCATTTTTCTGATACATGTTGTTGCCAAAGGCTGTTGTACGACTAGCCTGAGGCAAAGGGATTGTTGCTTCAACTTGGGTCTGCACACTCTCATGGGGACTAAACACATAGCCAGGGGGATCTCTGAAAAAGTCCTGAATTTAGACTGGTGGAGAATCCCACTGGAAAAACACAAGCTGTCAGTCAAACTGAATTGTTTCATCATTCTCACTTTTATTTCTCTTTGCTTAGTGATGAGAATTTCAATTTGTTTCATTGTCTCTGTAGTCAAATGATGAATCTTTAGAGAGATTTTAGTCAGTAATACGCCGGGCCAATAACAAAATGCTATTTTTTGGCCAATTTTTATCTATTATTTTAATCAAAAATACATTAAAAATGCAATGCATACATACAAAGACTTAAAGGGTTAGTTCACCCTAAAATGAAAATTATCCCATGATTTACTCACACTCAAGCCATCCTAGGTGTATATGACTTTCTTCTTTCAGACAAACACAATCGGAATTATATTAAAAATTATCCTGGCTTTTCCAAGCTTTATAATGTTAGTGAATGGGGCTCAAGATTTTGAAGCCCAAAAAAGTGCATCCATCCATCATAAAAGTAATCCATACAACTCTAGGGGGTTTATAAAGGCCTTCTGAAACGAAGCGATGCATTTTTGTAAGAAAAATATCCATATGTATAACTTTATAGGCAATAATCGCTAGCTTCCAGTAACGTCTGTCCGTGTGTTCACGAGAGAGTCGAGTTCCAGCATATGACGTAGGATGTAGGAGTAGCGTAAGCAGTGGTAACAGTGGACGCCTCTCGCGGTTCAAACAAATAGGGCTGGGCAACAAACTTAAGCTCTTCTTCTCTTATATCGAAATTCTCCGACATTTCTCTTTTAAAAAATCTCGCTTTGGACTTCTGATTCATGACCGGTGTTTTGTTTTGCCCTATCCTCACTCTTTCACCAGAATCAACTCGCATACGGAAGCCAGTGATTCTAGTTTATAAGGTTATAAATATGGTTATTTTTCTTACAAAAACTCATTGCTTCACTTCAGAAGGCCTTTATTAACCCCCTGAAGCCGTATGGATTCCTTTTATGATGGATAGATGCACTTTTTTGGGCTTCAAAATCTCAAGCCCCATTCACTCCCATTATAAAGCTTGGAAGAGCCAGGATATTTTTTAATATAACTCAGATCATGTTCGTCTGAAAGAAGATAGTCATATACACCTAGGATGGCTTGAGGGTGAGTAAATCATGGGATAATTTTCATTTTAGGCTGAACTATCCCTTTAAATGCATAATAAGAATGTTTAATCTGTGAATTAAAATTTATTTTGAACTGTCCTGTTATCATAATGAAGAAAAAAGCCTAATTAAAATAATTAAATTATTTTCTTAGAAATAATATTTCACTGCTTATTATTAGTTGAAAAAGTTCAAAAGTTTGAAATAGTCATGTGGTGCAATCAACATAACAGAAAAAAACCCATGACTGTGTCAAGTTAAAAATAATAATAAAAAAAATAAAATGAATTAATTTATATACTTAAGTATATTTTAAAACTTTAACAAATAATGTGTGCACATGTATGCAAAGAATAGGGAAAATGTTTTTAATTTTTACTTATTGTTAGACCACATGACATTTTAAATTTAAATCATTAAATTGTAACTTTTCTTGAATATGGTATAAACATTCTTATGTCAAGTCTTATGAAACCAACACAGATACAAAGAGATAAAAATATTATATAAAATATAGTACAATATTGCATCTTCAGGTGCCTTATTGCTTTTATAAAAGATTACTGCACAATAAACTTATTTTATTAGACTACATTTTCAACGGACATAGATATTCATAAAAATCCTTTTATTTTTGTCATTTGTCCAAAAGAAAATCAAAACACTGGAGCATCAGAATGGGGATGAAAGGTGATTTAAGTGACTTAATGGTTAAGCTACTAGTTAGCTAACACAGATTGCAGGTAAATCCCAAGGCAGGGTGACTCAGGTGTCGACTGTTACAAAGATCACAATACTGCTCAATTACAATTGTGCCCTTGGGTAAACCCCATGTTTTCAGCAAGCTGTAAATCATGGTTCATGAAACATATGATATAAAACACATAAAAAAGCTGTAAATGCCTGTAAACACTTCTTTCATCTTTTTATTTTGAAACTTTTACTGTCTTCCGATGAAGTGTGTCAGGCTAGAGAAATATGGGTTTGTTTTCTTATCCAGATGCCTCTGCCCTGGGGCAAGCAGACACACTGCTGCAAAAGCGCTTCCATGACTTAGGCCAGAGCACAGACGCCTTCAGCTCCGTTCAGTATGTGGGCACCCAAACCATCACTCCCCCCACAGACTACTCGCAGTTACTGCAGATAGTCAATCAGCAAGTGAACAACACATCCCAGCGAGCCCCGCGCCAGCCTGCCATTGTGTTCAGTGCATTGAAGGTAGCTCCTCACGCATTTCTTTGTGTATGTCTGTGTAAAGTGGCCCCAAAAAGAATTTAGACACTTAAGCTTTGATGTTTGGTTTGATTTATTTTGTATCTAATGTAATTAAAGGGATAGTTTACCCAAAAATAAAAATTATCCCACTTACTCACCCTCAAGCCATTCTAGGTGTATATGACTATCTTCTTTCAGACAAACTCAATCGGAGAAATATTTAAAAGTATCCTGGCTTTATAATGGTAGTAAATGGGGGGCGTGATTTTGAAGCCCAAAAAATACATCCATGCATCCAGTGTTTCTTGACCATCGAATCAGCATATTAGAATTATTTCTGAAGGATCATGTGACACTGAAGACTGGAGTAATGATGCTGAAAATTCAGCTTCACATCACAGGAATAAATAACTTTTTTTAAAATATATTACAATATAAAACAGTTTATAATAATATTTTACGATATTACTGTATTTTTAATCAAATAAATGCAGCTTTGGGGAGATTAAAAGACTTCTTTTATAAACATCTTGCCGACCCCAAACTTTTAAATGTAAATATACTTACAGTAAGTATGGCGTAAGTGTCCTGAAGTACTTTTTTGGGTCAGTGTATGCATGTACTGTTTGTATTCACCTTTGTCCACTGAGCATGTTTCTGAAACTGCGCTTCACTGGACCTCACTGCTCTGCTCTCTCTCAGGCCTTGAGCGACAGGTTCTGTGGCGAGATCTCAGATGACAAAATCAGCATATGCTCATTCTTTCCTGATGAATATTTCACTTGCCCATCAGTCTGTCTCAGCTGCAAGTAAGTCCACACAGGCTTTATGCTCAGAGCGATAGATTAAATGGAATTTTTTTTAATTTGCAGGTTGTGTTTAAAGGGATAGTTCACCCAAAAATGAAAATTCTGTCATCATTTACTCACCCTCAAGTTGTTCCAAGCCTCTATGAATTTATTTTTTTCTGCTGAACACAAAAGAAGATATTCCATAGATCAAAACTTCCATAGTAAGGAAAAAATACTATCGAAGTCAATTGGGTCCATCAACTGTTTGGTTACAAACATTCTTCAAAATATCATCTTTTGTGTTCAACAGACGAAAGAAATTCATACAGGTTTGTAACAACTTGAGGGTGAGTAAATGATGACAATTTCATTTTTGGGTGAAATATCACTTTAATGCGCCTCTCAGATGCTATGTGTTTGATGCATAGTAAATCAAGGAAATTTCTGCAGTGTCACACACCAGACTCTAATTTCATTGCATCAACACTGAGCCACTTCCTAATTTGATGATTCACAGTTATAAAAAACTAGGATCTCTATTCAGCATGCAAAACTATTGTACGGAAACGAGTCCCACAGAAAAAACAAAAAGTTGTCAATGCACTTGAATGTAATTAGATCTTGCATCAATTGTTGTTGTTTTTGCTTGTGTTTGTGTGTGTGTGACTTAATAGAGCAGTACTGTTCATGAATCTTTAAGAGCTAGCAAATCTAAACTAACTTCTCCAAAATCCCACGGCTTTAGTGTTCGGTGTAAAAATGGCATGAACCACCAGAAGGACGCTGTCCCGCACATGGCTGATGGATTGTGTCAGTATGCCCACCAATACAACAATAAAGTTCTCATCTGTAAGGTAACATCAAGGTTAAGATCGCTGTTTTGTTTTTGTTTTATGGTTTGTTTGTTTTTGTTTTGTTTCACATTATTTTATTTAGCTTTTTGTTTTATTTAGTTTAGTTTGTTTGTTTTAATTTCAATTCCTTTTTTATTGTTTTGATTTTCTTTGTTTTGTTTTTTGTTGTTTGTTTTGTTTTATTTTATAATTGAATTGTTTGTTTTTTATTTTTATTTTTGTTGTACTGTTTATATTTTATTTATTAATATTACTTATTTTCTCCATTTGCACAGTTTATCATTGTTTGCACCACACAGCTATGCTGCAAACACTTTGGCAATACAAATGTGCAGGTTTTTTTTCCATGTAAATAAATCACACTAAATTGAATTAAAATGAATACTGATTAAAGGTAAACTATGTAACTTCAGGCCCTCTAGCAGTTAAAAATGAAACTACATGCATTTTGCTTGTGCTTCGGCTCTGCGTGACTATGTGGATGAATATGGTTATCCTTCTGCTCATAAAATATTCACTACTAGTTAAGAGATATAACCAGTTTAGATGGAAAGGATCTTAAGCTGACTAGCTGAAGATGTTACTGTAGCTTTACCCATTAATAGACACGGTATTTCCTTGAAAATAAATTCCAGCACAGCGCTAAAACAACCATAATGAAATGACCCTTTACTATAGATAATGCTTTACAATGAACTCCGTTCGAGAGCTATATATAGCAATTTATCAGTTCAATAAAACACATTATTACCTGTTGAGTATTACAAATGCCATCTCCACATCACTTTTACAACATTTCAAATCTCTGTTATCGCCATCTCAGAAAAGCCAAGCCAATGTTGATTTTTGTTTTATTACGAGCTCTGTCACATTCTCTTTTTGCCAGCAGACTCTCCTCTGTTCGGGGTTTGTTTAAAACGGGAGGTTTGAGATTTAACGGCTCCATGTCAACCTTTCTTGCTCGTTGTGACAACTAATCTATGCCACTCCCACACCATACACACGTCAAAGTAACTTTTCTCTACTTACAGATATGATGAGACACGCACAGGCGAGTGACATATGTATGTAATTTCCCGCGTAAACCATCCCGACAGGTCTAAAATATAAACACTTATGATAGGCTTACCATAGTGAATCAGTGTAAGACAAAAATGTATTGACTCACTATGTAAATTTTGTTAATTTTGAACAAAAGTTACATAGTGTACCTTTAAGACAAGTCCCTAGATTTAAGCAGATTCTCCACTTGTTTTGTTATGTTAATTGAGTTTTCAGATCAATCTGTTTGCAAAAACTGTCCAATATGGATTAGATTTCTCAATTTGAAACAAAAAGATGATGGGAAAACAGTGATAAACCATTTCTGTTACAGAAGTGCTATGAGGGCGGAAGGGAAGTGATTGTTGTACCCAAAACATCTGCCTCTACAGATAACCAATGGCTTGGTCTGGCCAAGTATGCATGGTCAGGGTGAGTGAGATGTTTTTTCTACTGAAACTAACCTCAGAAGCTGGTCCTCGTCCATGCTCTGAACGCTGGTCTTGTTCTACAGCTATGTTTTAGAGTGTGCCAGCTGTGGCATCATCTACCGGAGTAGACAGTACTGGATGGGCAACCAGGATCCAGAGAGCAGTGTGGTGCGGCCAGAGGTCAAGCATGTCTGGCAGGATGTAAGTCATGTCTCAGTGTTCCCATCCACATGCTGACTCCATTGATGCTCACAGTGGTTAATTTTGTTTTTATGCTTGTAGAACGGTGGCTTCCAGACAGACCATCAGAATGCAGCTCAGCGGGTTTTGGATGGAGTGAATTACATAATCCAGTCAGTGTCAGAATATAGCTCAGGCCCAACCAAAGCTGTCGCTGCCTGGCTCACAGACCAGGTGGCTCCGCCCTACTGGAAACCCAACGCTGAAATCATTGTAAGTCGATATGCCCTATAGGAATATATATAAAAGAGAGTCAAAATACACTTACAGCTTGTGAAAGAAAATATCAAGCAAATCAATTGTTTTATTATGTAAAAACAAATAAACATCATGTTGGTCTGTTTAGAAATGTCACGGTTGTAAGCGAGCGTTTGAGGAGGCGGAGAGGAAGCACCACTGTCGGGCATGTGGCGAGGGGTTCTGTCAGGCCTGCTCCACCCACAGCATGCCAGTTCCTGAGAGGGGTTGGGGCGGCACCCCTGTACGAGTGTGTGATGAATGTTACCGGCAGGGAGGACCCCAGCAAACCGGACAGGGTGAGGACATCATTCTCTTTTAAAAGCACACTTTAAATGTGCAGCGAGTAATTCTTAAACTTTGCCCTACACTTTAAAAATTTGGGGTTTTTTTTAAGGCCAATTCACACCGCACAGACAAACGCCAACAAACACCAACAAACAAGTTGACAGTTGGATTTACAATTTTATGAAATATAACTGTCGTTATATAACTGTCTTTATGCTCAAAAAGGCTGCATTTATTTGATCAAAAATATTGTAAAGACAGTAATATTGTGAAATATTATTACAATTTAAAAGAACTGTTTTCCATTTGGATATATTTTAAAATGTAATTTATTCCTGTGATGGAAAGCTGAATTTTCAGCATCATTACTCCAGTCTTCAGTGTCACATGATCCATCAGAAATCATTCTAATATGCTGATTTGCTGCTCAAGAAACATTTCTTATTATTATCAATGTTGAAAACAGTTGTGCTGCTGAATATTTTTGTGGAAACCAGGATTAATTTTTTCAGGATTCTTTAGCCCTATTAGTAACCGTAATTGTTTCTCCATGTGAAGAAAAAAAATAAATAAATTTGCATGGCACCTCAGTGGTAAAACTGCTTTATTTCTCTTTCTTTTCTTTGTACAGGTTCCACTCACTGTAGTGGAGCGGTGATGAAATATTGTTCTTGTAAATGCTTTCCAACATTTCCTTAATAAAATTATCTTTAAAACGGGTGCAAATTACAGTGAAGCTCAACACTTATCATACAGTGCTCTGCAGTGGTGAAAAAGGATTTAAACTGTGAATTTTGTATTGATCTCTTTTGTAAACTCAGAGATGTGGATTTGGATGGCAATTAAATCACTACATGACCTTGGTGTTTGTCAAAAAACAGTAGGTAATTCGGCCAGGGATTTTTACGTGGGTGGTGAGAGAACAACACTGACATTCTAGATTCGGCTGGCAATAAAATCACCGACTAGCCCCTGTAAATGTTGAAAATACCTTGCGTCCCCATGAGAAACAATTACCGTCTGAATAGGGCTTTTGATGAATGGAAAGTTAAAAAGAACAGCATTTATTTGAAAAATATAAATCTTTTATAACATTATAAATGTCTTTACTGTCACTTTTGATCAATTTAATGTGTCCTTGCTGGATAAAAGTATTGATTTCTTATCCTAAACTTTTGAACAGTAGTGTATTCATCTATTTATCCAAGACAGTAATATCAGTGGCCTAAATATAGCTTTTTTTTTTATTCTACACACAGAATAAACCATTTCAAATATTGGATTTGGTACTCTGATTTAGTGCAGAATTATGCTATTGTTTGAGTTTTTGTTTGTATTTTCTCATCTTGACTGATTCTGTGTGCTTATTTGTGTTTATGTAATGCATCATGCAGTCTGCAGAGAATATCTCCCAGGGTTGCATTTTCCAAAACAGTTTTTAATGGCCTCAGTGTGGGATGTTGACTGCTTTGCTGAGCTGAGACAATACATTCTCTCCCTTGCAGTGGCCAATACGGAAACCCGGACACTAGTTGCCCGCAGAGTGACGGAAGTAGCTCAGTCCACTCTCGATATGGTCTCCACCGCAGTTGACTATCCTCTCTGTGAGTGTTACCAGTACACATTAAGTGTCTGAATTTACACAATAGAAATTGCTTATGCATTGTTGTGTGTGTGTGAGGTGACAAATGACTTTTTTTTTTTTTTTTTTTTTTTTTTTTTGCACATCTTGTCCTTTTTAATACAGGTTTCGTAAAGGGGGTTGCAAGACCAGACTATTGGATCCCGGACCATGAGATCACTCAGTGCCACTGCTGTGCTAAACGCTTCATCCCCAGCATGTCCAAGCACCACTGCAGGGCATGTGGGGAGGGAGTGTGTGGGAACTGCTCCAGTAAGACCAGGCCAGTGCCCTCTCGTGGCTGGGACCACCCAGTGCGAGTGTGTAATGACTGCGCTGACCGCAGTGATTCCCTGTGACGCTCTAATACAGCTGGGATCTCTTGGTGCTCAGAGCCAGGTTGCAGGCAGTTTTCAAGCCTTAGACGGTGTAATCTTGGATGGGGGAAATATGAAACTCACTGCAGTTGCATAGACAAACACTCAGGCTCTTCAAAGCATTAGCTGCAGAATTAGAGAGTGGGTTCTATTTAATCCCAAGATCAAAAGAGAAAGCTAAGAAATTAAGTTGCATAATGAAAATAATTTGTAGAAATATCAAAGTTCATTATATGACAATTAAGCATATTTTATCCACAAATTCTCATTACTGCAAAAAAAAAAAATCCAGTTCTTTATACTGAAATACAGTAGTGAAAATGACCCTGAAATAAATATATATATATATATATATATATATATATATATATATATATATATATATACACACACATAGTATACATATACATACATAGTATATATTTAGTATACATATACATTCTCAGTAATTTTTTATATATATATATATATATAATATATTATAATGAGAATTAGGGGAAGAAATGTGCTTGATGGTCATAAAAAAAATAAATATATATCTTACCATGCAAAAAAAAAAAAAAAATTGGTATGTAAAGTATGTATTTTTTATTTTGACTATGGGGTTGAATAAACCCAGAACTTTACTTTTTTTTTTTTGTTAGATTTGCTGCAGAAATTAAAAAGAAGAGAAAATACAAATTTTAATGGATTTTGATAGATTCTAGCTATTGACTATAGTGCTGGCACTGAAAACGAATCGCCTTCTAAAAGTGCATTTCTGTAAATAATTTAAACATCTCTACATTTTTATCCCAAAGATAAGATAACAGACTAAAAGACAGAGAGCAGTAAATATTAACATATCTAATGTTTAGTAAATTATCATTTGATATACAGTACGTAGGAGATGTTTCACACTAATAAAGAAGCATTTGAATACGAGATATCAGCCTTACCTTTTTTTTTTTTGGTAGTTTTATACTTTATTCCAGGAACAGAGCAACAGAAGTAGAGCCTAGAATTCACATTCCAGTTAAGACAATGCAGTTTATCATGTGCTGAATCCTGTGAGCTCACATCTCATTATTTTTTTTTTTGTTATAGTTCTTTAATACTCAATTTTTTTTTGACGACTGCACTTTATCTAATCTTTACTATCAACTTTCATTAGTTGAGAGCCATATTATCTAATACATAAGATGCAAACTGTACATATATATTGAAAATGGAATTATTCAGCAGCATTTGCGGTGCCTAATGGATCTCAACAACTATCTTGCATATAGACAGTAGTGACATATAACAGGATGATTTCACAATGTGGCTGTGTATGACATTTAACCCTTAAATGCATGAATGTTTCGCCAATCATTATTACATATTCGGGTCTTTAGCGACCCTGATGTATTTCTGACACGGATGGATCTGTTGCAATAATATAAAACTTTCCTGATATTAGAGTAACAGTTACAGAAGAATAAAATAAAGCATTTTTTGTTTTTTGGAGCTTGGAAGGGTTCAGTTTGAGCAGATGTTAGAGCTCATTTCCCAGTTCATTCAGCATCTGGCTCATATTCGCGATCTCAAACATATTCTCAAAACATTTTCAACATCTTCAAAATCAATATTTATCACTGACAGCATCTTCACCAGATACACTATCAAGTGACAGTGACACTAATATTTGATTTTTGAACAGTAAATCGCTGAGCCGTTTCAAGTTTTGCTGATGATACTTCCTATTCTTTTGTTTTCTGCCTGCAGCAACTATGAGTGAAATGTCACTTCATCATTGTGTATCAGACATTGCCACCTTGTGGAATAAAGGTGAATTGCACTTATTCAGTCATCAAAGATTAATTTATTGTTGTGCAGGAAAAAAATATACTCACACTATTACACACCTCAGGTCGTTAGTGACCATATACAATTTTTACAAAAAAATTAATGGGAAAACAGGCATTCTTTTATAATTTTATTCTTTTTTTTTCTTGTTATATTGTTTATAATGAATTGATTGAGGAATAGTAAGAAGGTTGATGTCTAATGACGTCCCAGGTCACTAAAGACCCGAGGTATGCGTTTAAGGGTTAATGCAGATACACGCTAAACTGAACATTGATGACTGAATGTTGAGCATCACAGCAGGATTACTCTTGGTTTCCTAACATGTACAGTAAAATGGCTTATATAACGCACTTTATTCATATTTGATCTGAGAGAATCCATGTGGAATTTTTTAACTTTGATGTTTTTTGTTTGTTTGTTTTACAGTTCTGCTTCTACTCTTTGTACTTTTATCCGGAATAGAGCATTGTGGTCTTCTATAAAGGAGTTTAACCAAAGCAATGGTTTTATTTGCATATAACTCCACCTGCATTTGACAATCCTGCAATCTTTGTTTTGATTGGCTGGTACTGTTTTTCAGGTTTACTCAGAACATTAAAGCTATTTGAAAACAGCCTGCCCTCTTGATTCACAAGATAACAGAGATCTATGGAAAATTATAGGCTGTAGTGCTGTAAGTGAACAAATGTGAGGTCATCTGGAGGTAGAGGTCCAGATTTCCTGCTCAAGGGCCTTAAATAGATGAAACAGACTCAAAATCTGATTTAAATCATGCAGGTTGTACTCACATTTCCTCCATTTATAACATTACTGTCTGGCATACAGCCGGCCTCATCACATCTACAGGAAATGGGTTTACTGATTGTTATGTCAGCACTTGTGTGAGTATCATTAAGAACATCACATGAAGCATGGTTACTGAAGGGGTCAGCTATCAAATCTGTCAAAAGGTTACCAAATAACTAGCCCAATTCTCATTCCTTTTAGTGATAAAAAATATAGGCTTTTCAGTTGCTGGTACTGATAGAGAGCAGGGCTGATAAAATGCTAATATATACACTACTGGAGTCACTGACATTTTTTAATATTTTGGAAGAAGTCTCTTAATAAAGTTTAAAAATATATATTTTACGTAACACTAAAAATGTCCTAACTGTCACTTCTAATAAATTTGATGCAATCTTGCTGAATAGCAGAATTAATAAAAAGTTTTTTTTTTCCTTTTTTTTTAATCTTACTTACCCCAGACATTTGAATAGTAGTTTATCACTGTTTCTCCAAAAATATTAACAAACTGTTTTCAACATTAATAATAATAATACATGTTTGATAATATTAAGAAAATGTAATGACACTGATTTGAAAGTACATAAAATAACTGAAATATATATAATATAATATATATATATATATATAAAATCACAAGGCACTTGATTTTGAACTTCTGTTAATCAGTCAATAATTTCATATAATTATTTAATTGTTGCTGGAACGAGTTAAAAATTGTATTCATTATACATTATGCAAACTATTGTAAAACTATGAAATAATAGAAATCATTTTCCAAAATTAAAATAAAGTTTAAATTAAAAAATATTCAATATTAGATTTAAAATAAATTAAACTTTAAAAAAAAAAAAAAAAAAAAAACTTTAACTTAAACTTGTTTCCGTTTAAATACCAAGGCAACATTTTTAATGTTTTAGTTTAAGTACTAATGTCACTACAACTGAAATAAAATAAAGCTGAATAGAAATATTCGAAAATAATAATTAAAATGTTAAAAGCACATAACAAAATTACTAAAACACAAACTAAAATGAAAACTGATAATATAAAAACAAAAGCTAATTCACAATATAAATAAATACTATAATATATAAATAATACTAAATTAACACCATGGTCCTGATTTAAAAAAAAAAAAAAAAAAAAAAAAAATGCAATCAGTTGCACTACTACACTGTAACCAGCAGAGGGAAGCAACACCACTCCCAACGAGAGACCCACTGAGACACCCATTCAGGATTTCACTCATTCTAGGATCTTGCACATGTTTATTATATTTATAACATTGATTCATATACAAAAAAAACACATGAGGGGTATCAAAAGTCTGCAAAATAAAAAGGGACTGAACATGACAACAGGCCTCACTCATTCAGCACATTGCCAAAAAACTGCCATTTCTACCTCTGGTTCATTTAAGGACAAAAGGATCAAAATAGCCTTGAGTTACCTGACTCCACTGTTTAATCCATTGGTCTTTTATAATTTATATTGTTCTTGTACAGGAAGAGAAAGATTATGCACAAAGACAAAGATCTAACATAAATACTTCATCAATCTTAAAGGGATAGTTCAAACAAAAATGAAAATTCTGTCATCATTTACTCACCCTCAAGTTGTTCCAAACCTGTATGATTTTCTTTCTTCTGCTGAACACAAAAGAAGATATTTTGAAGAATATGGGAAACTGAACAGTTGATGGACCCGGTTGACTTTGATAGTATTTTTTTCCATACTGGAAGTCAATAAGAACCATCAACTGCAGCAAAAATGGCTGCCCACTGCTCCAGGTGTGTGTGCTCTTGGATGGGTGAAATGAAGAGCACAAATTCCGAGTATGGGACACCATACTTGGCTACACGTCACGTCACTTTCACTTTGGGACAGCTATAGCCCCTTTCTCCACTAAATTGTTGCCTCTTTGCTGTTTTAAGCCATTGATGTCCACCACTCTATTTGAGTCTGAATCATTACATATTTCACTATAAGCTTGTTAATCAGTCTCTTAAAATGCATAACATCATTTGCATGGACAGATTAGTCCACTGCAGGACGCTGTCGTGCACTTTGTGTTTATCTCCTCCTGCAGATGCACATGCCTGGACCGTGAGCTCCAGCCCGGCAGAAAAATGAGCACCACGTGCCGGTTCAGCAGAAAGCATTATTGTAATTCCTTAATCCCCATTTCACACATTATTATGTCAAATGAAATGTTTTGGTTGAAACTTAATCTGGGCCATTGTTTTATTTGAATATGGACTGCAAATAGCCTGCTTATAAAATATAACACATGGCCAAAAAAAAAAAAAAAAAAATGCGGTGGATGCATCAGTGAAGAATATTGTATACTCACCAGTGTCCTCTCTTATACTGGAAGCCTTTGCGAGTTTAATTTTTATCCGTGTGCCCAGTGTTTTTCTGCTTACTGTGGCTCTTTTTGTATGATTATTAATGGCTGTTTTGCTTCTGTATCCATGGCAACTTATCCTGCACTGTCCCGTTTTCCCCCTCATCCACACAGTCACTCTGTGGGTGCAGGACAATAAGAGGAGAGTCTCCACCGCGGAAAGCATTCTCATTTTCTCACGCTTCCCCGGGGAAGATATGGCGCCTTGCTTGGGTCCATTTAACAATTCTGATCCTCAGCTTCTGACACACAAAGAGGCACTAATAGTGGTTGATGGTCTGTGACTTTTTAATTTCAAAAAGTCCATTCATAAATCTTTTCAAGGGTCTCTATTAGATTGTTGCGAACAAGAGGAACCATACATAACCAGTATAGTGAAATAATGGAGCAGCACATCAACATTTTCCGTTTTGTTTCATAGCCCCAGACGGACCATACCGAAGACATTAATGTGGTGATGGAGATTAATTCTACATAATTCCTTAGAAATGTGGTCATTTTAAACTGCAGCAAATTTAAACTATATTGAATGATATTTATTTAAAAATATCATTAAGTATATATGCATCATGGTAGTATATATATATATATATATATATATATATATATATATATATATATATATATATACAGTGCTCAGCATAAATGAGTACACCCCCTTTGAAAAGTAACATTTTAAACAATATCTCAATGAACACAAAAACAATTTCCAAAATGTTGACAAGACTAAGCTTAATATGACATCTGTTTAACTTATAACATGAAAATAAGTTAATAATATAACTTAGATTATACATTTCACTCACATTAGGGTGATGCAAAAATGAGTACACCCCACAACAAAAACGACTACATCTAGTACTTTGTATGGCCTCCATGATTTTTAATGACAGCACCAAGTCTTCTAGACATGGAATGAACAAGTTGGCGACATTTTGCAAAATCTATCTTTTTTCCATTCTTCAAGAATGACCTCTTTTAGAGACTGGATGCTGGATGGAGAGTGATGCTCAACTTGTCTCTTCAGAATTCCCCATAGATGTTCGATTGGGTTCAGATCAGGAGCCACTGAATCACTTTCACCCTGTTCTTCTTCAGAAATCCAACAGCGGCCTTAGATGTGTGTTTAGGATCATTGTCATGTTGGAAAAGTGCACGACGACCAAGGGCACGTGATGGTAGCATCTTTTCTTTCAGTATAGAGCAGTACATCTGTGAATTCATGATGCCATCAATGAAATGCAGCTCCCCGACACCAGCAGCACTCATGCAGCCCCACATGAGGACACTGCCACCACCACGTTTCACTGTAGACACCATGCATTTTTCTTTGTATTCCTCACCTTTGCGACGCCATACAGTTTTGAAGCCATCAGTTCCAAAAACATTTATCTTGGTCTCATCACTCCAGAGTATAGAGTCCCAGTAGTCTTCATCTTTGTCAGCATGGGCCCTGGCAAACTCTAGGCAGGATTTTTTATGCCTGGGCTTTAGGAAAGGCTTCTTTCGTGGACGGCACCCATGCATGCCATTCTTCTGCAGTGTACGCTGTATTATGTCACGGGAAATAGTCACCCCAGTTTGGCTTTCTGCTTCTTTAAATAACTGCAGTGAACTTGCATGCTGATTTTCTTCAACTCTTCTCATCAGAAGACGCTCCTGTCGAGGTGTTAACTTCCGTGGACGACCTGAACGTCTCTGTGAGATGGTTGTGAGATCTTTTTTAAATTTTTGTACCACTTTTGCTACAGTATTCTGACTGATAAGTAAAGCATTGCTGATCTTCTTGTAGCCCTCATCTTTCTGGTGTAAAGAAATTATTTTCTTTCTCAGGTCTTGTGACATTTCTCTTCCATGTGGTGCCATTGCTGACAGTATGAAATGGGAAGGAGTTTTAACACCCTTTTATAGTCAACTGTCTGCTGGACACCTGTGTAATAAATATTTGACTCACCTGTGGTTGAATTCTTGTGAAATTAGACATTTGTAGTCTAAAATTTAGCTTTAGAGACTTTCAGTGGGGTGTACTCATTTTTGTATCACCCTAATTTAAGTAAAACTGAAAATTTAGTTCTCTAAGTTATATTATTAACCTTACTTAATTACTATTATAAAGCGATGAGAATATTTTTGGTGCGCCAAAAAAACAACAAAATAACGACTTATATAGTGATGGCCGATTTCAAAACACTGCTTCAGGAAGCTTCAGAACGTTATGAATCAGCGTGTCGAATCAGCGGTTCGGAGTGCCAAAGTCACGTGATTTGAGCAGTTTGGCGGTTTGACACGCGATCCGAATCATGATTCGACACGCTGATTCATAACGCTCCGAAGCTTCATGAAGCAGTGTTTTGAAATCAGCCATCACTATATAAGTCGTTATTTTGTTTTTTTGGCGCACCAAAAATATTCTCGTCGCTTTATAATATTAATATTGAACCACTATATTCACATGAACTGATTTAAATATGTTTTTAGTACATTAATGGATCTTGAGAGAGGAAATGTCATTGCTGGCAGTGCAGGCCTCACTGAGCGATCGGATTTCAACAAAAATATCTTAATTTGTGTTCCGAAGATGAACGAAGGTCTTACGGGTGTGGAACGGCATGTGAGTAATAAATGACATTATTTTCATTTTTGGGTGAACTAACCCTTTAAGACATCACTGACTATGTTTACGTGAATACTCGCACATTATTTTTGACATTATTTTGTGTGTATTTGACTGTTTAAGCGCAATAAGCAGCGAAAAGAACTCAATTCAGTACTGAGAGGCAGCTTTATGTGTACACACTTTGGGTGTGAGGACAAAATCTGTGGGACTGAGTAAAATTATGCGCACAACAAGCAGTCCCAGGCCGAAATTCAAGCCTTGTAACACCAACAATATTCATCCGGAGCAAATGAAACGAGTGAGTGAGGGGAGGTGGGTGTGTGTGTCAACTCACTGTCAGAGAGATGAGAGAGAGAGAAAGTGCAGCTGGTATTGATTCTGTGGAAAATGAGTATTGGAAGCATTTCAGAGATTTCAGTATCCATATGTATCGAAAAATCTGTATTTTTGACACTACATTACACTTAGTCTATTATTTAGGATGCCTTTTTAAAAGACTACAACTGAAAAATGTGCATATGATATATAAAATTCAACCTGCCAAAGGGGCTAGTAGTGACTGTGTTACACGCCACTGCTGAAATCCACCCGCATATAGCAGGTTTGTTTGTGTGTGTATATATATATATAATTAATAATTTTCATCTTCTTATGCATGTGATGTACAGTAGTGCATGAATCAAGCCACCAACAAAAGTACCATTGTTTATATTATATTATTTATTTATCTTTTATACAATGTAATTACAATAGAAATATGTAGGTTTAAATACAAAATTCTGTAAATAAAGAATAAAAATAAACTCCACTGGTTTGTTATCACTACACTAAAGTTTACAATCAACTTTATGAGGTAATTTAGTTCCCTGGTTTTGAAAAACCTAGATTTTGTCAAGGGGAGAGAGTGGACAAAAAGACCAGGGCAACTGAGTATAATGAATTCGTCCATTTAACGCCATACAACATATCGCTTGGCCAAATTACAAATGCATTGTCTTTGGAAAAAGGACTATTTTTAGATTCATTGTGCCACAATAGACCTGCTTGACCTGTAATAAACAATTGATAAGAAAACCAGGAGGTCAATTTATAACACATTGCGGTCAAAATGGCCTTTTTGAAACAGGAGTTAAAAACATTGTGCCTGCCTTGAATGTCCACTGCTATTAAGTCTCCACAGGAAGAGTGTCTGGAGTTCACCTCACCGAGCACAGTGTGCAGTCTGACTTTGATCATCTAGCTTTGAACCTCGCAGGCTCAACACACTCCAGAAAGATCATTCAACATCTTATTCGTACACTCTGATGAAAATAAAAATACAAACATTGAGCATTATTAAAGGGGTTATATGATGCTTTTAGTGTGTAATGTATTGGTTTCTGCATGTAAGATCTGCAAAGTTACAAAATCTCCCACAAAAGGATTTATCGAATCGACCTCTATTGAAGGCCAGATATTACTTCCGGGAATGTCTATATATGTGGTAAAGGCCGTTACTTTTCCGACACACGCTTGAGGTTTTCGGCCAATCACAAAGCACTGGGTCAGCTGTCCAATCAGATCGCTGGGCTTTTCAGAAGGAGGGTCTTTGTAGACCATTTCAGACAGACTGGAAATAGAGGTACTGCAATAATTTACAATATGTGAAAAGTGTGTTTTTTGAACATGAAATCATGTTAACCTATTCCATTACACCCAATAAACAAAATAATAAACTTTTAAAATAGCATCATATGACCCCTTTAAATGATAAATGTGCCTAAATGCACAACGTTAATATGAACCTCACGAATGAGAAGGATTGGTTTTCAGAATAACTGCATGAGGATCTATTGTGTAGAGTGTGACATTATTCACCTGCAATTAAAGACAATTAATCCCTTTCTTAGACCAGCGAGAGTGAAACAGTGGTGATAAGGAACGAAAGGCAAGACTAATATGCATATTCAATGTTTTAACATACTGTAATATGGGATATTTTAAGCATGCATGAACGGGACCATATGACTCTGTCCCTTTAAGAGTCTGTGTAGTCGTTCCATTGCTTGCAAAAACAGACACTATAACCTCCATCTTCAACCCTTTTCCAATATTTTCTAATACAGTTGCCACCCATTCTATCCCATTTTGTCATTTTAATGCCCTAGAATGGTCACAAAGTTTTTGAAATACATTCTTAATAACTGAGAAGCCCCATGAACCCATTGAAGGTTAATGTTATTGTCGACCAAATTCACATATTTGAACATGTCTGGCTAAACATATTATAAAAATAAAACTATAACCCCCAGAAATGTTGTTCTAGATGTTGCACAAAAGGTCAATTAACAAAGGTCAAGTTCACTACACTGGCATTTCGGTCTAGTTTTTCATTGCATTATGGGTGTCGATAGTAAAATCAGGGTTGGAATGTGCCTGTTAGTGGAACTTTTGGTATCCACTTGGTTCAGAACGGATTCTTCAATGGTTCACGACGGATTCATTTGAAATTAATGAAAATAAATGGCAACAGAAAGGGCAATAAATAAAAGTAAACTGAAAGCATGCTATTTACATCACAAAGTAAACTCAGTTCTACAAGATACTGCAGCTCAAATAATTTTTTAAATCTATCCATTTGGTGAGTCAGTTTTCAAGTAGCCAATTTACTCCACTTGTAATTTTTCACCCTGATCAATAAAAATAAATAAGGGAAACCCAAGAATAATTAAATTCTGATTAAAAATAACCATTATAATCAAATAAAAACAATAAATAGATTCTGACCATCCCCTAATTTCAGTATTTCCTTTAGGTAAAATGATTCATTTTCCAAGCAAGGGTCATTACTGGTAAAAGTAATGTGCAGGTTTCTCTTTTAAGCCGTCCTGTAAGTGCCGAACCATTGTGACTGTCTTTCCGTTCTCCAAATCTTGAGTCTGACTCTCAAAATGACACAAAATGCAACTGGATGATCTTTTACAACAACCAATGCCCTTAAACAGACCAGGAGCATAAGAAAACCCTTTAGGAGACCAAAAAAGGGGAAGGGGAATGGGTTATGAAACAGTTCCAGACTTTCAGACTCTCCTTACAATTATAGTTCAATCTCAAAAGTCTTTTGTAAGTCATTCGAAAAAGGGTTTTGCGCCTTTCGGTTGCGATTTGGACTCCAGAGCAGCCCACTTCGCCTCAAAATGCTCTGCTTCCTGGGAACTGCTTGTGGGATTCGGATTCAGACCCTCCATCGGCCAACTGGTACCGCTTTTTACGGTACTACCGTTTTGAGTAACACTGGTGGTCGCGGTCGTTGATGGAAAAGAGTTGTGCGGGTGGCCGTTGACGGTTGGAGGAGAGGCGAATGTGGTGGTTGGGAAACCTCCGGGCAGGGTGGGAAAAGCCGAATTTTGACCACCGCCAAGCGTACCTGTCTTAGGCCCCATCCCGACTCCCATCGCCACTCCACCCCCTGTACTGGCCGCGGTGCAGAATACATTAGCAACCATTTGTGATGGTGTGATGCCCACTACTGGTACACTGGCATTCGGATAGGTCATGCTGTTGGCCAGATTGGGCATGTATGGCTGCATAGGTACAAAAGCCGGTTGAAGAGGCTGTTGGGCGAACATGCCAACAGGTGCGGGAGTGACGTCAAAGGCCATTGGGAATGGCTGCATTGAGGTGGGGAGGGAACCAGGTGCGATGGGAATGGTGGGCATGGGTGGAGGTTGCTGAGTGGGTGGTGGCGGTAGAGTAGGTGGAGTCTGCTGCTGGGCTTTCACCGCTTTAGCCACCTCCTCCAGCCAGCGCTCTGCTTCAGATGGGGTTCGTTTGTGGCCGCCCTGAGGCACGGGAGGAGGAGACTGGACAGCAGGCTCTGTTTGAACCCATGAGCTTGTAGCTGGGAAACAACAGGAGGGGTAAGAACGTTAAAATGCCTGTCCTATTCAAATCAAATCACCTTTATTTATATAGAGTTTTATACAATACAGATTGTTTTAACCTGTTAACTATAAGCCCCCTTTTTGAGCATAGACATGAAAATGTACTATTAAATGTACTAAGTTGAGGCCAATTCACACCGCACTGACAGATGGCAATAGACACTTTGTCGGGTATTGTCGAATCAGGGTGTTACCCCTGTCGGAATCTGTTGCCATCTGTCGGAGCTTGTTTTTGCCGACTGAACATGCTGAATCGGTTTTAGAATGTCTGACACCGTCTACACCGGACATGACCGTTGGCGCGTCGCATCGCAACAGCTAGAAGCTGTCTACACTGGACGTGACAAAGTGAACGTTTCAAATCTATTTGTCCTTCCTATGAGAAGTAGCGCGAGTGCTTGGAGTACGTCATAAATAAAACAAGGCATCAGTTTACGGTCGGGGATTTGTCGTGTTGCGCCGCATCCAGTGTAGACAGCATCACTGATTATAATGGGTTCTATTGTCTTTTGTCATCTCACGTTTATACAAAATGTATATTTTACAAAATAACTTGGACTCCAAAGCCATATGTCTAAACAAGTTGTGTTCCAAATTTGACATTGTTATCACAAAAATTGAGGATCCTGTGAGATTTTGTTTTGCGCTACACCAAAAATAGCCAACGGGTGACACCCACACTCTTTTGAAATTTTTGATGAATTCTCCTGTCACAAATTAGCACATTTCTGTCACACTATCACTTCTATCGCAAAACATATGCGTTTTGTCAAGATTAGAAAAAAATTTGGTTATAAAATACTGCAGTAAGCTTGAGACCGCCCACTAGGGGTGGAGCCCGCTAAAAGGAATAAAAGGAATTACTGCTTTCATGGTAACACAATGTCCAGTTTCAAAACGGTTTTCACAGAATGAATTTTGAGTGTTTAAGCTTTTGAATGATACCTAATTTATGATGATTACTAACATATGTGATAGGGAGAAAAGGCAATAAATACAGAGCACAACTAGTGACCCGCTAATGGGACACTGAGGGCCCTATTGTAACGATCTAAGCACATGGTCTAAAGCGCACAGCGCAAGTGCACTTAGGGCGTGTCCAAATCCACTTTTGCTAGTTTACGACGGGAAAAATGGTCGACGTGCCCATCGCATGGTCTAGAAGGGTTGTCCCTATTCTCTTAATGAGTAATGGGTGTGTTTTGGGTGTAACATGCAATAAACCAAATCTCCCATTCCCTTTAAAAGCCAGTTGCGCTCGCACCATGGCAGATTCGCTATTTACATGGCGGAATTTGCAAGCGCAAAAATTAAATGCTTCTCTAGCGAGGAAACGGATCTGCTCGTGCACGAGGTTAAAGCGCGTGAGCAGACCATCTACGGGAAAAGCCAGATTCCACCAAAGCATTTTTATCTTTATGCACACAATAATAATGTTTTACATTGTAATCTTTTTATTTTTAATATTTGGCATGTTTGTGTGCTGCTGCGCATCCGTGTGTGTAATAAGCAGTGTGTATGTGTGTTGTGCACCCGCCTATAGGCACATATTACTAACGCGCTCTTTAAATAACAAAACAAATATTGCGCCATTGACTTTAGACCAGGTTTCAGTTGGTCAATGGCACAGTCGTTTTCAGTTGCCTCAAAATAGCAATGTGCCAACAATGCACCTGAGCACACCTTGTTTTCAGACCAGCACACACATGGGCGCACAAATGGGCGCAAATGCATTTGCTATTTAAACAACGTGGCGCAGGACATGAAAATGATAACTGCGTCGGGCTGAAATTAGCAAAAAACACTTGCGTCGCGCCTGCCGCCGCATTGCATCGGGTGTATGATAGGGCCCTGACGGTTAAGGAGCTTCACAGTAATTAACAGGAAAATAACAGAAATACAGAAACAGAAATATGAGGCAAATTCTGCTGTAAAGCAGATCTGCAAAGACAACAGTATTATTATTTAGTCAGTTCAGTGTTGATTCAGTTCAGTTCAATAACTGTGTAAACTTCATCAAATGAGTTCATATCAGCTATACGCAGCTCTACAGAAGACATAGTGTTGTCGTTATTCAGTTTGAATCAGTTCAATGTTGATTCAATTCAGTTCATTAAAAGTAGAAAGTTCATCAAATATGAAATGAGTCTATAACCAGCTCTACAGAAGACAATAGTGTCGTTATTCGTGATACTGATAGTGTCAGTGTAGTCAGATTGATGATATTACTGAATATCAAGTGTCTTCTAAACCCCTGTTCACAATATATCTATATGTTTGTGTTGGATTATGCAGTCTGTTTTACCTTGCAGGGGAGCAGGTGGAGGGGGAATGGCAGGTGGAGCGCTGCAAACTGGCAAGCAGTTGCTGGTGGCTTTGGCACACAGGTCCTCAGAGGGTTTGGTGAAAGAGCTGTTGATTTGGCTGCACAGAGCGTTTATGCTGTCTGCCTCTCCTGCCACTGACAGATCCATCTCTGGAACTGACACAAACCAATAGGGAAGCTCAATCACACCTGTGTGGCTCATTTTGGTGGGCCATGCATGCAGTTTATGGGATTTTGCTTGCTACAATAACCTGAATCTATGATATAAGGTATAATCTCACAGATATGGCATTGTTAAAAACATGAGCCATAATTCCCCTTTTAGATTTTAGTCTAGGGGATTACGATTAAGCATAATTCTGTGCAAAACATGTTGTTTAATGAGCACTACACAAAAAAGGATCAATGGAAGGGTCCCTCATATAAATAAGAGATCTACAGTTAAATGCAGCAGTTTATGGCCTAGAATACACACTCAAATAAATTTATGAGTACAATCAATGGAAGTAGTAGAGTTTTCTGAGATGTGCTTTTGTATATATTTGTATGCAGGCTCAGCATGAGATGCATTTTACATACCAAAGTCCTCTAGTTGATGATGCAGAGTGCACATAAAGTTAGGGCGGTTAGTGCTATCATCTGGGTAAACAGTACTGGGTCAACATTACGCTTCCATTACACTTACACAGCTTGAGTACACAAAAACAACTGACCTGGGTTCTTGGTCTGGAAGTCCGTCTTGCGCTGCAGGGTTGATGGGAGATCGTTCAAGCGTAGGGAGAGCTGCCGTTTAAACGGTGAGTTCTTCTGGCTAAGTTGAGGGAAGCCACGGAAAGAGCCCTGCCGCACCAGCTGCTCGATAGGGGCGTGTCTGCGCGGGATGGCGTGAGGACCACCTGGCTCCGCCCTCTCCCCTGGTGAAGCCGCTCCCTCTGGAGGTGAAGCATTTCCAGGTGGCATTGCAGAAATGCCACATGCTTCTGCAGAGAGGCAGATTCACTAATCAGAGTCGTTTGTACAAAGAAAGCCTTTGGTGTTTGAGAGTAACGGAAATGAGACTGACCTTTCTTTTTGTCCTGCAGCTGTTTCATGATGTCCTCACGGTCACTTTGCTGTCCAGCAGAGGAGATGCGGAAGGAGCCTTCCCTCACGAAAGAAGTGCGGCTTGCATCAAAGGAAGCCGTGACCCCGCACTCCTTCTCTCTGCGCTGCTTCCGCTCAAGGCAAGCAGCAAAGGCGCATCCAACCGCATGACTCAAACGTTCACCCTAATGTTGTGAATGATGTTGCATTAGCATTGTGGCAGCACCAAAAATCACTTTTTTGTCTTGTTGTTCAACAAAAAAATATATTGAGAAGCTAAGATAAATTTAAGATAAAAACATATATATAATATAAAAATAATGTTTAATAAAACATAATACAAATACATACTTTAAAGATATTTAGAAATTCTGACAGTATTTCTTAAATTAACTTTAAAAATATAAAATATGAGTATCATGTTTTAAAGGTTGTTTATATATTTTTACTGTAGAATGATAGTACTGATTGGGAAAATTATATTTTACAGAGTAGCACAACTAGTTTAGTCTGTGTTTACATATCCAGCTATGTTATTGTTGTTAGGAATGGACAAAAACATCAAATGGTCTCAAAAGCTTGTTTTTATCTAGAATAGTATTGGGATCCTAATCAAAATTCCATTCCATTCTAGCCTTAATGTGTTTTTCTCTGTGCCCCAAGTGCAGATAACAGTCTCTAAGCGGTTATTCCGCTTGAGATAACACTGCCATAATCCCTATCTTAATCCCACTTTGTGGGGAACAGAGGCTGAAGAATTAATCCCCGCTGGGTTCTCCTCACCGAGTCCTTCAAGGCCATGAAGCAGTGGCACATCCAGCGGCGAGTCGTTCCATCACGGCAGATGTAGGAGAATGCCTTATCGTAATTACGGTCAGGTGCGCAGAAAGACACTTTCTCAATGGTCTGGTCAACAATGAGGTCCTACAGAGAAAATAAAAAGGGACAGATTGGTTGTTGTTTGTGGCATCTTAAATAAATAGCCTAAAATGCAAATAAAAACAAAGTATGTTGAAAGTGCTGTGTGTCAATGCCCAGTTCCATTCCATCAATATTTAATATTGTACATATATTATAATTCTACAGACAATGGGCCTTATTCATGAAACACGAGCAGAACTAATTTTTGTGTACATCTTTCGTAAGGCCATTCCGACGTAAATGTGCGGATTCATGAAAAGGATTGTGTTTTCAAAATGTTAGTAGGTACAATTTCTTTTTACACCTGCTCCTTACCAAGTGTAAATGGTGCGTAAAATGGTGTGTTCTTTTTGGCAAACTGATGGCTGCATTTTGATAACACTATAATGATATTTCATTAGTTTGTTTGCCCATATAGGTCATCTTTAACTATTGAGGTTTAATGTATTTGGCTTGCTTCAACTTCAACTTGAGCTCTGATATACCTCCAGGGATTACTAGTGCTTGGAAGGTAAGTATGGAAGGGTGCTTGTCCTATTTTTCTGGCCGCCAAGAGTTTAAGAATGTTCAACTTTGGGTAAAACACAGCGCTCGTCACTTCACTCTTTACCCAGCTGTTCAATCACAGTGGAGGTGGGGTGGGACAAATACCACAACGACCAACCGTCACATCCTACTTGTAAAACAACTGAACAACAATAGAGGAGAAGTTAATATTGATGGTATTATTGCATTTTTATGTTCGGTAATTATTGATTAATCAAACTATCTGCGAAATCAGATACTAGTAACATTGCTTCCTCAGATATTCCATATGTGCCGCATTTCCATCGAAATTACCTGGAACAATTTGTCCCAGGAAATTTTTTCCCTCAGACCTGTTGCTGTCTGCGTTTCCATCGCATCTAAAGTGCTGTATAGATTAGGCAAATTAGTCAAGGGATGTAGGACTGCGTGCGACGCATAAGCTTAATAAAGCCTGAACCTTGTCGTCGGTCCAACGGTTGTATTTTTTAAACTCCATTGTTGATTCGAATAGCAAACAATTCTTACTGCACGCACCGCAACAGACTTTTAAAAATGGTGGTTGAAATAAAATGCTCTGTAATTCAAGTCAAGTCAACCGATCAAAATGCCTCATGAACTCAACCAATCAGCATGTTCAGCGCCCAAGTCCCACCCCCGAAAGTTCCTGAACTTTGAAAAAGTACTACCTCGTGAGCAGGGACTTTCTGAGGCGGAAATTTTTACCCGGAACTTCATTTAGACCCTGGTCCCTACGGTCGAAACACACCGAGTACCACCCCAAAGTCCCTAGTTCCTGGGGAAAGTTCCTGGTGGAAACGCAGCTACAGCAATCAAAACAGCTGGAAAAAAACGCTGCACCTTCAAAGTGCTCTCAAGCGCCCCCAGCTGGGTGTTTTCAGAAGAGAGCCAGGCATCTTCAGCTGCCTAAATTCTTCTTCCAAAACGTGATTTTGTCTTACCCTGATTCACTATGGTAAGCCTATTATAAATGTTTATATTTCAGACCTGTCAGGATGGTCATCGCGTGAAAATTGCGTTTATACGTCACTCGTCCGTGCGGGTCTCATCATGTTAATAAATAGAGAAAAGTTGCTCCAGTGTGTATGGTGTGGGACTGGCATAAGTTAGTTGACACAACAAGCGAGAAAGGTTGACATGGAGCCACTAAATCTCCAACCTCCAGGGAATCACCCGTTTAAAAGAAATGGCAAACAGAGGAGCATCTGCTGTCAAAAAAAGAATGCGACAGAGCTCGTAATAAAACAAGAATCAACATTGGCTTGGCTTTTCAGAGGCCCTGTCCCAAATGGCACACTTCATGTGCACTTTCGGTCTTGTGGACTTACAATGGCCGCTGCGTGCGTGTGTCTGTTAAGTCCACAAGACCGTAGGGTGTCCCATTCGTCATTTAAGCTTAAAGCCCCCTTTGCGGCTGCTATGCGCCCTCGATGCGCACTTCTGCTGAGCCCGCAAGACTGTGAGCTACGCAGAGGACTTTACCCGGTAGTCAAAGCGGCATTACGTCGTGAAAGTGCGGACTCAGAGGAAAACCATGAGGGTTTAGGGTGCCATTTGGGACAGGGCCAGAGATGTCGAGAACTGAGGGATTTGAAATGCTGTAAAAGTGACGTGGAGATGACATTTTTATTACTCAACAGGTGAGTAAGGTATTTTATTAACAGATAGATTGTCATATGTAGCTTTCTAACAGAGTTCACTGTGAAAGGTCATTTCATTATGGTTGTTGTAGCGCTGTGCTCGAATTTATTTTTTCAAGGAAGTACCGTGTCTATTAATGTGTAACTAAACTTCTCTCTAAACTGGTTATTTCTCTTAAGCCTAGTAGTAAATGTTTTATAAGCAGTAGGATAACCATATTCATCCACACAGTCACACAGAGAAGCACAACCAAAACAATGTTCTTCCACAAAATGCATGCAGTTTTGTTTTTTAACCGCTAGAGGGCCAAAAGTTTTTGGGAAGGTCAGTTTTACGTGCAAATTACTCAGAATTTACTCATATATTTACGAAAGATTCCTGATTTGAATACACCTCTAGTCAAAGTCAATTTTGATGTTTTTTGTGAGGCTAATTCAAAAAGTGGTATAACTGTACTGAGATTGTGATGAAGTGGTTTCAGTTTAAAAATATTATTTGAATTAATGTATCTAAAAGATTTGTCTTCCTTATTTATTCTTATCTGTCCATGACCCAACCACAGTGTACCGTTTTTTGTCCTTTTGATTGTTCTAACATGACTAAAGCTTTTTGTGTAGCCTGGACCTCCCACTGTAACAGTGGCTAGTGTTTCCTTGTTAGGGGGCCACATTAAATACATAATACATGAGCTGAACACTGTAGAAGTGGTAGGTGAGGGGTCAGTGAAGCAGAGGAGGACTGGGTCTAGGTGAGGGGCCCATTCATTGTTAGCCAATTACTGACTGAAGGGGCCCCGGTCAGAGCTCTGGAAGTTTTGTCATGGATGAATGTGTCCTGTGGGGGATAACGGGTGTTTACAGTGGACGGGAAGAACTTTATGGGTCCATGACTGCTGACTCATCTCAGTTTCCAGGAATAAGACAGGCTGGTCTTGCAATCAATAACCTTTTCACTATAATGAATATTGAAAGTGAAGTAGGGCTGCTAATTCTGACTATTTTGGTCAATATTCTAATCATGGTCATTTAACATGATTAGGAGTGGGAGATATGTCCAAAATCTTATATATATCAAGTACATTTTTTGCTGGAAATAGGGTTGTTATGATATTTTAGATACCAGAGACAAATCAATACAAACAACAGGACAAATACAATAAAAAGGTGATTCTTATTAAAGCTACAAAAGTTATTCAGTCATGAGCAGTGAGTGTCTTTTGTTGTTTGATTAGCATTAATGACAGACAGCAGTAGGTATATTAGGCTGCTGTCACTTTAAGACCAAAACACGGATCCAATACTGACACACATCTGACCTTTTAGGCACACACCCGAAGTCCAAGGTATACTTTGCTTGTTCGTGTTTCGCTCCGTCTCGAAGCGCACACAGAGAAACTCACCTGGGGAAGAGTTTGAGTTTTCTTTCTCAGCTTAAGGCCCGTTCACACCAAGAACGACAACTATGAAGATAACAATATCGATAACTGTATTAGCCTCCACAACAGTTCTGTTTATTATAAGCATGTGCTTCAGTTATGCCGTCTGCCACTGTATTCTGATTGGCTGTCAGTCTTTTTATCATTCATCAGCTGGAGAAAATCATTTTGAAAGTGATTTCAACGATATCGTTCCTCTGTGCCATTAATGTTGTGGACTGCTATTCTCTTAAATTCAGAACGATTATCTTCAGTGTCATCGCTATAGTTATCGTTCTTGGTGTGAACGGGCCTTTAATATGCTTTTAATAAGTCTTTAATATAAAGCATGTCCTGTAATAGACTGCTTTTTACCACAGTCACAATGATAGACTGATGTGGACATTAAGTTTGGGCTTTTAAGGAGGGGCAATAGTGATGTAAAGGAACAGAAGGCGTTTATCTTGATCATAATGTAACTAAAAAAAATAACGAAACTAAAATTCGATTACTCACACAGCCCTAAAGTGAAGTTTAACACGGCAGAGGGCAAGAGGGACAGGACACACCGGTGGCATGTGACAGCGGCAGGAAGGATTAGGTGGCAGTGCTGACTCATATGCATATGGCAGGATTACCAGAAGGACGTAGTGAATGGACGTTTGAGTCTGAGGCCCTTACGAGAAACAAAAAAGAAAGCTTTGTGGCCTTCCGCCTTCTACTATGTGAGCTGAAAACTCATTATGTGAGGCCTTTGACCTTTTCTGGTTAACTTTCCGGGTTTTGTGTGAGGGAAGGATGTTACATTAATCCTCTGACTTTCAAAAGAAAACCCCAACCGTGAGAGACATGGGAACCCTTGGCCTCAAAAGTCGTCTTGTGTCTGAGACAGTCTAAGTGATGTCTCATGATCATGTGACGGGTCTTTTGGAGGTCGGCCAGCTTCCTCTTACTGCATATTTTGTGTTTCCTACAGACCTACTCTCTCGCTGATGGACTTGGCTAATTGATGGCTTGGGAGCTTATTGTGGCATCAAAGACTTTCTTTTTTTACCCTTGATTAATGGCTTTCCATGAGTGCACAACAAAATTTCTATACACACATACCTTGGTTTTGTCATCCACTACTCTCAGGCCATCAGCAGACACCCAAAGCACAGCCTTGACAGTTTTTTTCCCACTCTGAGAAGAAATATTGAAACAACATCAGCTTTTTGACACAACTGGATATTAGCACTACTGCAGAGGTTTTGATTTGCTCTGCATCAAGCATTCTAGCACAATAATTTTTGTCCATGACATATTTCTATGACAGTTTTAGCTTCTGTCAGCTCGATTTTTCCTACAGCGTATTAGAGAGCTGCCCGACAACATGCTGACCTGTGATGCAATGCAGTGAGTTCCAGGAACAAGACCCATTGAGGCCAGATTTGACATCAAATTTGACAAAATAAAAAGAACATTTAAGTAAGGGAAAATGTAATATTAACAATAATGATGATGATGATGATAATAACAATAATAATAAAAGTCAAATAAATACCATGCAAAATAAATGCTGTTCTTTTGAACTTTCTATAAGAATCCTGAAAGAAAATGTATAACACTTTCCACAAAAATAAGTAGCTCAACCATTTTCAACATTGATAATAATAAGAAATGTTTCTTCAGCACCAAATCAGCATATTACAATGATACAAGGAATACATAACAATCTAAAATAAATTAAAACAGAAAACAGATATTTTAACCTGTAATAATATTTCACAATATTTCTATTTTTACTGTATTTTTGATCAAACAAATGCAACCTTGTGGAGCATAATATACTTCTTTTTACATTGTACATTTTTAGAAATTTTTAGAATCTCACCTTGGAATTGTAAGGTTCTATCTGACATTTTTAACACTTTTTTGAGTTATTCACATTTTCTTATTCTGTGACAACTTATTTACATTATGTGATGTTTTTTTTCTTTCTTTGTTGTTGTTGTGTACATTTTGGGACTTTATTATTTAGAAAACAAAAAGGTTCTATCTACAAAGTCTAACACCGTGTCCTAACCAGACGCGACGTGACGCGACGAGCGATAAAATGTATCTTTTCCATGTTAATCTGAGTTTTTGTCCTAACCAGCCGCGACGGCGACACGCGAATATTCTATTTTAGAAACGGTTTCTATTTCTCTGCGACGTCGTGGCTGGAACAGCAGCACAAAGTATGGCAATGATAATATCAGGTACTGTTTATGTGCTTTATTTAATGTTAAAAGCGTCTAACGTGAGTTTGAATATTATTCTGTGTTCCCAGCTTTTTAGCTGTAAAGAAAACAACACTGGCTAATTCACCTCATATCTTGAAAATAAATAAATGGGCACAAGAACGTTCAAACTGTCAACTCAATGCACAAAAACAAGCATATTCTATGACAAAGATTGGTTCAGTCACTCCGTATGTACTGTAAATAATGTTTAAATGGTGTAATATTTATGAATTTTACTAAGTACTTGCCCATTTCATTGTGTCCACTGTGCTCTTGCCGAGAGAGCCTGCCCACACTCTCTTCTGATTGGTTGTGGTTTTTGATTGATTTTATCGCTTCTCATTTTCGCGTCGCGTCTAGTGTGGACAGTCAAATTGCTCGTCGCTGGAATCTTATCGCATCGCGTCTGGTTAGGACACAGTGTAACTCTAACTTAGTTCTATAAGGTTCTATTTGTGAGCCAATCAGCACTTCAAAAGCACACAAGAGGACCAGTTAGCCAATATAATATAGCCCATATAGACTCATTTAAGCTTCTTTAATTTTGATATTGTACATTTAGAATACATTTAGGGTCTCTGTCATTTTCATGTATGAAAGAGACTTGTTCCCCATATCATTTTTGCTATATGGAACGAAGCTCAATATCTCAAAACTGCTTAGAAATCAGATAGAACCTTATAATTCCAAGGTGATGAGATCAAGACAGCATTGCATGTAAACTTAAAGTACACATCAAGTGCGCATTTAGGACAGGTTCAGAAGACTGCAAGGCAGCTCTCTAGGTTTTGGAACAGTGTTTAAATCTTTCATTGAATCTGTTGTGAGTGCATGTCTGTCTGAGAGAGTGAAGGTTAGGGCACCGTGGAACGCATTTAATCTGGAAAAAAACTGTAGGAATGAGTAAAAGTGAAGTATGCGGCTAAATCAAGAAGAACTGAGGGAATCCAGCTGATGTTACAAGCAGCCCAAAAGTCACTGTCCAAATTTGCTAAGACAGCAGAACATTACACTGGCTGGAGGTGGAGAGAAGAGACTGGAAGAATAAGGAACAAGCAAAAGCTCAGAGCAGGGCTTTGGGGGTTTGGGAAGAAGAGAATATAAATGAAGTGACTGTGTAGACAGGCACAGCAGGAACTACCAACATGGGGATGAAAGAGAGAGCGTATATGAACAGATGGAGGGGCCACAGAGACAGGGCCACACACACAGTCAGTGTCATACAAACTGTACTTGTGGGTAAAAAGGTCTTTACATAAGTATGTAAAACATATGTTTTACAAACAAAAGTATATTATAAATACATATATTACAATTCAGATTTGAAGGGTCAGGATATGACTACTGACAGAGCAGCAATACTGAAGACAATAGCCAATGACAAAGCAGCTACGCTCTATAAACATTGATTTTTAAAATAAATGAGACTTTATAGACTCTCAGTACATTAAATCCTCAGTCCTGAGTCTCAAAGAGAAGTTTGGACACAATGAGGAACAGCATGGGTTTTACAGATGGATGTGAATAGGTGTGCCAGGGGTCAAAATTAAAGGGATAGTTCACCCAAAAATGAAAATTCTTTCATCATTTACTCACCCTCCAAATATATATATATATATATATATACATACATACATACATACATACACACACACACACACACACATATATAAATGCATCACATTTTTTGCTATACCAGCTTCTTTGGCTGCCAAATTGCTTTTTATAGCAAGTGTATGTTTTATTGTGTGAGAATGAAAAGCACTACTGTACTCACCACTTTCAGTTTTTTCACTGCTTCTTCGCACACATGCATCCCTCTGGACTCCTCTACCTCCACCAGACCGAGGTACTGCAGAAAGAGAAAAAATACAGGGAAAAGGAAGGGAAAGAGAGAGAGAGAGAGAGAATGATGAAATCCACATTTTCTATTTTTCTTCCACTACACCATTAGTTCTCTGAACGACATAATATGTGTTGTGGAAAATAAAATCACTACTCTGTCATTATTTGCTGAGGTTACGTGATCAAAATAGACAGGAACACAAATTTACTCAACCTCTTCAGGGAAAACTAGTCCTGTCCAAACAGGGCTAGTGTAGATTTCAATGAGGAACCCGTTGAAAACACAGCAGATGATATATTTGTTGGAACTCTGAAGTGCGATTTTGTCCAGCCTAAACCAATCAAAATGTCCTCGCACAGACACAATTAATAGTCATCCAGCCAGGGTTATGTGATTATGGTGGCCATGAGGACAGAGGCCATTACAGGATTACATCTCAGTCTCACAGAGATTCTTGATGCCTCAGGCTGGAGAGTAAAATTAGGCTGAATTTAATTATGCAAGATCCACTGCAATATATCCTCCACTTTACTTAATGATACAAACCTTCTTAGTCTTGAAAGAGCCTCTTTTTATTTCAAAATAGGATTGTCAAGCGCTTTTATTCAAAATAACGACATAATATGCTGATTAATTGATTACATTAATCTCATATATCAGTATTTAGTGAGGAAAAAGCCATACAGAGATGATTAAAAAATGGATTTACTTATTTGTTTTACTTTATTATCAATATTAGCCACATTCTGGAATTAATATAAAGGTCGTGGGACATGATCTCGCAATATACTTTCACACTGAAATAGGGTTGTGAATGTACTGTAACATGTTAATTCGTTCACATAATTACCCATTTAATAGATTTCACTTGAATGGTAGTGAACGGTATTGTAATACTCTACTCCTTAATGTCCTATACCAGCCATCAGACTGGTGTTATTATTGTGTGGGGGTTTGATTGGTCTGTTTTTGCTCAAAGCTCTAAAGCCTTTGGCCGTCAGCCAGACACTGTGAGGGTGTTACTGACTTTCAAACATTTCAGAAGTCAATCTATATCTGGAAATTCCCATTATACCTGTTTTATTTTGCCCTATTGTATAGGGCAAGTAGTATAGCTTTTGAATAACAGTCCCTTAGTGTGACATTTTTTTTCCATTTGAAGTCTCAAGCAATTATATGAGTGTTAATGCTTAAATAAGCAAGTCTGGAACATCATAAACTACACTCTACAGACATTTATGTTGGCTTGAGCCTGAGTTAGTTTGAATTAAACTGACACTATTTACTTTCTTTGTACACATTCCTAGTCTTACTGTGCACTGTTAGAAAAAAAAGATTTAATGGGGTTCAATATAGAAGCCTAGAGGTCAATTTTAAAGAACCCTTCATGCCAAAAAGGTTTTATATAAGGAGAAATGTTTAACAGGTTATTTATTTATTTTATTTTACAGGGGTGTGGTAGGGCTGCACAATATATTGTTTTAGCATTGGTATCGCGATGTGCGCATTAGCGATAGTCATCATTTCAGTATAGGGATCATTAATCTGTATGGACCAGACACCACGATTCAAAACACAAATGATTCTCGGATTAATTGCAAAGTTTGACCATTATACAATGAAAGTTTATCATTTGCATGTGTTTTAGGTCCTGTCAGTTTAAACATTCAAATTATTTTAAACCATTTGATGGCAAGATGGCGCGAAAGAGAACTCAATTCTGAACGTGCGGCTGTTTTCTGTGCCCACACACAGAGCCGCGCAAATGCACGTCAACACCGAATTTTTTTCTATTTGTGCCTGAACGGACACATACATGCAAAAAATTGTCAAAATGCACATCTCTGCGAGTATCCTCGTAAACAGTTACTTATGGCTTTAGGTGAACAAACAATTGACAAAGAAAAATGGAAGAAGGAAAACCCATATTTTGGATCTGCGAATTCGGTCTTAAAGTGACAGCAGCCAAATATTCCTGCTACTTTCTTTGTCATGAATGATAATCAAACAACAAAACACAAAGAGAATAATCACTTTTGTAGCTTTAACACACATTAATTATATTTAATTTATACAGTGAAGACTATGCAGTGTTATTTTACATTTGATTATTCAATATCTGTACCTGAATACTGTTAAACTTACATGAAAAATATAAAGCATTTTTATTTCATTTGTATCTTTGTTCTATTACATTTATCTATGTTTGTAATTTGTTCATTATTTTCTATGTGATATTCTACAAAATCACCCCAATGATTGATTAATTCTGTCCAAATAGAGCTATTCAAGTCATCTGGTGAATTTTTTTTTCATATCGCAATATATATCGCAGAAAAACAAAATATTTCCAATATCGTGCAGCCCTACGATACACTCATGTCATAATTTGATACAAATCGCGATACTGAGCTCACAATACGATACTTTCGCAATATTTTAAACCAAAATAAAGGAGAGTTTTTTTATTATTATTACTTTATTGTTATTTTATTATTATCAGGACCCACAAATATTCCACCACTGCATTACTATACATTATATTCAACATTATATATAGCAGTTTAATGTAGTAATGTCACTGAAACTCCGTAAACTTTCGTTTTTTTTTCCTCACGCAGTACTCGTGCTTTCAATGCATCTCAGGCAAGCCCCACACACACAGACTCTCCTGGTGTTTGCTATGTCCCGCCTATTAATGCACTATACATATAAGAATAAACCGTTTAAAACATTTTGAATAATCATACTACTAAAACTAAATGTGATATGGTGATTTAAATGATGTTTGCGCTTTGCAGTTGCACTTCAGATGATCAATTCAATCAATCAGAGTTCTAATCGCAAGAAAGCGTGTCAAAATGACTATTCCCAAATTGTAAATGGTTAGTTCATTCAAAAATTTAAATTCTGCATTTTCTCACTCCCATGTTGCTTTCGTGTGTCACGCAAGCATTTAAACGTCCGTGTTTACTACAGTATGGATGAAGTAAATTTGAATGCTGAAAGCCTTGTGTGACAGCACTTGTAGATCATATTGTTCTCATTATAAATTATTATAGCAAGAAGTCTATTAACAACATTCTAGATGAATTTGGAAGCCCTGCCATCAACAATTTAGCGAACACTGCTCATGTTAATTTAAAATAATATTAACAAGGATTTAAAAAGCCAGTTGACTTCTCAACTTACCCGGACAGGAAAGTTGCATTTGCCCTTTCGTACAGCCTCTTCATCTGCTTGCCATTGGTGCGGCCGGCTGGCCTCCGGCACGTAGGTGGGCTTCTTCCTGCGCAGGCTCTGACGCAGCTTATTCATCTCCACGCTCTCAAACTCTCTGTTGCTGAGGACAAGAAAGAAGACACGTTAGTAGGAGAACATATCATGAACAAATTGGCCCTTACTTCACCTCAGCTTCCAACTGTTAAGTCAGGACACACTGAATGTTGACATATCATACAGATGGCAGTATTTCCAGTCATGCTGGACAGACAGGATGTAATCACTCTGATTTGGATTTCACAAAAAAGCCACCAACATTCATTTCATATTTCTTGGTATTTTTAACTGAATGAAAATAACCACAGTATATTGGATTAAACAGAAATTGCAGAGAATGTATTCATCACCTCTGTCTTAAAAACAATTGCTTTGCTCTCAAGAGCCCTATTTATGCAACATAATTAGGTCATTCATTCTACCCTTAATTTGCATTGGTAATTTCACATTCTAATGCACAACACCACAAAGCCAGGCCGCTCTGAAGAATGCAAATATCTGAAGCTCCACGTTACGCATGCATATCTTAATAATTCCATTGAGGAGAATGTACAGTAGTAAACATACTAAGACATACAACAAAATGTCTTAGTATGACAAGCAAAAGGTTGAAAAATAATGAAAATTCTGTCATCTTACTCACCCTCGTGTCATTCCAAACTCATAAGACTTCCATTATTCAGTGAAACAATAAAGAAGATATTTTGAAAAATGTCCTAGCTGCTCTTTTACAAAAAAAGTAAATGGGACTGAGACTGTAAAATGTGGGGAAAAAAAGTTAATAACATTTTGAACATTTTAGCTTTCATTTTTTGATTTTCAGTTTTTAATTAAAATTGCGAGTTATAAAGTCAGAATTGCGTTATATAAACTCGCAGTTGCATGTTATAAAGTCAGAACTGCGAAATATAAACAATTCTGAGAAAAAGTCAGAATTGTGAGAAATAGTCAGAATTGCGAGTTATAAAGTCAGAATTGTGTGATATAAAGTCAGAATTGCGAGTTATAGTCAGAATTGCGTCATATAAAGTCAGAATTGCAAGTTATAGTCAGAACTGCGAGATATAGTCAGAATTGCGAGTTATAAAATCAGAATTGCGTGATATAAAGACAGAATTGCCTTATATAAACTCGCAATTGCATGTTATAAAGTCAGAACTGTGAAATATAAACACAATTCTGAGAAAAAAAGTCAGAATTGTGAGAAATAGTGAGTTATAGTCAGAATTGTGAGTTATAGTCAGAACTGCGTGATATAAAGTCAGAATTGCGAGTTATAAAGTCAGAATTGTGTGATATAAAGTCAGAATTGCGAGTTATAAAGTCAAAATTGTGTGATACGAAGTCAGAATTGCGTGATATAAAGTCAGAATTGCGAGTTATAGTCAGAATTGCGTTATATAAACTCGCAATTGCGTTATAAAGTCAGAACTGTGAAATATAAACAATTCTGAGAAAAAAAGTCAGAATTGTGAGAATAAACGTTTAAGTTTATAAAGTCAGAATTGCATGATAAAAACTCGCAATTGCGAGAAAAACGCACAATTCTGACTTTATAATTTGCAATTGCGAATTTAAATCTTGCAATTCTGAGAAAAAAAATGTCAGAATTGTGAGATAAAAAGTCGCAATTACCTTTTTTAATTTTTTATTAAGTGGCGGAAACAAGCTTCCATAACATTAGGCTGAATCTATCATGACAGAATTTTTGCTTTCTTTTTCTCATATAATTTTTACGTATCAACTTATACATATCACAAAAAATACATTTTTTAAGAGACTTCGTTGTTATTATTACCATCTTTTCACAAGGCTTGGCATATCTTCTCCTTGAAAAGCTGTAAACTTCACACAAACTGTTGTATTGCGCTCTTCAGTGTGAACCACACACCACACAACCACTTTTGCTTTTATAGCTTCACGTCAGAGGCCGAAAGCACACATTTCCCAAAGCCATGAAGCGTTACGGGTAACAGGTGGCAGACATGGAGTGGCGGAGGTACCACTACGCACGCCTGGCCCAAAGCCCACATGCCTACACCCATAACACACCCACATATTCAAAAGAACACATGATTGTATATGAGTGTGCGTTTTTTAATAGCCCTGGCGTCTAGGTCTCTGGAGGCTTTACTCAGCTCTGGCACGCGCCTGTTGCTGAGCTCGACAGATCTCGTAGGGGTCAGATGGGATACGCAGGACTGGCACCTGCCGCTCGTCCGGGTAGTGAGGCCAGAACGGGCAGCTGAATAAACCACATGGCATTTTAATGAGGCAACAAGACATTACAGTAACATCAGTACATTCCCAACAGGAGGGTCTGGATGTTTGGGGGTTCTTGATCAAGATCAGTCAATGCTTTTGCAGGAAGAGGAAAGGGGGGAGCTTCCGAGATTCTGCTCTACTTTCAGGATTGATCTAATGGCTGAAAGGCTGCCAAAGCTACAGAATAGCAGAGAGGGAGGAGAAGACATTCGGAGATTGAGAACAGGCCAAAAGCCAATGAGAGAGAAAGAGAAGAGACTTTATAAGGAGAAGAAAGAAGGAGCTTGAGATGTAGAAGGGGAGGGAGACAAGTACTAAACACTCTCACTGAATCTTATTGAGGTCACAGATCTAATGTGTGTCGCTCACACTGTGGTGCCAGTCACAAATGTCCTGACTGATGCAGCAAATTTAGTTTTTGATGGTGGTGCTGCATCAGTCAGGATTTTTTAAATCAGTTGCGTGGACAACTAGTTGACTAATTGGTAGTAGGCTGGTTTATATATATAAATGGTTAGTTCCTGTCCTTGATTCTGATTGGTCAATAGCTGTGTTTTATTCACGATAAAACAAGACTATGACCGCTTCACCCAACGGTTCTGTGTATCACTACACAACACCCTTAGCAACCACTCTTAGCAACATAAACTGTATGTTCTCAATTGATATTGTTCATTGAAGTTTATGTATTATGTAGAAGAGTACTGTGAGAAAGAGATCGAGTGAGCGAGTTAATTACCTTCAGGTCAGTCCTATGTTCATAATAAAAAATCTGTTTAAATGTTCGATGTATTATCTTGTCCTTTTAACAGTTAAGGGGTTTTCCCGTGACTGACAATCGCTAGTCAAAGCATTTGTCAGTTGCGTCTTGTTCAGTGTTCACAACAATTCAGTCTTTTCAATGTAAAAGTCTTCGCTACTGACTGACACACTCATAAAGACAGTCTTTGCTGCCATCTAATGGCATAATAATGTAACTTCTGTTGCTGTTCAGTCAGGGACTATTTTTTCTGATGGAAGGAAGGCTTTTAGAAAAAGTTTACTTCATGAAAGTTGCATTGATACATATTTCTGGCTTTAATATTTGTATTCTGTGGTAACCGTTTTATAAAAGCAATAAGGTACTCGAGGCTAGTGCTGTATCGTGAATAAGACTTATTCACGATACAGCACAGCCTCTCGTACCTTATTGCTTACACACACACACACACACACATATATATACATACATATACATATATATATATATATATATATATATATATATATATATATATATATATATACATATATTAGTAATTATTAATATTTTGAACTAGATTTTATTTTTAGATTTTCAGTTTTCATTTTAATTTAATAATTTTTTTATATTCCTATATACCTTTAATTTGTTTTTATATCAGTTTTTAGTCATTTTAGTACCTCAACTTATTTTAGTTAGCTGCCAAAGTAACATTTTTAGTGTTTGTTTAGGTGTCTTAAAGTTAAGTTTTTCATCTAATATTTATATTTTATATTTTATTTCAGTGTTATTTATTTCAATTATATAAAAAACATTTTTAATAGTTTTAGTTAACACTAACAACATTACAGTCAATAATTAAAAATACAAAAATAAAAAATAAAATCAATCCTTTTAAATGCAGGAAGTGAATTTAGGCATCAGTGAGATAACATTATAATGTTATAATCTGTACATTAAACAACAAGAAAAAGTAGATATTTGTGAAATGTAAAGATTTAACAGCATTATTAGTGTTTTTAAAGATTAACTTTAAGCGTTAGATGATGACAAATTTTATCTACATGTAAAAATACAGTAAATTAACGCACAATTAAAAAGTTCAATATCGATAAATACAATAAACAAAATATCCAAAAACCATTATGGTACCAATACCATGAATCTCTAGTCAGAATGTGTATGATTGACTGTTTGCTTGAATAATAACCACTTCAAAAACCTTGAGCAATGACTTTGCTTAAATGAAAATAAATTAAATTTAATTTAATTTCAATTTATTAAAGGGATAGTTCACCCAAAAATGAAAATTTTGTAATCACTCACCCTCAAGTTGTTCTAAACCTGTATGTGTTTCTTTCTTCTGTTGAACACAAAAGAATATATTTTAAAGAATATGGGTAACCAAACAGTTGATGGTAGCCATTGACTTCCGTAGTACGGAAAAAAAATACTATGGAAGTCAGAGGCTATTGTCAACTGTCTGGTTACTAACTATCTTTAAAATATCTTCTTTTGTATTCAACAGAAGAAAGAAACTCATACCAGCTTGGAACAACATGAGGGTGAGTAAATGATGGCAAAATGTTCATTTTTGGGTGAACTATTCCTTTAATGTTTATGTGAATATGTAACATTTAAATAAACATCATATTAAATTGTGCTGTGGTATCAAAATTGGTTTCATCAATCAAGAAATAGACTAATATTTTGCTGTCCTAACCCTCGTTAACACATACGGCAAAGAAAACAATTTGTTCTTGAGAGGTTCTTATGAGACTCGGCAGGGAAATTTCCACAACATCCATATGAAAGTCACACAACAGCTATAAGAGCCACCCAAGTCATTCCATGGAAATGATTTCATCACCAAATGAAAACCAGCTGGAGCAACATGGGTAGAGTGAACCAAGACTAAACCAAAACAACACATTCAAGACTTCATACACAAAACATTTGGCAGAACACTTCTCTTATGTGTCTGTATGATGACCATATACCCCATCAGATTCAAGCAAACAGCTTAGTAAAAATCATACAGATTATGCATTTTATATTACGAATATTCTTGGCTGCTTCGTGAAACATATTATAACAGATTTATTTTAGAATCATAGCATACTCACACTGAAAAGGTATGGCTTCAGAAGACTCGGAATTCACTGCATGAGTTGAATGGACCACTTTTATGCTATTTTTATTATGCTTTTATGTCCTTTTTGAAACTTGAAGGAGAATGAGAATAATGAATGGATTCTCATTTCTGGGTGAACTATTCCTAATGGGTTGAAAGAAAGAAACAGTGTAAATGGGAGAGAAAATGAAAGAGAAAAAAAGTGCAGTGAAGGGGCTAAAAACTCACTTTGAACGCTTCAGTGAGCATGAGCCCTATAGCATCACATGTAAATAACAAATCAAAAAGGGCTCCTAGAGCAAGAGGCTCAAAATTTACAAAAGACCATCTTAAGCTCTCCTGCACCATCTCAAAACTGTACTAAGATACTGATGAGGCAAAGGCTGCAGTATGACTCTCACTACAGTATGGAGGCGGAGGAGCAGATTTAGCTTTTGTCTCATTATTGCTAAAATCAATGCTCTCAGAGCAAGGAATCGAACCGCAGCAGCTGCCTGCGCTTATTTCAGAGACACTGTGGGTGGACAGTGTAATGGAGGCTTTTTGGATGCTTTTGAAAAGGGAGTAATTGTAGCATGGCACTCCAGTCTCTTACGGTAGGCTGTGCTCAGGTCTCTTAACTGGCATTGAGAGGATAGGTTGGAAAATAGTTACTCAGTTTATTTCAGCAGGGATTAACAGGATCGTTCAACTAAAATTGAAAATTCTGTAATCTTTTATTCTGTCCTTATTATTTACTTATCCTCTTATGTTTCAAACCCTGTTTCAAACATCAATTTTCGAGGAATATTCATGCTGCTTAACGAAAATGAATGGTGAGCAGCGTCCATCAAGCTCCATAAAGGTCATTTTTAATTATGCTTTTTTATTTATTTTTTTAAAGTTGAAAGCCCCTGATCACAATATGCTTTCACTGTATGGAAAACAGAAGCTCAGATATTATTTAAAATATCTTATTGTCACACCTGCCAGCCGGAGTGCCTATGATAGCCACCAGAGGGCACTCCTTCCATCTGCTTTATCTCACCATGAACTACATTTCCCATAACCTATTGCCTGGACTAATCATGTTCTGATTACTTCCACCTGTGTCTCATTACCTTGCTAACTCTGCCTATATAAGCCCTGTGTTTTCTCTCACTCTTTGCGAAGTCTTGTATGTGTTACACTTCATTTCTGACCTTCTGGATTACCTTCAATAAAGCTGCGTTTGGATCTTTAACCCAAGTCTCAGAGCAGTATGTGACACTTATTTTATGTTTAATTGAAGAAAAAATGTCATACAGGTTTGGACTGACATTCAATTTTGGTGAATTTTCATGACAAGGGCAAAGCAATTATGGATGCCCCGATATAAATACTTGGACCAATACAATAAATCTATAATTATTTTTTTCATTATTATGGCCAATAACTGATAAATAACAATATTCAATTTTACACTAATCTGTCTAAATAAATTTACAATAATACACTTTAAAAATTGTGTATTTAGGTGTCACAACATTACATATGAAAACTGAATATTACATTACTGAATATTTAATTATTAAAAAATAAATTATTAATAAATTATGGACACTTTAATGTTTCATGACAGCACCAAAATGTAAAAGGAAATAAGAATGCACAATTATATATCTAATATTGACTGATACAATAAATATGTAACCCATATGTTGCCAATATATCATGCATCTCTAAATTTAATATACACTAGTGTTCAAAAAAATTTGTTTAAATATATTATTTTTATTAATATTATTCATTAATATAATATTATTCAGCTAAGACAGATTAATTTGATAAAAAGTGATATTTATAATGTCCATTTCAAATAAATGCTGTTCTTTTGAACTTTCTGGTCATCAAAGAATCCTAAAAAAATATATATATCCCGGTTTCTACAAAAATATTAAGCAGCCCAACTGTTTTCAACATTTATTATTATTATTATTATTATTATTATCAATGTTTCTTAAGCACCAAATCAGCATATTAGAATGATTTCTGAGGGATCATGTGACACTGAAGACTGGAGTAATGATGCTGAAAATTCAGCTTTGCCATCACGGGAATATTTTTGAACACGTAATTCAGCATTGAAAGTTATGTCATATATTTCATCAAATAATTAATTAAATAAAACCGCAGTCCAACATGAGTTGTACACATATTTATGGAGAACAGATACAAAGCTGCACACAAGTGACCCAGTTTTAGGACCTTATAAACCCTGTTTGCAAATATTATCTGACTCAGGGAGCAAAAGCAACTTGTTTCTCTGGCCATCTGCCGCAGCTCGTCTAAAGAAGCCACAGACCATATCACACCTGCTAAGAATGAGGTTACACTCACACACATAAACATGACACCCACACACGTCAGATACAGACGTGAGTAATCGTGTTTGCAGATGACGGGGGGAAAAGGGGTCAGACCAAATGTTTATCCTAAGAGGAACTGGCCTGTGCTAATATCATCAAAACCGAAAGACACTGACACAGTGACCATTTCACACTCACAGCCAGTGTGAATATGTGGGTCATTCAGGTTTGCAGTACATGCTGTCGATTCAATCGCGTAGGCGTTTTCGATCACAATTCACTGACATAAGCTGCTGAATGTTCTCAGCAGGCAAACTAAACCAATGTCCTAGTAAAACAATCCTCCTATAAAATGCATGTCTGCGTGCAAGTTGATTTTAAAGAGTTAGACAGCCGTGGGCTCTAATGCAGTGAGACAGCTGAATCACAGACTGCAATCAGCAAGACGAGTCTTATGCGCTCGATTGACATTCTGCCTAACCAACAAGGGCTTCTGAGGCTTTTCCCAAACCAAATTTTCCCTCAAGAGGCTTGAGAGGATTTTCAAATGAGAGGCATGATTATTATTTGGCAAGGATATTTCCCTTGCTGTGCTGTTTATTTTAGGGATAGGTAGCTTCTTATTAACAGTACATGGTTAAGGAAAGGCATCAAACTCTCTTTTGGATATAAGCAGCCTTACTTAAAGGGTTAGTTCTCCCAAAGAAAATGAAAAATATCCCATAATTTTCTCACCTTCAAGCCATTCTAAGCGTATATGACTCTTCTTTCAGCCAAACACAACCCAATGAAAATAAAAATTATCCCATAATTTTCTCACCTTCAAGCCATTCTAGGCATATATTACTATCTTCTTTCATCCAAACACAATCTGAGTTATATTAAAATATCCTGGATCCAAGCTTTATAATGGGAGTGAATGGGGCCCGAGATTTTGAAGCCCAAAAAAGCGCATCCATCCATTATAAAAGTAATAATTACGACTCCAGGGGGTTAATAAAGGCCATCTGAAGCGAAGTGATGCATTTTTGTAAGAAAAATATCCATACGGCCGTCTGCACATTCATGAGAGAGTCAAGTTCTGGCGGAAGGGTGACCTCTGACCTGATGCATGACGTAGCTCCTCCTATATCGAAATCCTCTGACATTTCTCTTTAAAACTTCTCATTTTAGACTTCTAATTTTGTTTTGCTCTATCCTATGCATTTTCGCATTGGTCAATTTTCACCTGAGCTTACATCCTACGTCATATGTCGGGTCAGAGGTCACCCTTCTGCCAGAACTCGACTCTCTTGTGAATGCTTGGACGGCCGTTACCGGAAGGCAGTGATTATAGTTTAGAAAGTTATAAATATGGATATTTTTCTTACAAAAATGCATCACTTGCTCTCAAATGCACACAGAAGGCCTTTATTAACCCCCTAGAGCTGTATGGATTACTTTTATGATGGATGGATGCACTATTTTAAGGCTTCAAAATCTTGGGTACCATTCATTATTCATAGTCATATACATCTAGAATGGCTTGAGGGTGAGTAAATTATGGGATAAGTTTCATTTTTGGGTGAATTAACCCCTATAAAAGTTGTGATGAAACAGAAGTAGCGAGATTTTTTTCTTCAGTATTCTTCAGCACATACGAGTATAGCAAGCAGATTATCGAAAAAGAAAAAAAATGTAGGACGGAGTATCGGTTGATGATTCGATTTTGAGATAATAAATTGAGGCAGATTAATGCAACCTTGCAGTGGTGGGGTTTAAGTGGAATAAAGAACAAAGTATAGTTTTTACACGTACGATATGTTATGCGTAAATAAATGTAATAATCCGCACAGTACATACTCAGTACGCTTAGGTTACACATGCGCCTTTATATTTTTTTAAATTGGTCCATATGGTCTATAATCATTAAATCAACTAATTTGTTGGTCCATAAGGTGGTAAAACTGTCCCAGACCATTTTTGGGTTTTTTTCCCGGTCTGGAAAAAGAAACTGAAGAGATAAAACAACAACATTAAACCAATGGACAAAGATGAATCTTTCTAGTGTGAATATGTTGACCACCTGTGTTCGCGGCACACACACAATTAAATGGAGTTAACTTTGAAAGGATGCATCAAAAGTGATGTGTAGTTTGGGCTTAAAGGAACACTCCACTTTTTTTGAAAATAGGCTCATTTTCCAACTCCCCTAGAGTTAAACAGTTGAGTTTTACCGTTTTCGAATCCATTCAGCCGGTTCTGGCGGTACCACTTTTAGCATAGCTTAGCATAGTTCATTGAATCTGATTAGACCGTTAGCATCTCCTTAAAAAATGACCAAAGAGTTTCAATATTTTTCCTATTTAAAACTTGACTCTTCTGTAGTTACATCGTGTACTAAGACTGACAGAAAATGAAAAGTTGCAATTTTCTAGGCCGATATGGCTAGGAACTATACTTTCATTCTGGCGTAATAATCAAGGAAATTTGCTGCCGTACCATGGGTGCAGCAGGCGCAATGATATTATGCAGTGCCTGTGACCCCCTGCTTGCACAGGGAGCGTGCCTTGCAACCATGGAGACATTTGTGAGAGGCGCTGCGTAATATCATTGCGCCTGCTGCAGCCATGGTACGGCAGCAAAGTTCCTTGATCATTACGCCGGAATGACAGTATAGTTCCTAGTCATATTGGCCTAGAAAATCGCAACTTTTCATTTTTCGTCGGTCTTAGTACACAATGTAACTACAGAAGAGTCAAGTTTTAAATAGGAAAAATATCGAAACTCTTTGGTCATTTTTGAGCGAGATGCTAACGGTCTAATCAGATTCAATGAACTATGCTAAGCTATGCTAAAAGTGGTACCGCCAGACCCGGAGATCGGCTGAATGGATTTGAAAACGGTAAAACTCAACTGTTTAACTTTAGGGGTGTTGGAAAATGAGCCTATTTTCAAAAAAAGTGGAGTGTTCCTTTAAATGATTGGAGAAGTCTTGCATACTTCACTAGGGAGAACTCTTATGCAGAAAATGGAGTTATGACAAAAATGTCAAATGTTTTGACAATGTCAAAACTAATTTAATCAAATGAAACATGCATTGATGAATTGTTCACAATAAGACCAATACACAGGGTGAATTTTCATTTCATTGCTGACTTAAGCCAAAAAATTTTCTATACAAAACCTCCATCCCTTATAAATTAAAACTTGCAGTGTGATTTGCAGGAATTGAAAAAAGAAGGTTTCCCAAGGGATTCACCCATTTGTTAGCCAAAAATGTTGTCACACCCCAATGTATTGCTGTTGGTTAAGCCAGAAGTTGACATGTCAGAAGGGCACAGAAAAAAATAAGCACTGCAAATGGAGTTTGTGAACCTGGCGTTACAGGAAATCAACCTGTGAATGGTGTACTTAGTTGTCATTAAGCTGCAATAAGATCCAAACATCCAAATAAATGATACACACAAGCTTTTACTGAATGTGCAGACAGGACAGTACTGCAAGGAAGGAATGGCTAAAGGTCTTTACGAGCCTTCACTTGAATTATTGATTTGTTTATTTTGGGTGAAGGGCAGAACATTGAAAATAGCTCTGGGGTTCCTTTTTCAACAAAATGGCAACCAAGCACACAGTCTCTCATAGATTACAGCGGGGAGATTGACATCCAGAAGGTTCCAAGAGATGAAGCTACTGTACTGATGCAATGTTGACCTGTCCAGACAAGCATGTGAGATACTCTTGAAGAATAACTCAACCTTGAGATAGAATTGGTTTTCCAAAGCATTTCTGACCAATTTGAATGTTCATAAAATATATTTTCATAGCACAAAGATCTCCCTGTAGCGCTGCCTCAAACTAGCTTAGTCCAGCTGATCCATCACCCAAATAAACTTGGACTAGTGATTAGTCACGATGGCCGACTCGTCAATTAATGAAGTGTTTTTTCACTCTTGAAACACTCACAAAAGGTCGACCAAGTCGCTTACTGTGATTTGGCTAACTGGGATGTGTTCCTGGGTCAATACTTTTGTTTGTTCTGAAGCAAAATTCCCATCAACCAATCAGATTGTAGGGTTAGGCTTAAGGCAGGGCTTGGGACTATGCTTATCAACCTATTATTTCCTTACAATTTAAGGGTTGGTTAATTAGTTGGGGTTAGGGGTTAGCTATGTTTGTTGACATGAATGTTGTTCTAGGTCCAACAAAAGATGTTGATCCAGGAACGTCCTACTTGGCAAAATCAGCAGGACATGATCCTGGATCAACATCTTCTTTGGTACTGGAATAACATTCGAGTCAAAGAAACATAAACTACATTTTTTTTGTAATAAATATATCCATAGGGCAAAATAAATAGACCTAGAAAGGAAAAGGATTTGTTTTCAGAGAATATATCTTACATTTATTTTTCTTATTATTAGAATTTCCTTAAAATAAATTGTATTAAATAAAAAAATAAACAATTTCACGATATATTCTCTGTAAACAAATCTCAAAAATTTTGCTTCTGGGGTAATTATATTTTGTTTTAAGGATGTTTAGATATTTTTACTGTTTTTTTGGTAGTGTCATAATTTTGACATGAATGTTGGTTCCAGGACCAACAAAAGATTATGTAAAAATTCTAAGAAAATCTAAGAAATTTGCTAATGAGAAAGAAAAATAAACACATTTTAAGATATACTCTCTGACTCAATCTTACTTTATTACAGTGTTGCTTACTAGGTTTTAATCTGTTCGACGGGCTAAGGGGGGAAAAGTGGGGATTTTTTTAGTGAAAATTATGATTCCTCATACACAATTATAGTGACCTATTTTGCCTTCTGCATATCATGTGTGTAACTGTGGCCCTTTAAGGCCACCAGTAAGAGAAACTGATAGGTAGAGACATGAGAGTCCATTGCGTTCTCTGTAATGATGCCCTTCCAGGAGAGGAACACCAGACATAATCAGTCATTAATTTGTTTTCTGTTCATCATAACCAGCCTACATTTCATTTGATAACCACAAAGAGCGACAACAACAAATAAATCTAATAATAAACAGACAGATAAGTATCAGCTAATCTATTCAGTTGGTATATCAATTTATCTATTAATCTGAGCCATATGGAGGCTCATGCAGTTACTTCCTGTAAGAGTATTAGCCAAACACAAGCCTTCAGAATAAGCTTGGTTACTAATCTGTAAGATGCACTGGTTTTAGGGCCTATGTGTTTTTTTTTTTAATAAACTCAAATTTCACGGCACTAAGCAAAACATCCATAACCCTATTCCCGTGAGGCTCATTCTTCATCTTTAAATAGAAAAAACTCACCTCCCATCTTCCGTCTCATCCATGTCACTGCTGAAACTCATTTTAGACAGATGGCAGAAGACCAAAACCCAGGTAAAGTATCAAAATCGAACCACCGGAGGATGTTTCACAGTCAAAACTGACGTTCGGTGCAAAGCTTGAGGCAAAATGCTGTTGAATATTCAGTATTGGAATCCAAGAGAAAGAGGAAGCAACCACACCTCCTCTTCAGAGATTAACTTGGAGGAGGCGACAATAACACATGTGCTCAGTCTCATCACCATATGTGTCCTCGCCTACAGAAACACGCGCTGACGCAGCGAGACATGCGAATTTGGCTGGATGTGCTGAGCTGCAGCCTCTGAGGAACAAATCAACTTTTTGTCTTTCCACAACATAGACAGCGAGGGGAGGATGGAGAGCGAAAGATAGAGAGACAGGGAGGGGAGGGGAGAGAGAAACAGAGGAGGAGCGCAGGCGGAGGTGATTAGACTGGAGATGGTGATGACACACTTTCAGTCGCCCATCTGCAGTGCCAGTTGTCTGTGTTGTTGTGTTTGTACTCTTGCTATGTTCTTCAGCTGTACTCAGGCACCATTTTTACTCGTAAAACAGCTTATGTAAATAAGACGTAGTTTTGTTATTCTGATAGATTAGTTACTGAGGACAGAGCACAATACGTGCACATACTCCTATAAGCCTATTAATGCTATAGTTATGAAGAATGACATCAGTGCGCTGGATACTGCTCAAGACACTACTTACGTAACAAAACGCCTTCCAAAATTTAAAGACATACTGCATTTTTATTTTTTGTTATATTGCTTTTTATTGTTTTATTAGTTATTTTCTTAGGAAAGACATTTTCTTAACATTTATAATACATTTGGAAATATTTTTGAAATCTATTTATTATTTGTTATTTATTCGATATTTATAAAACGGTTAGTTCCTGTCTTTGATTCCTCTTCACCCAACGGTTCTGTGTATCACTACACAACACCCTTAGCAACCACTCTTTTCAATTGATATTGTTCATTGAAGCTTACTGTATTATGTAGAAGAGTATTGTGAGAAAAAGATCAAGTGAGTGAGTTTATTACCTGCATTCAGATTTAGCGTTTTCCTTCAGGTCAGTCCTATGTTCATAATAAAAAATCTGTTTAAATGTTCGATGTATTATCTTGTCCTTTTAACAGTTAAGGGGTTTTCCCATGACTGACAGTGCTAGTCAAAGCATTTGTCAGTTGTGTCTTGTTCCGTGTTCACAACAATTCAGTCTTTTCAATGTAAAAGTCTTCGCTACTGACTGACACACTCATAAAGACAGTCTTTGCCGCCATCTAATGGCGTAATAATGTAACATCTGTTGCTGTTCACGGTCAGGGACTATTTTTTCCGGCGGAAGGAAGAAAGTTTACTTCATGAAAGTTGCATTGATACAGATTTTTGGCTTTAATATTTGTATTGTGTGGTAACCGTTTTATAAAAGCAGCCTCTCATACCTTATTGCTTACTTAAATTCTATATTATTTAACAGGGATTACTTAATTCTTTTTTGTCAGCCAAACCCCCTGTGAACTAAAATATTTACTTGAAGTACTATCTGATATTTTAGGTTAATATTAATAATCTAGAAACACATTCGCATGTTCACTGTATTCTGATGTCAGTTAATGATCACATGAAAAGTAGGTAAACAAATAAAAATATTTAACCTTTTTAGTAAAATCACAGGTTTTTTTTAAAACAAATTGTACATTTTTATGATTTAATTATTAACTTTTTTTCAACTCACAAACTTCCTGCAATTCCCGTTTGGGAAACCCTGTTATATCTATTCTATATTTGTCTATTTATTATTGGTTCTGTTTATGTCTGCATGAAAGCCACCACAATATTGCAATTACCAGTTGATTTTTTCTGTGCCTCGAGTTGGAGAATCATGAAGTAAACTGTAGGTCATGCTTAAAGGTACAGTGTGTAATTTCTGCAATGTTAGTGGAACAAACCGAAATTGTTTTCAAACAGGTTTCCTAAACACTCTCACACTAAGTCCCGCCTTAAGGTCCATTCACACCAAGAACGTTAACGATTTACTATAAACTATCTTTATATAACTATAAACTATAATTTGCGTTCACACCAACTAACGATAACAATCTGTTTATTCTAAGCTCACGCGCTGCGGTTTTAAAGTGTGTACAACATGTTGTTGCTGTTCTTGTTGTATTTACGTGGCTTTAACCAGCAGATGTCCTCAGCATGCTATGTTTCGAGTGAATAGCTAGTGTAATCGATCTAATCTAACAGTGAATTTAGCTGACGTAGTCAATATAGTGGAATAAAAACAACACCTAGATTTTTCAACTGCAACTTCAAAGGAAGCCAATGGAAGTCAATGTTGTCGAAACGAGTGCTAGCCTGGCATTATGATCTCATTTTTTGACTTGTCAAGCAGTGGTGGCTTTTTCTGGACCTTGGAGATTAACTTCTGCACAATATCGTCACCCATTTTAAATGCGCTAGCCCTTGAATTAGAATGGATTCTGATTGGCTGTCAGTGTTTTATTGTTGAACAGCAGGGGAAAAAATTGTTCTGAAAGTGATCTTAACAATATCGTTTCTCTATATCGTTATCATTATAGCTGTGGTGTGGACACTGCTATTCTTCTATTTTCAGAACGATTTTTAGAACTATATCTTTATCGTTATCTTTATAGTTATCGTTCTTGGTGTGAACGGACCTTTAAACTTATACCATTGGTTGAGCCAATGTTGCCATGATTCTCAAGCAACATTTTGAAAGCACAATAGTGTTTACTTTCCAACCTTACTTATTGTTGTTTCTGCACATTAAACTGGAATTGGAAAAAGTATTTTGAAAGTGTTTGCCCATTTTGTTGTACTTGTGATAAAAACGTTTTCATCTGGAAGCGATTGAGAAAAATTATGAAATTGCTCAATATGCCCAAAATCACTTGACCACACACCATTATGACTTACAAACTTGTCTCTGGAAATTTCACAGGACTTGAAGGCAGCATAACTGTTCCTTTAGCTGTCTTGTGCTGACTGTATAATATCATCACTTATCTTTCAAATCATGTGGCTGCAGCTTTTCTAGGCTGAAACAGGGGAGTCACTTGGCCGGTCCGACTGGTGGAGCTTCCCTCTGGTGCTGAATTGATCACGCTCTGTTGATTGAACTTGTCCTAAATTCTCATGACCCAAATGAAAGTCCACCAGCAGGGCTGGATCAATGTGTTCACATGGACATTTAACCAGACTAATCATGTCCAGCATTTTGTATAGTTGTTTTACCCAGAGGCAATAAACAGAGAGGTCTTGAGCAAAGTCTTTAGGCCCTACCAAAAAAAATCTTAATTACAAATCCTACTTTTCACATTTTTGTCACACATTTTAACACACAGCACTTCGTCCACCAAATGGAAATTCTTGGAGTTAGGAAACTCTCCAATTTAGATGGATTGACACATCAATACATATTACTGTACTATTTGTTAGTAGAGATGTATGTATATCCAATCCTCTCTGATATGAAATTATACATGCTAGTTAGACCTCATATGAATATAAACAGGCCTCCAGTTAAGGCAAACACGCTTTCAGTTGCCAGTCTGTTAAATAAGAGTCAATCAATGTGTCCTCCTCTCTAGAGGGTCAATGAAAGCGGGGTCAGATTTATGTAGTTTGACTGTAAGGGCAGCGTACTAGAGAATGACAGTCACAATGATTCAGTGGCACATTGCCCTCTACCTGCACTGAGCGGCAATATGACACAGGCATGCGTATCTTTACTGAGCTGTCAGAGGATACATGATGCATGATAATCTATCAGTACAGCTGCATATGTACCACTGCCAATCACTCAGAGTAAATTAAGTAATTGCAATTTGTAATTTTACTTGAGAATTTAGTTATCAATGTATTGCAGTTTTATTTCTTACAATACTGCAATCTTAAAATCTACTTTTAAAATCAAAACTGACCCTATTTACTTTCGTAACACACATTCCTGGTCATATTGTACACAAATCATCACTGCACACTATTCCAAAGGAAAAAAAAAAAATTGTATGTGTAAACTTTCATCAAAATGTAATAATTTGGCTGAGTGAAAAAGACTACACTAATGGTGACTAACTATAATCTTAGCCAAGACTACACTGAACATTAGTTCAGCCAAAAATTAAAATTCTGTCATCAATTACTCACCCTCATATCATTCCAAAAGCTATAAGACTTTTGATCATCTTTGAAATACAAATTAAGGTATTTTTAATAAAACCTGAGAGATTTTTGTCCCTGCATTGAAGCTATTCACCCAAAACGTTCACGCTTCAAAAAGTTCATAAAGATATTTTAAAGGGATAGTTCTGCCAAAAATCAAAATTGTCAAAAATTCTGTTGAACACAAAAGAAGATATTTCGAAGAATATTGGTAACCAATAGGGCTGGGAAAATACATCGATGCATTGCGAATCGAGAAATGATTCTGGATCGATTCTGATATTTTCTGTATGTATTGCGATTCTCTCTCGAATCGATTCTGAGCTTAGTTTTCAACAGCAGATGGCACTGCGTGCTTTAGAAACAGCTGTACTCTGCTTCCTTCCAATTTCTTGCACACACCACTTGAACCTTCTATAAAATAATCATTCATCAAGTTTGAAAAGGTTGAAGTGAATTACAAGGGTGTTTGCAGTGGGCCATTTACATTCATCTCGTGTCATAAAAGCATTCTGAGGTGCAAATACATTGTCAGACCGAACGCATGAACGCTCTTCTTCGTGAGCATTTGAGCATGCGGTTAAAAAATAGCCTAATCTGATGGCTCAGTGAGGCCTCCATTGCCAGTAAGATAATTAACACTTTCAATGCTACTGAAGACATATTTAAAACAGTTCATGTCACTACAGTGGTTCAACCTTAATGTTATGAAGCGACGAGAATACTTTATTCAACAATATCTAGTGATGGGCGATTTTAAAACACTGCTTCATGAAGCTTCAAAGCTTAATGAATCTTTTGTTTCGAATCAGTGTTTCGGAGCATGAATCAAACTGCCAAAGTCACGCCCCCCAGTGGTGAACCATTGAAATTTGGAAACACTTATGACGTAACAAAGCCTTGTTTACTGAAATCACGTGACTTTGGCAGTTTGATACACACTCCGCACCACTGAATCGAAACAAAAGATTCGTAAAGCTTCGAAGCTTCATGAAGCAGTGGTTTGAAATTGCCCATCACTAGATATTGTTCAATAAAGTCGTTATTTTGTTTTGTTGCCGCACAAAAAGTATTATCATCGCTTCGTAACATTAAGGTTGAACCACTGTAGTCACATTAACTGTTTTTAACGTCTTTAGTAGCTTTCTGGGCATCTGAAAGTGTTAATTGTCTTGCTGGCAATAGAGGCCTCACTGAGCCATCGGATTAATAAATGACAGAATTTTCATTTTTGGGTGAATTAACCCTTTAAGCGATCTTGTCTCTTCAGAAAACTTGGGTTTTATGGGTTTGAATGAAAGAAGAATGAGTAAATGATGACAGAATTTTCATATTTGGGTAAATGAGTGCATGTAACCAGCAGTTTACTTCAAAAAATCTCAACATAGGGCCAGGCTATGACTTCCCTCTGCTGCCCTGCATTCAGTCCCATTACCATGGAGGGGAGCCCCAGGCTTATGTGAACACACTGGCCCTGTCTGCTTGTTCTCAAAGCCTCAAGGCATAAAAAGCAGCCCATCTGACGCAGAATCACTGATATCAAGCAGGCGAGGGCCTCCAGCGAGGCCCAAAGAGGCACTGAGACTGGTAGCAATGCTACTTCCTTGTTTGTTCTCTCTAACTCCACTGCATTCGATTACTAAATCTTGGTCTCAAACAACTCATTATCCCTAATGCGGTTTCCTCCTGCCCTCTCCTCTTTCTCTCAGCCTATTTGCCTCCCTCGTTCTTATTTTCGCTACAGGCATGATTGTGGTCCCTGTTGGATCTGACAAGAGACCGAGAGCGCAATCACACCCAGAGGTCCGTCACACTAAGAATCCTCACTGTTCGTCATACCTCACTCCAATCTACATCAACACCCCCCAATCACCACCTCCTTCGGCTGCATGGCAACCAGCTCCCATGGCAACCACTCCTACAAGGGGTGTATGGGGTGAGTACCAAAGCCTGATGGAAGGAAGAGGCTATGGGAGAAATGAAGCACGGAAATGGAAGCGCTACTGCAAACACATTTTGAATAATTGTTATCTTGACACTACTTCCTGGCACATGGTGGGGAAAATTTACAGTTTAACTAAGCATAAGTGTCAGGAGAAAGTTTAACATACCTAATGCTAATATTTATACAAAGAATCTCTTTGCCAAATGACTGGGAGTGTTTTTGAAAAATAGCATACAGGGATTTTCATTGGCCGAGAGCAGGGTGTTTGATGGCTGATACTGCATAATACCAATATGAATATTATAGCAAATTAGACACAAAATTTTGGAAATTATTAGAAAACCTATTAAAGTGTTAGTTCACCCAAAAATTAAAATTTTGTCATTTATTACTCACCCTCATGTCGTTCCACACCTGTAAGACCTTTGTTCATCTTCGGAACACAAATTAAGATATTTTTGATAAAATCCGATGGCTCAGTGAAGCCTCCATTGACAGCAAGACAATTAACACTTTCAATGCCCAGAAAGCTGCTAAAGCTACTATTTAAAACTATTTATGAAGTGGTTCGGAGCGCGTATCAAACTGCCAAAGTCACGTGATTTCAGTAAACGAGGCTTCGTTATGTCATGAGTGTTTCGAAATTTCAATGGTTCACCACTGGGGGGCGTGACTTTGTCAGTTTGATATGTGCTCCGTACCACTGATTCGAAACAAAAGATTCATAAAGCTTTGAAGCTTCATAAAGCAGTGTTTTGAAATCGTCCATCACTAGATATTGTTGAATAAAGTCGTTATTTTGTTTTTTTGGTGCACAAAAAGTATTCTCTTCGCTTTATAACATTAAGGTTGAACCACTGTAGTCACATGAACTGTTTTAAATATGTTTTTAGTAGCTTTCTGGGCATTGAAAGTGTTAATTGTCTTGCTGTCAACGCAGGCCTCACTGAGTCATCAGATTTTATGAAAAATATCTTAATTTGTGTTCTGAAGATGAACAAAGGTCTTACGGGTGTGGAAAGATGAGGGTGAGTACTTAATGACAGAAATTAAGTACGTGAACTAACCCTTTAATACCAGGTTTAAAGAGGGCCAAAGTGATGACAGTGAAAACGTCATTTCAGAGGAGCCAGTAGTTACTTTTATACATTTGTTGCATTTAATTATTTTAATTACACTGTTAAAAAGGTAAAATAGGTCAGCGTTAATGTCAACAGTGCTCACTGATATGTTAACACTTTGTTTTTATTCAATTCGCTCCTACAAAGGCTACATTTCCCTGAAAAATTTAATTAAATGCCACTGGGTGCACAGTTCACAGTACACTCAAGACAGAAAATAAATAGATCACAGTGGGAAAGCAAGAAAAAGGCCAGTGACTGACAAATGTCAGTATAACCGGACCTCCAACCACGTCCAAGTCCATATATTGGATAAACACAAAAACTGTTTTTAATTTAATACCCACAATTATTAGACTGCAGCCGAATGGGGGGATGACTCAAGTATGTTACAAGGAGGTTTCCACCACACTGGTAAGAGTGAGTCAGGAATAAAGAGTGGAAAGGAGGACAGGCCCACAGATGGCCCACAGCAGGGCTGGGACATGCCACATGGTTCCTTCTTGACAGCTAGTGGCATCCAACACAGGGAGCAGAAGTGGACAACTTTGTTATGCTAATGGTGTGGGACAGCTGCCTGTGGTCATGGGGCGAACTTAGGACGTCACTGCACGAGTGGAACTAAAAAAAAAAAACGCTAATGAACCTATCATCACAGACAACCCTGGTTCCGATCCATGCCATTAAATGACAATGGTTGTCATATAATTTTAAGGATGCATGATATAAAAGACAGTTAAAGAGGGTTTAAAGAAAGTTTGGAGTTTCCCACACGTAATTACGACGATGCACCATTTTTCTTTTGTTTTCAGAGACACCTTGTTGTGGTACGCAACCAAGAGGTTTGGGGAGGAATTTTTTTTTTAAAGGACATCAAAAATGCAAGTCAGTCACTTTGGGTTCAGCATGTACTGCTGTTGTCTGCACTGAGGAGTAGAAACCATTATGCTATCAGGCCATGCTATAAAAACATTATCTCAAAATAAACCAACTAAATTGAAAATATTCCAGAAATACCTGCTTGAAAACCTTCGGTGTCCATCAATACTCCAGAATAACAGACGGGTGTTATTTGTGGACTGCAATAATTTTGCTTTAGCTATAGTCTGCACACTTCACCCAGTGCATTGGATGACCTTCACTAGGCAGATACAATGTATTGATTCAAACTAAAAGGCAAGAACAGCGAAGCAGACAGAATTAAGTTAGTGTTCCATGCTAGAATGAAACGACTGTTATCTCCACCTCTCAACCAGTCAGTGAAAGTCATTTAAGCCGTGGAAGCGCACCTTTCCATGAGTGTTTTGTCTGGTTGTTAGGAAACAAAGCCTTGCGAGAGAAAGGGGGCCTCTGACTTAACAAAAACTCATTCAAGCCAGGCCGAGATGCTTCCTGTAAACTTTCCCCACTTGATAAAAATCATGAATGGTGGTAAATTTCTATTAGAGCAGAAGAAAATTGTATAATTATTTATTTATTTTTCAAATTACTTATTAGAATTTGATGAGAAATTATATTAGCTACGTTTACATACACCCAAATAATCCATTGATGGCTCAATCAATCGGACTAAAAGGCCTTCATGTAAACTCCTCATTCGATCAGAATTAAATTTTGATTGGATTTGTAAAAGTGGTGGTGTAGACCTCGAACAATCCAATCAATAGGAATAATTAAAGGATTAGTTTACTTTCAAATGAAAATTAGCCCAAGCTTTACTCACCCTCAAGCCATGCTAGGTGTATATGACTTTCTTCTTTCTGATAAACACATACCTGCAAACTCCAAAGTGGTGAAAAAGGTGACATGTTTACAAAGTAAATAGTAGTAGGGGCATCCTCCCCCATGAGAAAAATTTTCATGATTTTAACATGTAAATTAAGCATTCTGGTGCACTCTGACAAGAAAATAAGTGGAAAAAACAACATTTGCTTCAAGTAAAAAAAAACAAAAAAACATTTATGGACACTAGGGCTGGGCATTGACACAAATTTCACAATTGGATTTGATTTTGATTCAGAAGCTTGCGATTTGATTTCAATTTGATTAATTTGGGGCCTATCAGGTACAGTACATGGCAAATTTCCCTTAAAGAACAAAAATATCTCAACTAATGCTGACTATACAGGAAACCACAGCTGGTACATCATTATAATATTAAAGGTAAAAATGAATTGATTTGTAAAGCTACTTAAATATAAATTACACAAAGAAGTTTTTATAATAACGTTATAATACATTTTTAATGACATAATTATGTTTCTACTCGTTTTTATGTAGGCCTAAACATTTAAATGGTGGCTGTCATAAAACAGATTTATACATTCAATATTGAAGCACATGTTAAGTACAATAAATATACAATAGCCTAGTCACAGTGGATATATATCAAAACGCTCCTCTCTAAGTTCATTTTTGTAGCTGACTAACGGGTTTTTGGACATTGAACGGCTTTTCTGAGGTAAATGTGACATTTTTACATCTGTTTTATTGACGCCTTTCCGCGGTTGAAACACTGATTGATCGATTAATGTGACATGATATGGATTTCGGTAAGTTGTACTGTATCTTTCAACATACCTTTGGATATTTATTCACGTTTATTTTGTGTTGTAAAGCGGAAGAGATGATCGGTTCAAGTGCGCTCTGTGTGAACTGAAGCACTACAGCGCCAAGAAAGATCACGACAGCTCGAGACGTATATGGTCTGCAGTCTATGGGAAAGTAGCCCATTTTCGATTCTTGTGAGGTTTATTGTGCCTGCAAATTCACCCTGACACCCATCCCCCCCCACCCCCCGAAAAAAACCTCTTTGGATCTACATGATTCACATAAATTACATATTTTGATTCAAAACAGCGAATTTTGCCGAAAAGCGACTAGTTTGCAGGTATGTAAACACAATCGGAGAAATATTAATTAGGCATATTCTACTACTTCATGAATAGAATACGCTTTCCATATTCTGTAAAAATCTCGCATTTCAAAACACTTATGCTACGTCCTACACCTTCCCTATTCAACTTACGAAAAAAGCTTAACTGACTTGACGCCAGTTCCGTTTTTTCATAATTTGAATACGGAAGGCGGTCAGGCGGAAGCTAGATGTTTGACTTCATAACTTGTTAAATATGGTCATTTTTTTACACAAATGCATCACTTCACTTCAGTAGGCCTTTATTAACCCCCAGAGCCGTGTGGAGTACGTTTATGATGGATGAATGTGGATGGAAGCACTTTCTTCAGCTCATACTTGTTGATCCTCGCTCACTGCCATTGTAAAGCTCGGATGCGTCAGGACATTTATTAATATATCTCTGATTGTGTTCATTCAATTCAATTCAATTCACATTTATTTGTATAGCGCTTTTCACGATACATATCGTTTCAAAGCAGCTTTACAGAGAATGCATGTCAACATTACAATTTGGAGACTGCAGTTAGCTAATAATGTAATAATTTAGGCGATTAACATACAATCACTGTTAGCAATGTAATTGGAGGTAGAAGCAAAGAGCTCCTGGAATAATGAATTACATATTAACAATAATTAGGATTTATAGAATCCTGTTCATCAGAAAAAAGAAAGTCATATACACCTAGGATGGCTTGAGGGTGAGTAAAGCTTGGGCTAATTTTCATTTGAAAGTGAACTAATCCTTTAAGCATGTAAACACTTGATCTGCACATGCTCTTTTCCCCAGTTTTAAATTTAGATTACCTCAGATCATCAAACTCTCACTGAAAGGCAGGGTAGGTGATTTGTTCCAGAAACATTTTTTGTTATGCTGGTTGAAAGTCTCTTCACATCCTGAAAGCAATCACTATTTAAGAGGTCTAAATGTATTTATATGTATATATATCCGTGGAAGACGTAGGACCATAAAATGTTCGTCCAATCATTGTAATCGGTCTGAATGTCCCACCTGCCTGTCAATGTATGTATTTTTATATGTCCACGCATCCTGCTCACGCAGACATCACACGTAATCAGCGCATTTCATGCTATGCAGAGTTAGACAGACGTCAGTCGCGAACACCACAAACAAAACAGCAGCCACCTTTCACAGTTCCGCCTGAACCAAAACAACGAGCTTATGCTGCGTTCACGCCATGTCATAACTGTAATTACGAGATGGCGATCCGTGACATTACCCGTGAGGTAGTTTAACGGAGTCTCTCGCGGTGCTTTTGTTTGCTCCCTGCTGTACGCATTCATATGTTTTGGAGAAGGCATGGCTTTGGAGACGTTTTGAAGGGAGGGTGGGATCTTATGCTTTCAAAGCTAGCTTGCTATTGCTAGCTTCTCCGAAAATTGCCTACCCTACCTTTAAAGTTAATCTTCAAAATCACCAATGTTACAATGATGCCTAAATTAAATTTTTTAGTATTTAAAATGACTGATTTTAGCTTTTGGAGTTTTACTTTTTATTTATTTATTTACAAAAAATGGTAATGTTAATAATTGTACATTTAAAGGGTTAGTTCACTGTCTCACCCTCACGTCGTTCCAAACCCGTGAGACCTTCGCTCATCTTCGGAACACAAATTAAGATATTTTTGGTCCAGAAGAGTAGTAAAGACATCATTAAAATACTCAACGTGACTACAGTGGTTCAACCTTAATGTTATGAAGCGATGAAAATACTTTTTGTGCACTTAAGATGTTCAATAGGTCAAGAGGAGACATATGTGAGATCCTCAATATGAGATCCAACATATTCAGTCTGGATTCTTCTTCTAGGTCTAGGTTTATAAAAAAAAAATAAAAAAAAAAAAAACTTTCCCCAGAAGAGACAGACCAAGAAAACTGAAGAAGATTTAAAAGGTGTGGCTCAACAATGGCAGGGATTTGAAGAGGCCGGACGGGTGGGCATGCAGGGAATAAAAGCACGGATCACAGATGGTCACCGCGTCTCATCTTTCAGTGGGCCCCAGCAAATAATTAGCAGAGGTATGCTGTGCGGCCATTGTCAGCACGTGCGTCTGTCAAACACGAGCGTGTGTCAGGAACAATGGCTGGACTACAAAGGGACACAGCCCGGCCTCCCCGCCACCAACACAATTGCTATGAATTGCTAGGCACGCGCAGCTTGGAACAAAAGGGAATGGGACGGGTACTGGGTGGCATCAAGCCGACACAAGGCCCACCCTCAAGGTATCTGGCCAAAAAGATTAAGCCTCAACATTCTGTCGGACCCCGTTCTGTCAGCCCTAAAAAATTTGCTATTTTTTGCATATTATGTAAATCATTGCTTTGCATCACAGGAATAAATTACATTTTAAAATATATTAAAATAGAAAATGGTTCTTTTAAATTGTAATAATATTTCACAATGTTTCAGTTTTTACTGTATTTCTGATCAAATAAATGCAGCCTTAGTGAGCATAAGAGATTTCTTTCAAAAACATTTAAAAATCTTACTGACCCCACATTTTTTGAAAAGCTTCAGCATCAGCATTGGTCTCTTAAAAGTTGTGCTAACAGTTTTGCAAAAGCGTGTATGCGTACAAGTCGTATATGCATATGGAAGCGGGGTTAATTCAGTGGAAGGGAGGTCACGCCAAAAGAAAGGAACATAAAAAGATTCTAACAGCTGGGACAGATCTACAGGGATACAATGGAGTCAGAGTGGGGGAGGGAGAGTGGCAGAAGAGAAATGGGACAGGGAAAAAAAAAAAAGATGGGTAGACGGGCCACCTTTCTAGAAGCCTGACAGGGGTCCTTTGTTACGGCAGCTGGTTGAAGGGAGGTCAGACCAGCTGTGCTTCCACTGACCCCCTCCCCTCGTCCTGCTCCACTCCCTGACCAAACACAGCCAGCTGTATAAGGGAGGAGTTAGGGGGTTTCAGTGAGTTTGGGGGAGGGTGTCCACACAGTGTCCAAATCTTAGGATCCTTACATGGCTCACATCTAAGTGACTGCTGTTTCTCACTGTTGGATGATACAAAATGGTTTACAAATGGATCCAGTGCTTCACATTAAATAGCTCTGGACCCCAAAGCATTCAGACACTAAGGCCCTGTTTACACCTGGTATTAAGATGCGTTTTGGTCGATCGGATCACAAGTGGATGATGCCAAATACAGGTGTAAATGGGGTCTAAAACGTTTTGAGCTTGTCCGCTTTCGACCACTCGTAGAGGTAGTCGAAAACGCATTTGATCGAATGTGATTGAATGCATTTCGAACAGCCACAAAAGACTGCCTACTCTCTGACTACTGACTTAATGGGTAAATGGAAAGCGCGCTAGCCAGACGGCATTTAAACTTTGTCGGCTGAAGTTCGGTTTGAAGATGAAAAATGTACCAAGCACAATGTTCTCTCACCATTCCAGATTTCTAACATGTGGTCTTGCGGCTGTCAGAGCAGAGTAAATTACGCAAGCTTATTTTGTCCATTAGATCGAAAGATTTGAAAAAACCCTATATATTTACCCGCCCAGAGACCCTCCCCTCGAAGAAACCAGGACAGAAGTTGTTGAAAGTGGACAAAAGAGACGGATTAAAACACCAGGTGTATACGGGGCCTAAAGTTGTAGTAGAATGTGGCAAACTGATGGATCATGTTGAGATTATCAGCATTGATAGCAGTGTCTGACTGGCTGAATAACAAAGGTGGTCAGTCCGCCTAGTATTTCAAAACACAAAACAGCTTGTCAAATGGATAGTGCATTATGTAAAATTACTGTCCTTTGAAGGATCATGTGACAATGGAGACTGGAGTAATGGCTGCTGAAAATTCAGCTTTACCATCACAGGAATGGATTACATTTTGAAATATATTAAAATAGAAAACTTTTTTTATTATTATTGTAATAATACAATATTACTGCTTTTACTATAGTTTTGATCAAATTGATCAAATAAATGCAGCCTTGGTGAGCATAAGAGACTTCTTTCAAAAACATTAAAATAATGTTTCCACCCTAAGCTTATAAATATCTATGTAAATCATTTTAAATGTTACAAGTGAATATAGGGATGAAAAATGGATAGTCTTCTTAGCTTTGCAAAACAATTACATTTAACACTTAAATTATTATTAGTGTTTTTTTTTTAAAACTTTACGTCACGGCAAAGGCAATCTAAATGTAAAAATAGGGCAATGGACAATTAAATATCCAATATTGGCTTTTAAATATCCATCAATATGATTGGTATCAATGGTATCAATCAATACAAATAAATCCCAAAAATATTTCCATTTGACATTAAGAAAAAAATGTTAGTTGACCACAAGTCAGTCCGAATCTTACACAATCTGAATTCTAAAATAAAACAAAGAATTCACAAAACACTATTATGAGAGAGAACACATTTGATGTGTAAAAGAGACCATCTGCTTTAAATCCATAATCCTGTCACTGTATTGCCTAGACATGATTATTTTATTTTAGCATTAATAGCTGTTAAAACATTTACAAAGTGAAACTATTGATCCTAGCATCTATCCAGCCTACTCGTAAATCTCTGGCTATGCTCACTGCTTGCAAAGGCCATGTATTTTCGGGAAAGTCTTTGCTCTATTGATAGAAACATCTCACTTAACCATTTAAAGTCTTCTTATGGTCTATAAGAATCCCATAATGGAAGCTAAAGTGGCCATACACAGAGCAGGAAGACACTGTGGTCCTGTAAAATGTCAGAGAACCATGGACCGGAATATTCACTATATTTTTCAAAAACAGTTCCAGTACAGCTCTTATTACACTACATCATGTTTCCAGACTTCTGCAATGACAGCCTGCGGGCACCGTTTACCAATGGATATATTTGCAAGTGAAGACTGCACTGTGGATTGCTAATGAGGACTTACTTGAGGTACACCTATGACATAAAAAACTGAAAAAAGACCCTATTAAGAATATTTATGTTTCAGACTGCCCGTGTTTCTTTGAAATTGTCAACTTAATGGTACTCAAGACTCTTCGCTTGCAGGCTGGTACTAGTAAGGAAGCTTAAAACTTTATTTCATTCTATCAAAAGGAAATTTTGAATCACTGAAACTTCTAATGGTAAATGAAAGAATTCTGTTCATCTAACCAAAACATAATAATAAACTTAAACTACAATACTGGCAAACAAATAAGACACATTCACAAAACCATTAACCAGTTCCAATGGTCAAAATTTGATGTCATGCCTATATTTAATGTCGGTGATGATTTTAAAATAATTTGCAAAGACAACCAAACATAAATACTATAGGGATTGGCATTTCAAGTACTTGTAGTAGTACTTTAAAACATTTTACTCAAAAAGTAAAATAAATAGCCTAAGCTTAAACGTATTCGAAATTTACATTGTGCTTCACTCATTAGCATTACACAACCTCAACAGATTAGGTTAGATTCGACATCTATACTAAAAATAGACCACCTACACAAACACAATAAATAAATAAATAAAGTTAAGACTACATAATAACAATAAAAAGCATCATTTGCCCTCACCCTGGCACCTACACAGAAAAAAGTAAACTGCTAGCATAGCATACAGGCTAACAAATGCAGACAAACAGACAAAGTTTTGCTAAAACAACAAGTTGTTCAACATGCTTCACTTATTCTTTCCAACTTAAAATCAGATCCTACTGAAATTATTCCCACTCATCTTGGCTAGACTCGCCATTATAATCACTGAAGAACTGGCTCAGTGTTCTATCATCTGTCTTCTCCAATGCATGGGTGTGGTGTGTTTCATTGTGCAGAACGCAAAGCAAATCAGTTTGTAAATTCTGAATACCCTGCTGAAAAAAAACAGCTTAAACCAGGGTAAGCTAGAATACTTGACATATCATTACTTTTTCATAATGCACATAGGCCTATTGTTTTTGAAAAAGAGCTTGTGGAATGTGTTTCTTACTTTTCTAGCTAACAGGCTAACATTAGCTGTGCTTTAGGATACGGCCTAGCAAACCCAGAAAGCACAGGTTTGTGTCAGATCTGATCTATTGTCATATCTGTTGTCAACCAAAAGATGGAGTGATGGATATTAGGGTTGCACGGTTAAATTGAAATAAAACCACAAAGGCTATTATTATTATTACTATTATTATTATTATTATTATAATTATTATTTTTCTTGAATACTTGATTTAATCTATTTTACAGTAAAATATTACAATAGTATTGTTTTGTTTAATATTTTTATTCATTTGTAGTAACAACAACAATAATAATAATTTTTTATAGTCATTTTTAGATAATCACAAAATCTTGGGACAAATTGTGCAGCCCTACAAACAAGCACAGCAAACCTGGATGGATGGATGGATAATGATATTAAAAGAAATCTGATATTTAAAAAAAATCATGACAATATTAATAAAATAATAATAATTAAATGTTCTTAAATGTATTTAAAAATTAATAATATAATATAAGTAAGCAATAAGGTACGAGAGGCTGTGCTGTAAGCGGAGTGCCTGCAACCCCTTCAGCCGTGACTTATTCACGATCCAGCACTAGCCTCGAGTACCTTATTGCTTTTATAAAACGGTTACCACACAATACAAACATTAAAGCCAAAAATATGTATCAATGCAGCTTTCATGAAGTAAACTTTCCCTAAAATCCTTGCTTCCGCCGGAAAAAATAGTCCCTGACCGTGAACAGCAACAGAAGTTACATTATTATGCCATTAGATGGCGGCAAAGACTGTCTTTATGAGTGTGTCAGTCAGTAGCGAAGACTTTTACATTGAAAAGACTGAATTGTTGTGAACACGGAACAAGACGCAACTGACAAATGCTTTGACTAGCGCTGTCAGTCACGGGAAAACCCCTTAACTGTTAAAAGGACAAGATAACACATCGAATATTTAAACAGATTTTTTATTATGAACATAGGACTGACCTGAAGGAAAATGCTAAATCTGAATGCAGGTAATAAACTCGCTCACTCGATCTCTTTCTCACAATACTCTTCTACATAATACAGTAAGCTTCGATGAACAATATCAATTGAGAACATACAGTTTACGTTGCTAAGAGTGGTTGCTAAGGGCGTTGTGTAGTGATACACAGAACCGTTGGGAGAAGCGGTCATAGCCTTGTTTTATCATGAATAAAACACAGCTATTGACCAATCAGAATCAAGGACAGGAACTAACCATTTTATAATATAATATAATAATATAATAATAACTGTTGAAAAAATGGTCTGTACATCCACTTTGTCATAGTACCCCAACAATTTAGCTTCTTTTTTACAATACTGAACACCTAAAAACCTCTTTAGACATTACAAAAAAAAGTGAGAAAACATATTTCATATATTTCTAAGCTCCCTAATGAGTGCACTGCACTCACAGGCAGGTCTACTTGTTCAGAAAATTCTTTGTGGAACTGAATACATTCATTTTCTAGCCTCACTTAAACTGATGAAAAAGTGAAAGTGAGTGAAACCACTACACCAAGATAGCGAGCAACTGCTGCAATAATAGATGAGATGGGCTCCGCACAAGAAGTATTGATCGAGGGCAGGAGGCTAAACAGAAAACAGGATAGACAGATGTGTTCCAGCAAACCATGGAAGAAAAGAAGGAATCCAAAATTCTCCAACTATGTTTCTATTGCATAACAAATAGCATTTTTCTGTTATTTATTTTCTAATGTAGATGCTCTATAGAATTTTTGCTCTTCACAGCTTTGCAGCCGCTCTGTCTGACTACAAAATTCTTCCCTGAGAAGTTTACAAGTTCTGTGTTTACATAGAATCAAACTTTCCATAAACTCCATCCTGCCACTTTAGTCAACTATTTGTGGGAATGGTATTGGTGACACAAAAAAGGATATTAAAATGTGGTCAGACGAGACAGATCTCCATTTACTACAGTACACCATGACCACTTGAATCAGATTTCATCAAGGGGAAGTGCAAAACGTCAAACGCTCAGCATTACTGGAAGCATCCATTTCTATTTTCATATTTGGCCTAAAATACACTGTAAAAAGTAAAAGTGTCTGGGCAGTTGTTTGTTTCCTCCAACACTTCCTCCTCCACCTCATTCCAGCGGGATCCTCGGTTACAGATGAGAGGATCCACAACATCTGTTCAACAGCTGAAGTCTTCTGACAGATGTTTGGAAAGGACATGATTGGAAACGGGGGAATGTCAGGATAGGCAAAGATGGAAAAGCTTCCACACCCTCCATCATTTGTCTATGTTAGCATTAGGCATGAGTCAGAGTAATTACACCGAGGGCTGAAGCGGCACAAACCACGCCCACCTTTACCCTAGTCACAGACATGTGATACTTTTAACCTTTTCAGACGAGTATTTGTGGAAAGTCCGAAGAGAAGCCTAAATATCTTGGCAATCAAGGTGCATGCCGTCTTTTGCTGTGATCTTGGTTTCTTAAAGCTGCTGTGTGTATTTTTGATACTAAAACACATTCCTATTCCAGCTCAAGGTACAGAGACATCTATAAGAATCGAATAACTAAGGCATTTGTAGATTTATTTTAAATGGACAAAGCAACATTGTCTCAGGGAGTGACTATCAGTTTATCCAAACAATGGAAGACAGGGAAAGTGTTTGACAGGGCTGTTTTTGCGCAAGATTCTGTCCACCCATTGATTCCAGACCCCCTTGGATCCCAAAGCAAATCCATAAGATGATCGATATCCAGAGTAGACCATTTAGTATGTAGAAATGACAAATTATAGAAAATATGTACAAATAATCAGAGTAAAAGAGTATGCGTATTTGGCGAGCTGTCTGAGGGGAGGACTTCAAATTTTGGAATTTGGCCTGAACCCAGAATACTCTCCCCGTATCCCCCTTGGATAGGAACCAGCCGAGAGTGAGAAGTCGGGATGGCGAAGGAATGCAAAAAACTGTTGAGAAACATATCACAGATTCTTAAGATAAGGGACAAAATATGTTTTAGATGATAAAAACTAAAAACTAACACTACATTATTAAAAACTGATATTTTTGTAGACGAAGGTCTCAGATAATGTGCTTTTTGAAAATTAATATTTACTCACTTCATAACTTAATTTGTGTCAACTCCGTCAGACACACTAAAAAGCATGCTAATTTAATTTAATCCATTCAAAAAAGTGTAAAGTATTCAGTTATGTAACATTGGTGTTAAAGGAGCTAAGTCATAAAATACATTCTCTTTTTTTCTGTTTTCACACTATTATGAACAATCCAGTTCCTAAATTCCTTAATTCTCCTCCCTCCTTTTAATATTGAACATATATCACCGATGTTCTTAGGTAAATGAAACAATCTCATGTAGTTCCATTGATGTTTTAAAATTTTTACACAATAAATTGAAAAAAAGAATAAGACATTTCTTTCAAAATTAAAGGGATAGTTCACCCAAAAATAAAAATTCTGTCATGATATACTCACCCTCAAATTGTTCCAAACCTGTATTAATTTTTTTCTTCTGCTAAACACAAAAGAAGATATTTTGAAGAATTTCGGTAACCAAACAGTTGATGGACCCCATTGACTTCCATAGTATTTTTATTCCTACTATGGAAGTCAATGGGGCTCATCAATTGTCTGGCTCCAAACATTCTTCACAATATCTTCATTTGTGTTCAGCAGAAGAAAGAAATTCAAACAGGTTTGAAACAACTTTGTAAATCATGACAGAATTTTCATTTTTGGGTGAACTATCCCTTTAACAAAAACCTTCACTTGACGGAGTTAAATACTGACGGTGTTGACAAAGGTCCAGCTGGGGTCAAATATCCATATGCAAATATAATCATGAAACAACATTAGAAGAACTCCCCATATGCGAAAAAAAAACCATATTAAATCACATTATATAGACTTTTTGAGAGCACTTGTCAACCATCAGACATAAAACCTGACGGAGATGACATCTGACGGAGTTGACAAAATTGATTTTTTTTTTCACCTTAACCACGTGTTGTACAGTGGAGCAGTTTAATTAATTAATGTAGCTGCTTTATATATAAATATATCAAAAATGGCAAGATTTATTCCACAACTATTTATAGAAACTATTACACTGCGATGACGGAGTTGACATGTTAAACTGTGACCATCGAGACTTCAATATTGTTAGTTTAAAATATATATATATATATTAAAAAAAAACTTTCAGGACTACGTGTCCTACTGTGAGACGCTCAACAAGCAATGAAATTATATCCGCGCTAAAAACAAAACCGAAAACTTTATGACAAACTTTGACATTTCTAAAAATAGTTGTAATGGTTGCTATGTCCCTGGCATGCTATGTCCCTATGTCCCTGGTTTTTGAAGAAACATGACTTTTTAAACAAGAAACATGATTTTTTCAGATGGTGCCATTAATGGTGCAAAAATTACACACTGCTGCTTTAATGGACTGTACTGTGCTGTACCGTAGAGTGTGAAATTAACTTTGCTTTTATCTTGTTTTTATCTTATTTTATCTTTTATCTTAGAATTAAAGTCTAACAGCAATGGCTGTTAGACTTTAGAATGCAGGCTTTCGATGTGAATGCTAAAAAGAACAAAGGCATCAGACAGGAGATGCTACTCATCAGTGGGGAATTTCATTTCATTTTGTAATTGCGGTGTTGCTGACTTTGAAGTTGTGCCACACAGGGGAGCTCTCTGAGGCACAAACAGAGAGACGCTACTATGATTATCCATCTCGTGTTTCTCTATCCCTGTTGCTCTCGCCCTCTCACTCTCTTTCTCTTACATAAGCACACAGACTGCTGCGGATGCTTTACAAGAGTACAAGACTACGAGAACACCGAACATGAGCTCTTGTAAAGCATCTGCAGTACTTCTGACTGAAACAAGCTGCCCTTACAGTGAATGTGATTTCACCAAGTATGGCATGTTCCTGGATCAACATCTTTGTTGATCCTGGAACAACATTCCAATCAACCAATCATATTTGAGGGACTAGTTTACTGTTTATGTCAAGTTTAGGCTTACAACCAGGGTTAGGTGCTTCTACATCAATGTTATTCACCTATCTTTCCCCTCTGATTTTAGGGATAAGTTATGGGAAGGATTAGGTTTAGGGGTAGGATTAGGGTTAAGACTACATTTTCGTACAGGAATGTTGTTCCAGGATCAACAAAATATGTTGATCCAGGAACATGTCTTACTTGGCAAAATCACGGTGACCCTGCTGGTACTGTGTTCGGTTCCATCTCCTTCCTTCACGCAAGTCTGTAACCACCGATTGAGATTCCCATCATCATTTACACGTCATTTTCAATATGAAAACTACTGTATGTCTGTAAAGTGATCAACTCTCTCTACCTTTGATTTTGAGATGCTACTTCAGGTCCCACATATCTGTTACGCCTCTCTTTAACATCAAACGTAACAAACACAAAGTTTAAGTTTGCAGTTATTGGATCGGAGGTGTACTACAAGTACTGTTTAGTAAAGTGTTTCTTTGAGCATTAAACAGAAAACAGCAGTAGCCCCCCACTGCAGAACATGAGATCCAGGGGGCAGAGAGGGGTAGGTTTAGGGCAGGGGTGCCCAATCCTGGTCCTGGAGATCTACCTACCTGCAAAATTCAGATCCAACCCTGATCAAACACACCTGTCTGTAATTATCAAGTGCTACTGAAGATCTTAATTAGCTGGTTCAGTTGTCTTTGATCAGGGTTGGAGCTGAACTTCGCAGGAAGGTAGATCTCCAGGAACAGGATTGGCCGCCCCTGGTTTAGGGATATGTAAAGTGGGAAAAGTTGGATCTGGATCCAACCTCACCCCCTGGATTTTGTGTTCTGCAGTGAGGACCATCTCGAAAACAGCATAGACTAAAGATCCATCTTGGGATTTAAGAATCAATATTGGTGAAAATGAAAATCAAAATGAAGATCGACTACATTCCAGAGTGTTTACCTGTTGTTATCCAAGTTGTGTGCACGAAAAAGACGCTGAGAAAGTAAAGACGTACCATCGGAGAAGCACTACTGAAACGTCACAGTTTCGGTCAATGATTTTCCCACTACAAAACCAAAAGTCCTTTTTTTTTGCTGTTTTGGCTGAATATTTTATATAATCGGGCTGATTTTGGGCCCAATTTTCCCCTTCTGACAATCCTAAATCCCGATTATCTTGATGGTTCTACAGATTATCTTGTTAAATATTCCGGTGGTGTAAGGTGTGTTAAGAGTGATTGAATCTGCTCGGAAGAACAGAATCTCAAATCGTAAATATGTTGTGGGGGGGGGGGACCCTGAGGATAACCGTGCATGGACTCTGTAGATTGTCACATACGAACCTTTTTCTGCAAAAAGCAGTCCAAACACTACTATTGTCATTTCTTCTAGCCTGTCATCCGCCGTGTTTGTTTACTCAAGTCGTTTGACCACAAGAGATTTTGCGAGATTTCCCATGTTCACAGTCGGGACTCTGGTTGTTTGTGAATGGAATCTGTTAGTGTGTGGTGTGCTGTCTAAGTCAGAAACAAAACTATTAAATCTATGATTTTTTTTTATCATCATGTTTCTCACATTTTAAAAATCTGACAAGTTTTAAAAATCTTTTAGTGTGGGCAAACCTTTAGTGAACTTCTGAAATTACCTAACTAAAATGGAGTCTGCAAGTCTAGATCTACAGTACATGATGTTACACACTTTAATTCAATAGAAACATTTTGATCCTAAACAGATTCCTTTGCAGAATCCTGACACATTGCCAAGCATCACTAAATTACCCATTATGAGCACTAGGAAGGGAAAGAGCTTCATCACTCTGTTAGCTGAGATCTCACTGTAAAGTCCATTTAAGTGTGGTCATACATAATGTAAAGTCATGTACTAGTGGATGTGCTATGATATTCTTAATGCAGAAAAAAATGTAAGGTCTACAAGCAAGCGCTCAAATGTGTGCATGGCGTGTAAAGGTCGACCTTAGAAATTGAGCTAAACTACTTTGATTTTCACAGCTGAATGCCATGCACACTTTGATGTGATTACTTTGAATGACTCCAGGACTTTCCACATAAATCCTGAGGAAACTGGAAGAGTCATTTTTTCCAACGTTATTCCTGTTAAAGTTTTTTTTTTCCTGGCAAACGATATTCATTGCTACAAAATTTACTCTTATTGTAAATCAAATCCTAATAAATTAATAGTCTTTCGTAAATCTTAAAGTCCCCCTGTAGTCAATAATTTTATCCTTTAAAGCTCATCTTTAATCGCCATAATTACATATTTAAATGTTTTTTCCTTTGAAAAAAATGTCTTCATGCCTTAAAGGCCCACTGAAGAGCGTTGGAACACGCAGCATTATTCAATGTATTGACGTAATTTCAACTGAAACAGGAAGACAGGGCGATATATCGAACAGCCCCGCCCCATTTTTTAAATAGCCAATAGCGTTTCGTTTATGTTACAGCTCGGCCAGAGCCGTTAGACTCTGTAAAACCTCTGTTTCCTTCTAATCTCTAACCTTTTCTCCTCATAATGTCCTTTATATCGCTTATATACAGCATTCTGTGCAGAATTCAAATGGGTACCATTTGTGGTCTGAGCCGACTCGCGCATATGATCCGCTCTGTGCTCTCGTGTCTCTGGACCGGAGCAGACTGTGCTGCTCGCCTTGCGGTGTTTCATGTGACACTAACACGAAAACGGACTTCATTCGCGTCAAAGGAAAGCATATTTACACTGTCTGAATCGTTCCCTATTCTCTATATAGTGCACTATGTGCTATTCACCATGTAGAAACTAGTAAATGTGTGAGCAAATGACTGATTTCAGCCGCAGCTTCAGTGTCTGTTGATAGTGTAGGAGGGGGCGGGACTTCAGATTCTAGAGAGCATTTGGTTGGACCGAAGATTTGACGAGAAACTGAAGTGCGATGTGATGTCATGAAAATCCATGATCCATTTTAGCGGAAGTGAGAGACTGTAAGTTTTGAATGCTTATATCTCCTAAATGCGAATTTTGTCATTGTTTTGGAACACACCAGCTTATTAATAACCTTAAGGCTAACGTATTCATACTAAAAGCTAAAAAACTTAAATTTTGATTTCAGGGGGACTTTAAAATAGCTTGAATGTAACTCTACACCCTTGCTTCATTTAGTATATGCGGAATCATGAATATGCAAATTAATCCCCGCCTCCACTCAATCACACCATCTCGGACTACCTGATCCACTCGGTCAACTTTACTGTAGTAAACGCCACACAATTGCAAGTGGAAATGCTGGTTTAATTCAGCCATATATGTGACCCGTGCTGGCAAAATGAGTCAGAATGCACACGGGCTAATTAAGAGCAACAGGCAAAACAAGTAAACAAAGTCGATTTTGGTCGAATTTGAGGTTTTCACTAAGCCCTCGTCTAGTGATACAACCGCTTCTAATAGCAATTAAACATCTGAAAGTATCTTTATTTGTACGTTTTCTGAGAAAAATGCCGTTTATCTCTGCTCGCTTCACCACTCGCGCTTCCCCTCAGCACAAGTTTGGTATCGTTTTAAAGCATTCCAACTATGTGAATATTCATAGCGAATTTTGATGGCAAGAGTCTGAACCAATGAAATGTGATTTTCAAACTCATGCTGATGTAAACAAATCGAACTTACTCGTGCTGACTGAAGCGTGCGCACAAAGACGCCTCAGACAGCGTGCGATCCCGATATAAACATATAAACAGAATTACAGTACTTCAAAATATTAAAAAAAAAGTATAATATATATTTTTCCTATAGATATTTGGTTTTGACAAGGTGTGTGCTAGTGTTGTCAAAAGTACTGATACTTCGTTTCCAAGTCGGTACTGAAATTTTGAAAATGTGACGATACCAGCATTTCTGTAGTACCGGTAGTACCGAGAATCCGGGTATATTCGGTACCCATTAATAGGGCTGTGCCAGTATTTACTTGAATATGACACGAGTGAAGCACAAAGCTTTGTTTACAAAAGAAATAATAGGTTAGCAATTAAATGTGACATCGCAGCCATGGAAACATTTTGGTTCATGCCGAATGAGAGAGGTAGGTGAGTCCGTAAATTTGAGCTTTGTATTCTGTTTTGCGAATCACGATCTGGTCACCCGAATTAGCAGAGAATTTAACAATATTCCATTAGCCTAGTTATTCCACTGAACATGGAATCTCTGTTTCTTTTCCCAAATCTTCACTCACGAAGGGGATTATAACGTTTCTTCCTTTTGTTCACTTTTAGGCCTATTATAGGCTATTCGCATTCTTTACTGTGGTAAAGTAGAAAAACACCATAGAACAGAAACCTTTTTGCTTGCACGTCAGTGTCTATTTAACACAGTTTGTGCTTGTTATTAGACTTCATAATGCGCGTCAAGTTTATTTGTATAGCGCTTTTCACACACGCTGGTGATTTTTACTTTCGCTTTCCCTGGCAGCGCTAAATCAAATATAGCCTGAATGTGTGAAGATAAAACTCGCTCTTCAGACCTTTTTGCAACAAGTGTCAGTTGCTTGTAACATCGGGAGATGACATAAAGATATTATTAAAGCGAAATGGTCTCTTTCCTGCTCGTGTCCCACATCCCTCTCAAAGAGCAGGGCAGTAGGCTATATGATGCATCTTTGTGTAGAAATAATAGATTTTTTTTTAAAATAATATTTAACTTTCTTATTATTTAGGTTACCATTATTTACCGATATTTATTTCATAGTTTTACAGGCTGTGTGTCGTTTCACTGAAGGAATAGCTAAAATAAACACGCACGTCTGTTACAAAATGGATGTTTGAGCTTTTTTTTTTTCTTTTTTTTTTTTGATATTTCAAAATTTATTTCATTGAGGTATATATACACACACGCTCCAAATATTTATATGTATGATTACCATATTTAATATGTTTTTAAAATAGGCTATATAAAATGGTAAAATAGTTCCAACAGATTTTGCTGTGGTACCGAAATTGGTACTGAGAACTGTAAAATTTTTATGGTATTTGTACCGACTACTGGAATTTTGGTACCTTGACAACACTAGTGTGTGCCAAATTAGGTGTTATTGACAGGGATTGTAAGGGATGGTTTCTAGGTGATTTTGTTTTGGAACCTTCAGAAAACCTTAACTCGATTTTTATCAAAATTGACTTTGCTGACTCTATCGACTTCAAACAGCTCAGTCATTTGTTCTCTGATTTCAACAAATCATACATCATTTTGAAGGTTTTTTAATAGAGATTTTGAAAATAATAACTCATTTTTGAAAATTTGCTCATTGCGACTCATTTTGCCAGCACGGGTCACACATGTTTGAACCAGAAACTGATTCAGAAGAAGTGGAAGAGTGAATTATACAGGCTCGTCTACAAGTTGATGTATCGGAATGGTAAAGCGTTTTATGTACTGCTCTCTACAATGTTGGACACATAAGCCTTTTGCTTGACTACGTTATCAAACAGCTAATGCTAATGTTACACAAACCATGTTCCCGTTCGCCATCTCAGTCTGCCTTCTAAAAATCAGTATCATTAGAAACGCTTCGAACAACTTACAGTTCATCATAACATCGTAATATACATCATATACATAATTCACCCGATTTTTCATATCAACAGAAAAATATACCAGGATAACCTGGCTTCTCTTGAGACTCCCCTGCTTCAGAGCATAGTTAATGATATGCTAAAGCCGTTGACGGGATTGGTTGCAACATATTTGTGACATGGGATGATTTCAAACCGCGTTTTTGAGACTGTCTTTGGTTCACTGCAGTTTAAGGAGAAAATACTCAGCAATGGTGTTGACTGATGAATTTTCACATGGTTTGTCTTAAAGAATATTAAAAACACCACATAAACAACATTAAAAACTTGATTTTCACCACAGAGGGTCTTTAACTGGAGCAAAGCATGCCTGCCACTTGTGAGGTACCATGTGGAGCTGATCATTTCATTTTATACACTATGAAGTCCTGGTAATGAGATAAGCCACAATTCTTTTGTCAAATATGAGACATGCCAATAAATAAACCAAATCACAAAGACACAAATCACTCTACACAATTCACCCTCTGCAATTGAAGAATGGCTCAGCAAAAAACGGAAATGGCTTTTTCAAGCAACTGCTCTCTGTATGGCGCAGAATTGTAGTCCATTGTTTAGAAGTCACACCCTTATTATTACAAAGGAAATTACATCCTTCTCCAGTGCCACAGCTTAGCTGGCAGCCGTCTGATTGCCCTTTGCCCCTACGCTATTGTAGTTTCAGCTGCTGTGTCCTCTTGTTCGTCCATCTGGATAACAATGGGGCGCAGACTTACGCCACAGACACGCAGAACAGACGGTACCCTCTCAGGACAGTTAAAAAACCCCATTCAGCTGTTATAAACACGCAGTCCAATACCAACAGTCAGTGTGACAGGTGATCAAAAAAGAAAAGTTGCTTACAGGGGTACTTACAGTTTTTGTGTGAATTACTTTCAAATCAGCCCAAAAAGACTGTACCCTTGGGGAATGAATAGAAAATATTATGATTCCTATTCTTGAACAAGATTTCTTAAACTAGCCCATAGGCTTGAATTTTGGATCAGCGCAAGTACGACCAAAAGTTCAGACTGAAGTAGTATTTCATTCAAAAAAGTAGTTCACCCAAAAATGAAAATTCTGTCATTAATTACTCACCCTCATGTCGTTCCACACCCATAAAATCCGATGGCTCAGTGAGGCCTCCATTGACAGCAAGATAATTAACACTTTCAGATGCCCAGAAAGCTACTACAGACATATTTTAAATAGTTCATGTGACTACAGTGGTTCAACCTTAATGTTATGAAGCGACGAGAATACTTTTTGTGTGCCAAAAAAAACAAAAAAATGACTTTATTCAACAATATCTAGTGATGGATGATTTCAAAACACTGCTTTATGAAGCTTCGAAGCTTTACGAATCTTTTGTTTCGAATCAGTGGTTCAGAGCGTGTATCAAACTGCCAAAGTCAGTTTTCAGTAAACGAGGCTTCGTTACGTCATAAGTGTTTCGAAATTTCAATGGTTCATGTGTCTGGCAGTTTGATACGCGCTCCGAACCACTGATTCGAAACAAAAGATTCGTAAAGCTTCAAAGCTTCATGAAGCAGTGTTTGATATTGTTGAATAAATTTTGTTTTTTTGGTGCACAAAAAGTATTTTCGTTGCTTCATAACATTAAGGTTGAACCACTGTAGTCACATGAACTGTTTTAAATGCGTCTTTAGTAGCTTTCTGGGTGTTTGGAAGTCTAAATTAACCTGCTGTCAATGCAAGCCATCGGATTTTATCAAAAATATCTTAATTTGTGTTCTGAAGATGAATGAAGAACAAAATGAGGGTGAGTAATTAATGACAGAATTTTCATTTTTGGGTGAACTAACCCTTTAAGATATAAGTTGACTATATTAGAATATATAGTCATTTTAAAGGTCAAAAAAGTTTTTAAATTATAATCAAACTGGGGTCAAAGTCACAACCTGCAGTACTGATGAAACGAATCAAGCTGAACCTCTGAACACATGAGAAGAAATGCCAGAAATTACAGTAGAAAGTTAAATGGATGATAAGAATCATGTAAAAATTGATGTAACACTGATGTCTTATGGTGCAGTGTGTACTGTGGGCAAACCACACCAGGCTTAAAAGATTTAAAGGGATATTTCACCCAAAATTAAAACTCGGTTGTCATTCTATAATGTTGTTCTTCTGTGAAGATATTTTAAAATATGTTTATGCATTGGGCAAAAACAGTTTAAATATTCTTTAAAATATTTTCTTTTGTATTCCAAAGTACTTTCAAATAATATATTCTATACATCATTTGAATTTACCATCATAGGCTTAACAATGAATTCAAGTATGACAACATCAACTAAGAAAAGTAGGGTGAATTCAGGGTGATTGGGACATTTTTTCCATTGAAATGACTTGGAAAAAGTGTCCCAATCACCCTGAATTCACCCATATATAAAGAGAATTATGCTGATTATAATCTTGCTGGTATTGATAGTCTACATACACTGCAGTCCTGTACTCATGTTTCAGTGAGAGCTCTTGACAAACTCCTCACAGTGTAAGGCCTAAGCATTATCGATCAAAAACAGACATGTAATTTTAATTATTAGACATAATATCACTCTCAGACTATAAGTGTTACATAATTTTACACTGGATCATGCTATTATCATCTATCATATAGGTGGTGTTTTATGATGCTGGGTGTTCAGAAACATCTGGACTCAATCGCAATGACATTCTTGTGTATCCAGAAAAGCAAGTCTTGATGGACGTTAGTCGTTAATTATTTTTTCACCCCATCATACCTTTAAAACTCTAAGGGAATAACTCCATTATGCATGTTTTATCATAGATGGATCTGGTGAAACCAGATATCTGCAGATATGCAATCTCCAGCCACTTCAGCTGTAATTTATGATAGCCTAAAACTATAAATAATGCATGTTAAATGAGAGCTCAGATTGCCATTGAGACTTACCGAATAGAAGGATACCACAATGAGTGTCCGTGCCGCCTTTTGTGTAATCCAGAGAAAATATGGAGAAAAATTAATTTAAGATTATTCTACATCAGAATTTCTCGCGAAACCGACGCTCGATCAGATGCACGTGGGCTGAGGCGCTTCTAATGGTCGTAAATTGTAAAAACGACCGTGAGAAATGGACGGATTTTGGATAATCTCTGCGTTTGTTATTCACTGAGCAGTAGTCACTGGCGCATAGACTGCGCTCCTCCCGCGACTCCACCCGCTAACCCCGCCCTCCCGACGAGCCCATTGGCGCACACGGACGTTTATGCAAATTTTCTCTTCCCGCTGATGTTCAAGAGTCTGAAAGGGAACATACAAGAATCCAGACGGCAGGCATAAAATACCGTCATCTAGAGGCCAAAACACACTTTTCTGAACGTTCACGTTTCTGTATTTTCAAAAGTATACTTTTTTTTTTCTTTTTTTAACTGAGCGAGTGTTCAGTTACTGCCTTTTGAATTCCATCTAACAACAATTTCGCAAATAATAAATACATAAATAATAAACTAAAATTTATATTTACTATTTTTATGTATTTATTTTTTTATATATTTATTATTTATTTTTCTTTTTAAATATATAACGTAATAAACAAACGAATAAATAAAGCTGTATACATAAAGGATTTATAGAGATCTTAGAGATCTTTTATGATGAACACAATCGGAGAAATATAAATATCCTGACGCATCCGAGCTTTGGCAGTAAGCGTTACCAAACGAGTATGAGCTGAAGAAAGTGTCTCCATCCACATCCATACAACATAAACGTACTTGACACGGCTCCGGGGGGGGGGGGGGGTTGGGGGTAATAAAGGCCTTCTGAAGCGAAACGATGCGTTTTTGCAAAAAAAAAAAAAAAAATCAATATTTCACAAGTTTTGAAATACATTATCTAGCTTACGTCAGACCGCCTTCCGTATTCTACTTACGAAGAAAGTGTAAAACTCTAGCAGTTCCAAAATCTTACGCTACGTCCTACGTCTTCCCTATTCAACTTACGGAAAAAGTGTAACTGACGCGACGCTAGTTTACACTTTCTTCGTAACTTGAATATGGAAGGCGGTCTGGAGGAAACTAGATATTTTACTTCGTAACTTTTGTTAAATATGGATATTTTTTTTACACAAACGCATCGTTTCGCTTCAGAAGGCCTTTATTAACCCCCCTTAACATGGAACATGTGCAAAACATTATCATTTTTAGTGAATTAATAATAAACAGATAATTAAATAAACGAATAATCAGGAAATATGCAGAATATTTGGCTGTGACCTCAGGTTTTAATTTGAGCATGTCCTTTAAAGTACTGGATAATTATCACAGTCTTATTTCAGTGGCCTTATAGACAGTGTAATATTCACTGCTAAACCAGTTATGTCACATAATTGTAATGATGAGAAGTGAAATACACACATTGACTTTTCTTACATGGAATAAACTGCAACATGATGTTACAATTCAATATGTTCAGTCTAATTCTATTATTAGATTTATATCATTCAGAAAAATTCTGATATGTAATTCACTCCACTGGAGCAAAATCGTTATACTCATTGCTTATAATGTCATAACTTTAAAAGTTTGGCAATGATCATAAGGACCTTTAAACAAATTGTACAAACATCAACATTCACATTCAGCTTGTTGTTTGATTAACAGTGAATGAATGTTGTTTTTTCCCAATCCAAAAGCAAATAAAAGAAAAAACACACTGAAACAATTGAACTTTCTTCGTATGCATATAAATAAACATCTGGCTGTCAGAGGAACATCTTTAAGTTCTCGAGTGATTAAATAGTCACATAAACCTCTAAACCTAGGTGCATCTTTCATGTCGTTGACGTTTGTAGGCGTTGTAAACATCAAGGAACATATTTTGGCAGGGCATGCGGGCCTTTAGCTTGGAACAGATGAGGAACGAGCCAGCCATTTTGCGGTGCAGAGAGTAAGACTCCTCTGGAGGAGGAGTGAGACGGTGTCGAAGCATGACAGGGATCAGGCTCTGGATGCGCTGTGTGGTACTCTGAGCGCCAAAGTCAAACGCTTCCGGAGAAGCAAACGCTTCACCGAGGATCATCACTGCCTCCACGTGTGCTTCCTCGAATGCCTGAAGAGAATAAGAACGTTTTGTTAAAGAGGACAGTCTAGAAACAGGAGAAAAAGTAATGGCTTTAAATCTAGTGGGAAATAAAGGAAAAAGTTGATAGAAAATATGCAAGACAGTAAAACTATTGGGGATGAGTATTATATACCATATAAAGCCACAAACCTTGGCTTCAAATCCCGTAAGGAACTTCAGGTCTTTGGATTTCTGCAGAACAGTTGCCCTGTCTCCGATTGACGCTGCATGAACCACCTTGAATGGCAATAATTCACAAATTATATATAAAATCATACACACACACACACTTTAAGGCAGTAATGATGTTCTTTTTAACATTTACCAATATTTTTGCATTAGCTTACATTGTTTGTAAGTTATATTGCGAAATTTTTAATAACACTCACATATTTATTAGTGTACTGTATGTGTCTGTGCTGACAAAAACAGAGATTCCCATTAATAACAAAAACCTTAAGGTGACTTTTTTTAATGAAAATCCCCTTTGAGTCACATCCCATTCCAGTCCTACCCACTAAGGTGTTGTGTAAAAATATTCCTAAAAATCTCTACCTCTATGTAATCATCTGTGAATGACTCTGGGTAATCCCGGCAGGCTCCAAAGTCCAACAGAAATATCTGTTATGATGAAGAACAAATGATCAAAGTCATACATACTGTTTCAATGTGGAGAAATGGAAAGGTCAAACAGCATCCAGAAAATAAACAGACATGCAATTAAGAAATTATGGGAGAAAAAATGTTGAAACAAAAACAAATTAGAAGATCTTTTAATGTTCTTGAAAAAAGGCAAAAATACATTAAAAAAAAGCTATATTTTGAAATTACATTTAAAATATATATATTTAATATAATATTAATATATTTTAATAGCAATATATTAAAATGTAATTATTCCTGTGATGCAAAGCTGAATTTTTAGCATCATTACTCCAGTCTTCAGTGTCACATGATCCTTCAGAAATCATTCTAAAATGCTAATTTGGTGTTCAAGAAACATTTATTAATATTATCATTAATGTTGAAAACATTGCTTGATATTTTTGTGAAAACCGTGATACATTTTTTTCAAGATTCTTTGATGAATAGAAAGTTAAAAAGAACAGCATTTATTTGAAATAGAAATCTTTTCTGACATTATAATTGACTTTACGGTCACTTTTGATCAATTGAATATACTTTTGAAGATAAAAGTATTAATTTCTTTAAAAAAAAAAAAACAAATTCATACTGACCCCCAACTTTTGAAAGATAGGGTATATAGATCATATGTGCTCTTGACGTGATTTCTAAAACAGAGTGTCTATTTACACTAAGTGCAAACAGCCCGCCTGGTTAGCAGATGCTATTTACACTAACTCCGCCCACTGACGTCTGGTTGGGTCAGACAAAATTATGGAAGATGATGGATCATCAACAGTAGCAATAGTGTAGGGGTAAGGCACGTGGCATAAAGTTTTGACGCAAATCGACCAGAGTTCAAAATCGCCTTTTGCCAAACTCACTCTACTCCCTTTTCCCATCACATATCAGAAAATGAAGATGAAGAAAATATTTTAAAAAGTGGAAATAAAGTGTCTAACGTGTTTAATAATAAAGTGTTTATCGGTTAGGGTTAGGGCTAGGGAGGGCTTTATTGTCCTAATAAGGTGGCATCCGATTAATAATTTTAATAAATGCAATCATTTACACTTACTACATCAATACTGAGGTGCAAATAGTATCTGCCACCATTTATAAGTATAAATATCATCTAACTACTATTTACACTTATTGTAAAGAAAATACTGCTATTGTTATATAGTGTAAATAGGATCTATCACTACTTTCACTTAGTGGAAATGGAATCTATTGCTAATAACACTTAGTGTAAATAGCAGCTATCGCTAAGAAAATATGCTATTTCCTCAGTGTAAACAGCACTTCCTTTCTAAAAAGTGATCAAGACCTTCTGAGCTGAGTGAAAATGATTGGACTGAAGAACACATGCACACAAATTAATATTTTTGAGAAACACTTAATGTGTTATTTTTTTATGTGTGTGAGTAAGGAAGATGATTAAAGAGCGCTGCTGCATAATTTAACACTATCATCACCCACACAAATTGCTGAATCTAATATTTACACAGTGTTCTGTAATTTTGGAACTGAATGGTTAATGTGAAAATATAGATGAGCAAATACATCTGAATGAACATTCACACCTCTGTCGTCAGTATCTTAGTGGTTGCTCACCTTGTTCTGTTCACTATCATAGAAGAAATTGGACCAATTGGGGTCTGTCTGCATGAAGCGGAACTCAAACAGCTCTCTCAAACACAACTGCAGGATGTTAAAACAGATCTACAGAATAAAGGTGAGCGAGAATTATTCTCAAATTCATTTTCACAGTGAAATAAAATAGGATATCATATAAGATAACCAATATCAGTATCGCCAAACCAGGAGAAATACTGTTGTAGGTTATTCACACCTACAACTCTTAGACAACAAAGTATCAATAACAGTATATGCAAAGGGTATATCCTTGATTAAAGCATTTAGTGCCAAGTTACATCACAACAACAACAACAAAAAAAGAATCAATAAATCAAACAAAAGCTTATAGCAAATGTCTGTTCTGTTTAACTATCTAACCCACCTCATTTCTAGTCTCCTGACTCAAATCAACACAGCGGTCCAGTGGAACTCCATTAACTAGTTCCATGGTGAGCACACGATGACCCGACAGCTCATCGAAGACCTCAGGGACCACGAATACTGGATCTCCTACAAGCAACTTCCTGTGAGAGTTAAGAAAAGTAGTCAATAATGTGTAAAGGTGTACTTTCAAGGATTTTGTAATATATTTTTAAACAGAGCAGCTCAGATTTATGAGATATGAGTCCAACCTTTTACTGACATTTTTCAAAAGTTTGGGGTAAAGTAATTTTTTTAAAGAAGTTAATACTTAAAGTCATTTATAATGATACAAAATATTTTTCTAATTTAAATAAATGCTGTTCTTTTGAGCTTTCTATTAAACAAAGAATCCTGAAAAAAAAAATTATCATGGTTTCCACAAAAATACGAACTGTTTTCAACATTGATAATAATAAGAAATGTTTCTTGAGCATCAAATCAGAATATTAGAATGATTTATGAAGGATCATGTGACACTGAAGGCTGCTGAAAATGCAATAATATTTTAGATTGTAATAGTATTTCACAATATGAACAATTATACTATTTTTACTGTAGTTTTTAAATTAAAGTAAATGCAGCATTGTTGTGCATAAGAAACCGACCCCAAACTTTTGAACGGTAGTGTAGTTGTGGTTCATTCAAACGATACACAATCCAGATATTTATTATAACTGAGCATTTATTATATACCTGAATCGCTTTGCACACTCTGCCTCTCTCTTGTAGTCACACTCCCATGCCAGCTCCCTCTGAAGAACCTCGAGACTACTGTCAGCAAACAAACCTGTTAAAATAAATCACCAGCTATTGACAACCCACACAATGTGTATGACTCAATGTGACCACTTCTGAAATTTGTGCTTTTTGAACTTAATATAAAGATGAAAGCAACTGCCAGTGCTCACCATCAGGCAGCACAACACTCATCTTCAGAACAGACATGAGATTGTTGATGTCACTATGAATGCTCTCAGCGACACCAGGGTACTATATGAGAAAAAGAAATAAATTATTGTTTACACATAGAACATCAATATATGTTGCAGAAACTCAAAAAGACTGCTGAAAAGAGATCATGAAAATTTACCTGTATCTTCATAGCAATTTCCCTCCCATCAGGCAAAACTCCGTGATGCACTTGACCAATGGAAGCAGCAGCAAAGGGTTTTTCCTCGAATGATGAGAGTTTCTCCTTCCATCCAGACCCTAAGTCTTCCTCAAGCACTTTCTGCACATTGGGTTTCGACATAGTTGGTGAGATATCACAAAGTCAACTTAACATCTCAAAAATGCCCGTTAGAAGAAACTGTTGGGGGTTAGAAGCACCACTAACAGCTGTCATCAGGGTTGCCAGGTTTACACCCGACACATGATGAACGTGGAAGCACAGAGGATAGAGCAAAACAACGGTCATAAATTAGAATTTTTAAAGAGAAATGTCAGAGGATTTGATATAAGAGAAGAGGAGATTGAGTTTGTTGCCCAGCCCTTATTGTTTGAATTGCGAGAGGCGTCTACTTTCACCTAAGCTTACGCTACTCCTACATCCTACGTCATGCGTCAGGTCAGAGGTCACTTTTCGCCCGGAACTCAACTTGCGTACGGCTGTTACCAGAAGCCAGTTATTATAGTTTATTAAGTTATAAATATGGATATTTTTCTTACAAAAACCCATCGCTTCACTTCAGAAGGCCTTTATTAACCCCCTGGAGTTGTATGGATTACTTTATGATGGATTGATGCATTTTTTTAGGCTTCAAATTTTTGAGCCCCGTTCACTACCATTATAAAGCTTGGAAGAGCCAGGATATTTTTAATATAACTCCGATTGTGTTCAGCTGAAAGAAGTAAGCCATATACACCTAGGATGGTTCGAGGGTGAGTAAATTATGGAATAATTTTTGAGTGAACTATCCCTTTAAGTTGATGTACTAAAATTAAAACTGAAATAAAAATTAATTAAAGCTGAATAGAAAAAAAAAAAAAAAAAAAAAAAAAAAAAGGTAAAACTAATAAAAATGACAAAAGCAAAATTACTAAAACTAAAATTAAAAATAAAAAACAATTCAAAATATAAATAAATCTTTATTTCAAGCTGGTGTCTTAACAGTATTTTTGATGAATATTGAAACAGCTTGTTAGTAAAAAAGAGACTCTCCAGCATGGTGCTCATTAACTTAATTATTTCAAGACATCAAAAGGCAGTTTTTAATAGTTGTGTGGTTAATATTTTACAAGATCATCAAAAAAAAAAAAAAAATCTGAAGAATCTTTCCATAACAAATAACACTGCATCAATGAAGTAACCACTGTAACTTACATGCATTTGCCAAGCTGGCATGAAGTCTGCACTCTGTCGAACCCTCTCAAATATTTTCTGCAGTTGCGGGCTAATGAAGCTGTTATCTATTGACGACATAAAAATGAGTAACATCACAGAGGATAATTTCCTACCATCACAAAATAAAGCATCTAATTTGTTTAGTGCCTTCCAAATGCTCTTTCTTTCTTCAGTCGAAAAGAAATTAAGTTTTTTGAGGAAAACATTCCAGGTTTTTTCTCCATTTAGTGGACTTCAGCTGGGCAGTTTGAAGCTGCATTGAAACTGCAATTTGGACCTTCAACCCGTTGTACCCCACTGAAATCCACTATATGGAGAAAACAAATTCCTCAAAAAAATTAATTTCTTTTCGACTGATGAGAGAAAGACATGAACATCTTGGATGACATGGGGGTGAGTAAATTATCATTTTAATTCTGAAGTGAACTAATCCTTTAAATGGGTCTCTTGAAACGGGAATATTTAGCGTCATCATTTATATGAACAAATTAAGGCACTTGGTACCAAAGTATTCACAATAAATTTAAATTGTGTACCTTGAATGCTTAGCATCTGTCCAATCTTGAGGGCCGCTCCTCTAACCTTGCACAGTGTGTTCACTATTCTCTCTGCATTGGCCTCTGACAGGAATGGAGAGTCTAAAAGAGCACCCATCTCTGAAAGTGAAAGACACCAGAAATTTGACTAATATGCCCAATAAGTTTTAGAAACAAGACAAGGGGTGCCAGATACTACGTACCTGAGCGTTTTCCTCCAAAAGACTGTTTTGCCACCTCAGCAATGGCTCCAATGCCAAGACCAACAGCTAAGCCTACCAAAGAAAGCAGCAGAATTATTATGGATAAGACAAATTAATGCATTATTAAGGTGTGACCACATTAGCGAAATTTCTGCAAAACTTTTCTATTTCTAAAACAATTTTCTATTGTCAATAGTGTAGCGATGTATGAATCCAAGTAGCTTTCTGTTGGTCAACACGGCAAATCTACAGGACCAATTTAACCCCATTGCGAAATCAGTGTTGGGAAATCTTTCACTCTCACACAAAATACCCAATCGCATGGTTTCAAATTGAAATAGCTGGATTTCGCCCACAAACATTTGAGGAAAAATGATAAACGCAACTGCACCTTTATTCTGTAAAGCTGTATATATAAAATTATATATTATATATCAAATAATGAAAATCACTGACCCCCAAAATTAGCAAGTCGACTAATCCGCGTCGCAGGAACCTTCCGTTCTCTGGCTCGCTCGCTAAGCTGCAAAGCATCAAAATCATACTGCTCAATAAAGTCTACAAATATATTTATCAAAACAATTTTTTTTTTTCATAAACGAGCAGCACACGCTGAAAATGAAAATAGTAAATAGATACTTTTTCATACTAAACAATATACTTTTAATTAGTATTGGTTAAAAGACAAATTCATTCCAAAATGCCATCAGAGGTGCTTTACTTTTCAATTTTGTTATGTGCTTTTGTCATTTCTATGAGTTTTTGTTTTTTTATAGTCCTATTTAGGTTTAATGTATTTTATTTCAGTTTCAATGTTAATTTAATTTCGGTTATTAATTTAAGTGCTTCAACTTAAACTTATATTTCAGTTAGCTGCCAAAACATTTCTAATTTTCATTTTTCATCTAATATTTATATTTTATTTTAGCTTAATTTCAACTGTTTTGAATGTTTTAAAGGGTTAGTTCACCCCAAAATGAAAAATTCTGTCATTAATTACTCACCCTCATGTCGTTCCACACCTGTAAGACCTTCGTTCATCTTCGAAACACAAATTAAGATATTTTTGATGTAATCTCTGAGCTATCTGGCCTCCGATAGACTGCAACACAATTACCACTTTCAAGGCCCAGAAAGGTATTAAAAACATCGTTAAAATAGTCCACGTGACTACAGTGGTTCAACCTTAATGTTATGAAATGATGAAAATACTTTTGTGCGCAAAAAACAAACAAAAATAACAACTTTATTCAACAATTTCTTCTCTTCCATGTCAGTCTCCTACACAGTTGATGTAGTAAACACAGTGAAGCCCTTCCAGGTTATACATCAGAACGTTGATTCAGTATCAATATCAATATCAAAAATAGCTTAATTTGTGTTCCGAAGATGAACGAAGGTCTTACGGGTTTAGAGCGACATGAGGGTGAGTAATTAATGAGAGAATTTTCATTTTTGGGTGAACTAAACCTTTAATAGTTTAACAATCTAATAGTTTTCACCATATATTAATTACATATTATACGTTTTCGGCATGTATTTCCAATGTTAAAATTTAAAAACTCACCTTTTGTCGTACTGGCCTGGCGATATTCAGCTTTGCCTCCCGTGCCTTTTTAATGTCTTCAGGGCTCAACCTGGCCACAATAGAGTCGTGGACAAACCTAGTATGATGATGAGACGTTGATACATGCAAAAACCGAGTGTTTTGACCAGGCCAACCAGTTCCTTTGACCGTGCCAGTAGGAGCACCAACAGGCGTCTCTGACGTTTCATCCCTTCCATCTTTGCTGGAAATGTCTGGCGGCATTTCAGAGCCGACTGCCCACTTCGCTGCTTCATCCGGATCCATCTCCTCCCACTTCTCAATGTCAGGAAACTCATCAGTCTTGGGAGTCTAAAAAAGTCAATTTAAAATAATATATGTTAGCATTGTCATTTCTCTTACTATATTCATTCATATCTATAAATGTGCTGCATTCACTAACCACGCCTCCAGTGCCCATCACACTCTCGACCGCTTCCGTTGCAGCTTTGACCCCTGCACCAAAGGTCGAGTTACAGGCCATCAGTCTGAGCTGTTCGCCCTGAATGCTGGCGAAGGCAGCTCCCACCTTACTGGCCCCCCTCAACACCTGGAGCACTTCTGCCAACATCACTGAAAATCACAGCAGATTTCAGAGCACTGAACCTTCAAACATCATATCATTACTGAAAAGTTCAGAGCAGGCAGGTATTTTAGTATTATTTATATACTATATATAAATCTTGAATTAGCTTTTCAGTTTTCAATTTTGTCATTTTTATTAGTTTTTGCTTTTTTATTATTTAGTTTTAGATTTTATCTATTTCCAGTTAGTAATTTTAGTGCTTCAACTTAAACTTATTTCAGTTAGTTGCTTTGGCAACATTTATAACTTATTTACTTTAAGTTTTCGTGTAATATTTACATTTTATTTTATTCAAATCATATAATATTCATTGATTTTGCTTGTCACTGTGATACACATGCTTTTAAATTACATTTACAATGTAGCATTTGCAAATGCGCAGTTGGACTTGATGTAAAGTTAAGACATTGTTTATATATATATTTATATATATTCCTATTTAGTTTTAGTAATCGAATTTTGAATATTGACTATATTGATTCCTGAATATTACAGTATTAAAATGTATCCAATTAATTGTCAACACAAATACAACACAAGTTTTGATGACATGGCATGAACACGTGCATTTTTACCTAAGAGCTCTTTACACTTTACAGTTGTTTCCAGCTTGTATTTATAAATAAATGAGTACAGCGGTGTAGTTATCTAACAGCAATAATACTTACTCGTGTTGAGATTTGCTCCTTCACAGCGTCTGTACGTCCTTTCTACTCCGCACACCTCTGTCTGTTTTGCAACCACTACCGGACACGGAAAGACTCCGGTGATTGACAACCGACGTAGCCAATCAAATTTGCAAATATCAAAAAGGGGTTGTTTTTAAGAGCTGTGTCTGCTGACAACCAATCACGAGCGGAAAGCAAACACGTTTAACCTGGTAACCATAGTATCAGTTTTGACATACACGTCTTGGGCCAATAGAATTTGGCACGGGGCGTATCCTATATGACTCAATGGCCAATGAACCGTTGGAGGATGATGCCGTATACTGGCCAGTGTGAGAAGTGCAGTTACAAACGACGCTCTCGCTGGATGCTCTTGATTGTGTAAAGCACAACTCGCGGAGCTAAGTGACTTTCATTTGACTTTCCGGAGGGATTAGTTGCATATTATCAGAAAACTGCAGAGTATGTGTGTGATTCTCCAATTAAATATTATTCAATTTACCTTAAATTTTTTGAACATAACACATTCACTTTCAAATAAATCAGAGATTATTACTAAAATGTTCTGCTCACAAATGCACCGTTCATGTTATGTATTTTATTAAAATTACGGAATTATCGCTTACTACCCGTGAAACTATGTGTCTTTAAGTGTGCTTTAAAGAAACATTACTATAATGTCCTGACAGAAGGAACATTTTGTAGTATTCACTCACAACCGTAAAGTCTGAAATCAAAACGTGCCCTCGTAACCTTTAAATAACATAACTTCTCCTCTCTATTGCAGGGACTCTTCTCACTCTCACGTGTTTAATGGCTACATTTTTTCTTGTTCGAGAAGCCGTTTCACTCGGATATGTCACAATAGGGTAAAAAACAAAGATTGCAGAATCCGTTTTAACACTGACAACACCATTTGTTTAATTTTTTTAAAGGGTTAGTTCACCCAAAACTGAAATTTCTGTCATTAATTACTCACCCTCATGTTGTTCCACACCCGTAAGACCTTCGTTCATCTTCGGAACACAAATTAAGATATTTTTGATAAAATATGATGGCTCAGTGAGGCCTCCATTACCAGCAAGATAATTAACACTTTCAGATGCCCAGAAAGTTACTAAAAACGTATTTAAAACAGTTCATGTGACTACAGTGGCTCAACCTTAATGTTATGAAGCAACGAGAATACTCTTTGTGTGCCAAAAAAAAAAAAAAAAAAAAAAAAAATAACGACTTTATTCAAAAATATCTGCCAAAGTCACATCATAAGTGTTTCGAAATTTCAATGGTTCACCACTGGGGGGCGTGACTTTGGCAGTTTGATATGCACTGCAAAACACTGATTCGAAACAAAAGATGCATGAATCTTTGAAGCTTCAGCAGTGTTTTGAAATCGCTCATCACTAGATATTGTTGAATAAAGTTGTTATTGTGTTTTGTTTTTTTGCGCACAAAAAGTATTCTTCATAACATTAAGGTTGAACCACTGTAGTCACATGAACTGTTTTAAATGTGTCTTTAGTAGCCTTCTGAGCATCTGAAAGTGTTAATTATCTTGCTGGCAATGCAGGCCTCACTGAGCCATCGGATTTCATCAAAAATATCTTAATTTGTGTTCCGAAGATGAACGAAGGTCTTACGGGTTTGGAACGACATGAGGGTGAGTAACTAATGACAGAACTTTCATTTTTGGATGAACTAACCCCTTTTAAGGAGGACTGGACTGGAAAGACGAATATAATGAAGTGACAAGACTGCAGGTGGCAGTAATACAACTTTTTGGATGCCAAATGCCCAGGAAGAAGAAGAAGAAGAACACTGACAACACCTGTGAATATCTTCCTGTACTTGCACAAACTGCATTTGTTTTCCATATAGTACATTATCTGGCATGGCCTTATTTGTATCTCTTGCACTATTTATCACTTATTGAGCATTATCTGAAATAACTGGTTCCTCTAAAAGGCCCTCTCTCACTGTACACTAAAGCTATTTTATAGGATTGCTAAATGTGTTGTCTTTTTACCAATCTCAGTCCTAAAGAGATGTTTAGTTTTTTTAAGCACCTTCAAGTTTACCCCGTGATCTCATACTGATCATGTCCAGTCATGCTTGTTTTGACTCTGATATGGCAGCATATTTAAACAATCAGGAACAATAAGGAACAGTTTCTTATACAACTGTGCCTCACTAAACATAAAAACACACAGTTTGCACTGTTCGGTATCACCGTAGTCCTCATACTGTACATAAAAAAACTGTACATAATCCCATACACTGATCCTTCATGCCTGCTGTACTCTACTCTGAACATACTGTGTGGTGGTCGTACACTGATGTACAGTGCTACTTATCTTTCTTCTACTATCTGTGTTCATTTGATATTTTATTTTCTGGTATTTGAGTATTGTTGTCTTTCTTATTTATGTCTGTCCAGTGGCAGTGACTGCTAAAGACTAATTGTAAGAAAGAAAAAATTATTTGGTTTTAAATGTGCCTAACAGTGCTTTTAAATGTGCCTGGATGTAAGAATAAAAAGTAAAATAAAAATATCAGAACAATATTTCATGGACTATGACTGAACTACAATTATTAAAAGATTAATCAATTGAGTATTTTGGGATATTATTTGAGCCTATCGTTTTTGGTTACATACAAGCATGCACAATTAAATAAATTATTTAGACAAATTAATAATGTAATTAACTAAATATTAACTATTTAAAAAATAATAATGAATTTTAAATAACTGTAATAGTCAGCCATGACCCTGTCAAGCAGTTTGGAATATTGATGGATGTAATTTTGAAAATTAATGCGTTTTCATATTTTATTTTTTCAAGTATTGCAGAAATTTTCCACAAAATATCACTTTCCAAATACCACACTTCAGCTTATGTTTTATTAATGGAAAAGTGTAGCAGAAATTGTGCTGTAAATTTTATGTGTATCTATAAATCTATTTCTGTGAATCACTTGACATCATAATCCTAGTGTAAATATATATGTGAGCATCATCTGAAATCACAGTGCATTTATGTCATACATGTTGTGCTCAAAACAGTACAAAAAGAACATAAACAGAGTCCGCAATTATGTTATTTTGCCCAGACTTGACTTTTATGTGAAATGTGGTGAAAGTGAAAGATGCTGATCATTACGAGGTAGAAGAATTTTCCTCTTTGTGGGCGTAGAGATAGAGGGGGAGTCTGAACATCCATATATGGGCATGCCATCAACTTTCTCTCCCTATTGGCTACAAGCGTTTTGCAGCTGCTTGTCAACAAAATGGCCTTCCTCAATTGCTTTTCGAGGACCTACTAACTATTTCTGTTTTGGTTAAATAGTATTGAAACTCTGGTTCAACAATAGAGACGACCATTTTTTTAGACACAGTATTTAACAACACATTACTGTGTTCAAAACAGACATATATAGTTGATAAAGCCAGATGAAAATTGGGTTTTTTGCTTCATTTTTGAGTTAGCTTGCAAATGCTAACAGTCTACCTGCAAACCCTCATCGACCTCAGCTTACATTTCTAATAGTTTTTAAAAGCACAGAGAGAATTTTGAATGATTGTTGATTTAAATTCAACAATATAGCCATTTGTGGTTATAAAAGTAAAGCTGTCGGAGCGAAACCAGCGGAGATTTGGTCTCAGAAGAAGGTAAGCAGAGACAATTCTAGCAGAGCTGCTACTGTTTTAGCTTGGCTTATTTATTGTTGGTGATGACATCAAGTGGAAATGTTTCAAAACGTTTAATGCAGTAAAAAATGTAAACTTCTGATACTACAGAGTTGCTGAACTTCTATTATGTAATACTTAAATAAGCCAAGTTAGGAAAGTATAATATGTAAGACAGCAGTTTTACACTTCATGAAGACAGCTTAGCTAACCAAGCTAAACATATGCTAATTACACACTGGCGCAGATATATAATAGCATCAATAAAATATATTCTCTTTAGTGGATAATATATTACTGTTAGTTATAGCGCTACCGATTATTTCGGTTGACATGATTGTTAACTAAAAATGAAGTGGAGAGGTTTGCTCATGTTCAAATGTTATAAAGCTGGCTAATAGTTTGCAATAGCCAGTTAGCTGCTAGTCAGTTTGATCAGCTTTTAACTGCCTCGAGTCAAATGATCCAAAACGCTTTGTTTTTATTTCGACTCTTTACTGTTTTGAGTTAAAAGTGTTAATTGAAGTTAAAGTAAAGCACTGAAAATGTCAAGTGATTACGTTAAGACAAGCCATGGATTAACTTGATGAGTAGGCCTAGTGAACAGGAGGAGAGCTGGCAAAAACACGTACAGATGCTATAAATTAAGTGAAGCATTATATGAGTTAATATTGCCCTCGAAGAAACAAAAAGCTATTCAAATTTTACAAGCGTACACGCTTTATAGTATTCTTATATTGTTGTTCATACGTCCCACTAGCAGTTGAAATTTTGTATTGTAATTGTATTGTTTGTTTTGATTTTTCATCAATAAAAAAAGCCTCTTTGCAAGGTTAATCATCAGCAATGGGAATATTTTCTGTCTTTTTGTTATTTGCTCTTGGTGAACGTTTAATATGGTTAAATCCATTTTTTTTAATGCCATAGTTTTATAAGGTTTTCCAAGAATAGACAGAACAATGTATGGTCATATTAACATTAAACGGATAAAGAACGATTTCACACTAATGTATAATTGACATTTAGAAAATAGGATGCAAATAGTATGTCCTGTTTTTTTCTTGTTCCTGTCTTGAATCATCTTGTGGACTAACTTGTTTGACAAGTCCTTTAACATTTTGCTGTAAGCATACTGGAGTCATCAAATTCATTTTATTTTATTTTTTATTTTAAAAATAATGAGATCCAGCAGTGGATTCTATTTCTCTCTTTTTTTATTGTTTTTATTCTTTTTTTTTTCTTTTTTTTTTTTATACTGATGGTACTGATGTAATTACATTTTTACCAGTTTAACAAAATCCCCACTTACTTAATTTTATTTATTTTTGTTGAGTTTGTCCGAACACTGGAGATTAGATAAAACAGATTATTGGTCTGAGAATAGAGTTGTCAAAAGTACCGAATTCGGTACTGAAATTTAAAAAATGTGACGCTTTGAGCGCTGTTGAGCGGATGTAAACACCTTTGATTGGCCATTGTGTTCAAGCGCTCATCAGATATATCTGTGATTGGCTACAATGATCAATGCATGGGAGCGTTTGAAAGCACACGGAAGTGTTTGAATTTGAAAGCGGGAGCGTTTGAAAGCAGTCTATCAGTGGACTGGTCTGCGATAGACGCCTGCTGTCAAACACTCCCATGTGTATCTGTTTAAGCGCTCTGTGAAGAGCTTCATTGATGACTATTTACAACGTTTTTGAAGCGTTGATCATTGTAGCCAATCACAGACATATCCGGTGAGCATGTGAACACAGTGGCCAATCAGAGGTGTTTACGAATTTGCTCAAGAACGCTCAAAGCGTCACATTTTTAAAATTTCATTACCGACATGGTACCGAAATTGGTACTTTTGACAACTCTTAAAATGTGTGTGTGTGTGTATATATATATATATATATATATATATATATATATATATATATATATATATATATATATATATATATATACACATACATACACAACAAGACTATTAGTCACTAGTAGTTAGATTTTAAAACAAGTTTGCATAAAATACTGACATATTTAATTATTATTGTCACACCAGATATAAGAATTTAACTCGTCGAACAGTACACATTAAACTAATCTGTATCATTCCTAAAAATATATTGGTCAGTCTTAATCCGTGTTTAGCAAACCTATTTTCTCATATTCATTCATAGCAGGCATGTAGTGTCATCTTTCATATTCAATATAAAGTGCTTCTAAAATACATTGTGGGCTAAAAATAGCAGCCTGTAAGCATTTCACAAAGCCATACCCATTAACATTGTGATAGTTTTTGCAAGGTCTTTCAAAACACTGTGTACGGTATGGTTAAAAACAATGCTTTTCATGCTCCATCCAGTTAGATGTCACAATATTATGTTAGTTTTTTAAAGTGACTAGCAAAGCAATGTGTTATAAACCGATCTAAAGTATAACACTTAAGGTTGTCCTCCTCTACTTATTAGATGTGCCGATATACGATATATCACAAAAATGAACATGCACGATATTATCGTAGCCACTTCAATATACTGTGAATAATTCCTAATGAATTATTTAGATTTTTAGATGCATTTTAAGAATACTTTGCCATCAACCGGTTAAAATGTACAACAATGCCTGTACGCTGCGTCAAAGATGCATGCGCGCACTCTGATGTAAACAACAACGGCGCGCATGAAGCATGGTGGAACCAGTGAAGTGATGGGGAGTCCTAGTGTTGGAGTCAACTGCAGCACAGGAATCGACTCCGGTGCTTTGTCTGAAATCACTCACTTGTGTGTCAGAGAGCTGGAGCAGTTGCAGAAAATATCAGTCACATACTTTTATCTTATATGTGGCTTACTTTACAAAAAAATAACAGCCAATCGCATTGTTATTATACATACCTCCGTATCAGCTTTGTGGTTTCATCAAAGTTTTTCATCTGGCCAGTAACGCTTACAGTGTGTTGTTTTAATAAAGGCTTTGTGTCGGAAATGGCCTACATTAAGTGTGTAATGATGGCAATCTTGTATTCTTATTGCTGACCCTGTTTTGAAATGCAGCAAATGGAGTCGATTCCATTGACTCCTACTTTGGGAGTCAGGAATTGGAGTCGACTCCAAAAAATCTGGAATCGAACACCCCATTCGCAATGGTGTTCATCACGGCACTAAATACTTAATACTTACTATAAAAGTGACTGTAAAGTGTTCTCTATAGTTCATTAGCACTTTAATCTGTTTGAAACATATGTTTACTTTATACGTTATTGTATTTAAATGTTCTTTTTGTTATGTGAAAAAAGTTATTAAATACTTTTAGGAGGACAACACTTTGGTAACTTAAATCAATACCATGATGATACAGTATACCGTGTTAAAAGCTTAATTATCATTATATGAAAATTTGATACGTCACATGTCTACAGTAGCATTCTCTCTCTTGGCAAAGGATTGGATGTTGCATTTCTTTATCAGAATTTATAAGCTCTTCTGCTAATTAATGGCCACAGAAAATAGTAGGTTTTGTTATGAAGCATTGTGGCCACCCAGAATGAAAAGACTAACCTAACACCGATTGTGCAATTGTGTACCACATGTGTTGGCATGCAATGGCATCTGATAGGCTAAACCATTTAATAAATGGTTTTAGCCTAAGTGTTATTTAACATAACAGCATTTAACAAAAAAAGTTTGACTAACTCAATATTGAAAGCAAAATTCCTGAATTTTCACTCTTTATTGATTGGAATTAATCAGTTTCTCAAGGATGGCTTCTTGTAGAGATTACAGATACACCAGTACCTTTTAGTACCATGGTCATGTCTGTTCCTGTTAGCTGGGATGATTAATCAGTTTAGTTGACTACTAAAATCCACTGACATTTGCATCACTGATTAAATTAATAGAATTGATTGTAGTCTGTCAGCCCAGTCTTATCCTTTGTCTTCCTGGTCATGTACCAAAGAGCTGTAGATGGCAGTAATGCTTCACAACATGACTTTATCAAATTCTTGAAAAATAACTTGTTATAATAATAATAGCATGAAATCCGTGCCAATATTTCAGTGGGGGAAACAATTGTGTGTAATCCTTTGTGGCAGCTGGCTTAAAAGAGCATGTTCTTAGTTTGAGTAGCAATTGTGTTGGCATGCTATTAAAACTATTGCATCAACACTCAAAATATAAAGTTGATCCACCCTATTAAATTTGCTGTGTATGCCAGTTACCTAGCCTCTGTTCTAGAGTGAGAGAGATTTTAAAATCACAATCAACAGGCTGGTTGTAAAAAGCTGTGACACTGAAACTTCACATAAAGTAAACCGTACAAAAGACATGTACATAACTGGATCGTTGATTGTCAACATAATGGCTTAAATAAGATATCTGACAGAACAGATTTTGCTGCTCAATACAACATACATCATATAAAGTAGCTTTATTGGAGCACAGTGGGTGTGTGCACATTCATTTCCGATGATTCACTACTCTGTTCAACTATTCATTGCTGTAATTCTGATTGAGACATTTTAACGTATAGATTTCAGTGAAACTAAGTCTTGCCTTTTTTCCTCTTTAGTCCTCAGATGGAGTAATCTGTCCAGCTGGAAACTGCAGACCTGAAAAGTGAAGATGAGTGGTGAATTGCAAAGTAGCTGCCCAGTATAGAGGCAGGTATGCTCCCCATGGGCTCACAATGAACCGTGACACCTTTTCCCACATCCGGCTCTGGTGCCCACGGCCCTTTGGCACCTACTCCCAGAATAAGCCGTATAGCAATGGTACAATTCTCAATGGAACAACTACCACCCACTGCAAGGCTGACGATTCGGGGCTTACAACCATAGAGACCCATGGAGTTGGTGAGGAGCAAGATGAGGATGTTGGCACTGAAAACACCCCACCAGCCTCCTCATCTACCCTTCTGGCTCCACCACTACCTGCACCACCCTCTCCAAATTCACAGATGGAGGATGGCAGGGTACTGCTTGATACCTGGTATGTCATCAAACCAGGCAACACCAAGGAGAAAATTGCCTTCTTTGTAGCTCACCAGTGTAATGGTGCTGGAATCCCCAGGCCTAGTGCCATGAAAGTCAAGGGAAACTGGGCTACCGATTGTACCAAGGCCAAGCGACGTCGTCGCTGTTCCTCTTATGACCCTCCCACTAGGGCTCAAAATGTTGCCATTGATGTACCCCCGGAATCCAACTTGACGGAGGATGGCGTTGGAGTTAGTGAGACAGATCTGCTCTCTGTGGCCGAAATGGTCGCCCTTGTAGAACAGCGTACAGCCTTGGCTCTTCAAGGTATGGTAGCGCAAGGACAAACTAGTCCTTATACAGTTCATCAGAAACCTGTTGTAATCCTCTCAGAACCCCCTTCATCTGCACCAACTTCTCAAAGTGACTTTGATCTGCTGCAGCAACAGCAGGAATCCCGACGAGTTGCTCAGGCTGTTGCGCAGTTTGAATCTCGGCAGCAGAATATCGACAGTACAACTTTGCGGCCTGAACTTAGTGGTTCAGGAGGAGACCGCATTCACACTGGTGAGTCTGTGGGTGGTGCTCCAAGCCATGGACGAGGGGAAGTACGGATTGCTTTTCGGGTGTCAAGTCTGGACCCTCGCACCCAGTCTGAGCCTGTTGGCCGCCCTAAATGCATGTTTATGAGTTGTGGAGTCGGAGGGGGGCAAGCAGGAGCCAGGGGCAAAGAAAAGATCACTTGTGACCTCTACCAACTGGTTAGTCCCTCATCTCGAGATCCAGGTGCCCTCCTTGCTGGCTCACCAAAGGCCGATCCGCTCGGGGAAGGTATCAACGACAGACCTCCCTCCGCAACGCCAGATCCCAACCAAGACTCTGCCTCAGGAGAGAAGGCAGCAGTGGCTCGAGAGCGGATGACCGGATTCCACGTTGAGGTAGTGGTCACGGGTGCAGTAGACCAATGTGTCTTCTATGGGAAAGACAGCACAGAGAATGTTCAAGAAGAGACTGTATGTTTTGCTATGCCCAATGGGGCTAATTCAACTGAATCCTCAGAGGATCCACCTCCTGGCCAGCTGTTCTTTCTGCAGTCACCAGCTACTGAAGATGAGAGTTGTTCAACAGTAAACAGCGGGATGCTGTCTTTAGACTGTGCAAACAACAATGGACCAGTGGGGCCTACTGTAGAGAGGCCAGACTCCCCACTGGCAACTGTGGATGATTGTTCTGATCCTCCGTTGTGCCGCCTCTACCGACACGTCTCCCATGACTTCCTTGAGATTCGCTTTCAGATCCAGCGGCTTCTGGAACCACGGCAATACATGCTTTTGCTTCCGGACCACATCATGGTCAATATCTTCAGCTACCTGCCCACCCGTTCACTAGCGGCCCTCAAATGCACTTGCCATGATTTCAAGACCCTGATCGAGACCTACGGTGTGCGTGCTACAGACTCTCGCTGGAACCAGGACCCGTTGTACCGCGATGACCCCTGCAAGCAGTGCAAGCGGCAGTATGAGCGGGGAGATGTGTCGCTCTGCCGCTGGCACCCTAAACCTTACCACCACGACTTGCCTTATGGACGTTCCTACTGGATGTGTTGTCGGCGCACAGATAAGGACACACCTGGCTGTCGAGTTGGGCTACATGATAACAACTGGGTACAGCCATGCGAGCTGGTTCAGGCCCGCGCCAAAAGAGACGATGGGAGGTAAAGGATTGAGTCAGGGGATTGTCATTTCTATCCCTGCTTTTGCTCTACTGAAACCTCATGCCACTGTACTATTTAAGGTTGTGCTCGCCTCTCCTATCATAGCTTGTTAACCTTGCTATCATTGTCAGTATCAGTTCTTATCAGTGCACCATACTTAATTCTTGGTCCCTTCATGAGTAGACCAATGTTTCGATATTTGGAAACCAGTGCTGGTTAAATGAGCTGCATGGGACTAGTCTTCACATGTACTTCTGAATTGGTTAGAAATTCTTACGGCTTGGCAATCTTCAAAGACCAGCTCTGATTCTGACCCCAACCTTACAAAAAAGAAAAAGAAAAACTGCAGGCTAGACAAAGGACTGTGAGTATAACTTCAGGGGTTGTCGTCAAGTTTAATTTGCTGTCCCTTTGGTCAAAAGCGTGCAAAATGATGTCACTTTACAAATCCCTGATGTCACTTTGTAATCAACAGTTTGACTGCTTGTTAGATTTTTTTTTCTGTTTTGTGTGAATGTGAGTGAATAATTTTTTTTTTTTTTTGTTGTTGTTGTTGGACTTCATTTTTCCTCTACTTCAAATTGATTTATGAAATCAGTCTTTATTTCTTGACCAGACCTTTCCTCTTACCTATCTCTTTGCCTGCCAGGCTGTCTGTGTGCTTGTTGGCAGAGGCAGCTTTTGCCAAAGCAGTAATTAGCTTCATGTGGCTGAAAGAACAACAAAGAACAGGACGACTCAAAACCTGATTCTAGCCTTAACCCTGTTTGTTCTGCTCATTCCACCACTCTGTGAAATCTTACAAACAGAAACATTGATGCTGATCCCTCTGGTTTGGGAGACCGTTCTAGGTTTCACCATCAATCTGCTATTGGGAATTTTTGCCTCTAAAATGAATAAAAGATATTTAAAACTGGAGTCTGTGATATTATGTTTTCTTGGTGACTTCAACAGTCAAATATTTGTAATTCAATTTATTTGTATGAATTATGTTGTTACTTTTTTTTCTGCAATGTACATGGCATTAGTTGGTGTGGATATGATCTAAATAAAAGGTGCACTATGGAACTTTGGCCTCTCTATTGCCATCTGTGGTTGGAATATAAAATCGCGAGTTAGTTATGAAGGTGTTCTGTTTGTTTTGCTATGGTACTACTTATTGGAATTCATTTTTACTTAAAATCTTCCATAGTGCATCTTTTGTGTACATAGGAATTTATTTGAAAAAAATAAATAAATCAAAGTTTATTATTTCAGTGACACTTAAACATGAGGTATCTTGTGTCAACATCTCAAAAGTGAAATCCAACATTACTAATCCAAATTATGATTTTATTGGCTTTTCAGTGATCCATTTAAAGTACTGTTTTCATACATTGTATCAGGTATGTTAGTCATTAACAGATTCTGTAGATGTGTAAAAATTCAAAGTTTTAAATATGTGTTTCCCAACCTTGGTCCTGGAGTACACTTATCAGTAAACACTTTGGATGTCTCCCTTATCTGACACTCATTTCAGGAGTCTGTAGTACATACCTGCAAACTCAAGAGGTAAAAAGGGTGACATGTTTCTGAATGAAATAGTTGTAGAGGGGTCTGGGGGCATCTTCCCCCAGGAGAAAATTTTTGTGATTTTTAACATGTAAATGAATCATTCTGGTGCACTATTGATTAATTTGGGGCCTATAAGGTACAGTATACATGGCACATTTCCTCGAATAAAAAAAAAAATCAACTAACGCTGTAAACTAAACCACAGTTGGTACATCATAATATTAAAGGTTCAAATTGATTTGTAAGCTACTTACATATAAATTAGGCTATACATATGAAGTTTTTATAATAAAGTTATAATTTTTTAATGACATAATTATGTTTCTACTTGTTTTTTATGTAGGCCTAAACATTTAACTGTTGGCTGTCAAAACGGATGTATACGTTAGCTACATTCAATATTGAAGCACATGTTAAGTAAAAATACAATGAATATGCAATAGCCTGGATTTAAAGTTCATTTCTGTAGCTGACTCATGAGTTTTTGGACGCTGAACGGGTTTTCTGAGGTAAATGTGACGTTTTTGGGTTTTTTTGACGCCTTTCCGCAGTTGAAACACCGATTGATCGATTTTACGTGCGACATGATACGGATTTCGGTAAATTTCACTGTATATTTTTCACGATTCACATAAATGACGGCCCTATTTTGATTCAAAATGGCGAATTTCACCAAAAAGCGATAGTTTGCAGGTATGCTAGTAACAAACTGATGAGTTGAACCATTTGTGTTTGATTAAAAAGACACAAAATACACAGTGTTGGGAGTACTCTAAGACCAGGGTAGGAAAACACTGATTTATGTCTTATGGTCAGTATTTCCCTCTCATGCATAGTACCCCCAAAAATAAACAGCCACAGACATCATTATTAGCGCATTAGCATTGACTAAATACTTCCACAGTGGGTCTTCACTTATGTCAGGTAGTTGTTTTGATGCTTCTGCCACTTCCTCCTCTGTAGGCTCTGGAGCCTGAGCATCACTTATGCCACAAAACCAGCCAATAATCTTCATCATTATAGATCGGTCACCATGTTCAACTATAGCAGAGAGCAGAGAATTAAAAATATATTAATAATAATGAATAAAGACCAATGATTGGACACCCCTGACCTACACATACATAAAAATATACATTTTATCTCTAAATAATGATTATAAATCTGATAAATGATGCAACATGTCATCTTACTTTGATCCTCATCAGTTATGACCTTCTCCTTTTCATCTGCGTCTCTTCGTGCTTGCCTTCCTTGTTCCTGCTCTTCCCGGTCCAGATCGACCCTTTCTTCTTTAGAATGGCGTAAGGTAAAGACAAGGCGATGGAGCTTGGCAAAGAGAGCAAGGTAAATGTTATTAATAAACAGAAGTGTTTTTAAGCAGCTTCAGCAGTTGATAAAACAACTTACATGTTTGTCCTCTATGGGTGGGGTGTTGTAGCTTACAAACAGCACTAGAATAATGGTGCAGAAGAAGAGCAGCATTGCAAAGTAAAGGTAATGAACTCCACATATAAGTTTTGGACAGGTGGATGGAAAGAGGCAGCTTCCTGAGCCATATGCATACTCGGGTACCATGCGACACAGACCCATAACCAGTCCTCCCATCAAGCCCCAGAAAGCCCCCTAAGGAACAAAAGGTGAGGATGCAAGCTTTTGGTAAATTTGTGTTGCAGGCATGTGACGTTACATTAAATGAAGGCTAAATGTACAAAGCAGACACTTACTGACTCATTGACTCTCTTCACAAAAATGGCAAGGAAGAAGACTGCTGCAATAGGTGGAGCTAAGTAACTAGTCACAGATTGAATATAATCAAACAGCTGACCACTCTGGGCTGCCTGGACAACTGGGATCCAGCAAATGCTAATAGCGACAATGCAGAGTATCCACACCCTGTTACAAAAGTTAATACATGTGTTTAGGCCATGAAAATCGTAGAAAGAAATGTTATGTGCATCTGGACATTAAGATTGAACCGCAAGTACAATAAATATTTATAGTAACTAATTATTGGAATCATAAAGCTGCAGTCTGTAAGTTTTGCCTCTTTGTCGCCATCTCTGTTTGAAACCTGCAATTGCAGTTATTTGCGGAATTATCATCTTTACATGGGTTGTGCATCGGCACGGTTCCTCAGCGAGGATGAATCTAATGTTTGCTGTCAGTCGCCACATCGGTGGATACTGTACTTCGGAATCACAGATTCTACGTCTTGGAAGTATGAACAAAATAAGAATTTTCACCGGAAAATGAAAACGCAAAGACGAACGGCTACATGCTTGAATTTCCCGCGGAAATCCACCAGTACTATTTGAATTATAAAACATTATTAGAAGCTTATCGTTGTGAATCGGGCTAAGGTAAAGAGATTCATATTTTTCCTGTCCTTTTTAGTAGTATCCATATTTGTTGGAATTTAGGAGTAGGTTTGGGAATGATCATGAACTGGATCTTATTTTTGTAGGTTCCTTGGTTACAAGAGATCCCAATCATTCGAGAGAATGTTTCTATTTTATGCTTTGGCGAATTGGTGGAAAATTCTTAGGAAACTTTGTTGGGGGGGGGGGGGGGGGGGGTGTAAGCAGAAGATGTAAGCAGAAGCAGAATTCCCCACCAATTTGCCAAAACATAAAATAGTTATGAATTGCAATGAGAGTGTTAACAAAGATAGCAAAGTTGCTTGATGCAACTGATGTGAAAATTATAATTATTTTCTGAACATTGTTTCTTCACAATTCCTCAAAATAATTATTGATTGAATTGTTAAAGGGATAGTTTAACCAAAAATGAAAATTCTGTCATCATTTACTCACCACCAAGTTGTTCCAAACCTGTATGAGTTTCTTTGTTCTGCTGAACACAAAGGAAGATATTTTGCAGAATGTTTGTAACCAGGCCGCTTTGGGGGACCATAGACTTCCATAGTAGGAATAGGAAGAAAAAAAAATACTATGGAAGTCAGTGGTGCCCCAGAACTGTTCAGTTTCCCACATTCTTCAAAATATCTTCCTTTGTGTTCAACAAAACAAAGAAACTCATGCAGGTTTGGAACAACTTGAGGGTGAATAAATGATGACAGAATTTTCATCCCTTTAAGAACTAGGAATTGGAACAAGAATTGTTAAATTCAGGAACTTTTAGTATTGATGTAATTTGCACTATATAATTTGAAAACAGTATAAATTGACACACAGGCAGACCTAATTAGTGTGATTATACATATAAATTAAATGGTTCCAAACCTTCCAACAACCATAAGCTCTTTATCTCTAGCTTGAGGCCGGATACGAGTCCAAATGTCCATAGTGAACAAGGTGCTACTGCTGTTGAAGATGGATGCTAGTGAGCTCATGAGAGCTGCTAACATAACTGCCAGCATCAATCCTCTGAGACCTGTTTAGGGATTGATTAAAGGCAATAGGATTGAGGATTAAGAAGTGCAACCCGAACTACTTGTAAATTAAATTAAACTCATAAATTAAATTTGTAAAGGTATAAAGGATTATAATTAAAAAACTCAACATTAAATAAATTCTGTTGATCACCTGTTGGCATTACAGAAACCACTAGTTTGGGGTAGGCAATGTTAGAGCAGCCAACCTCTGTGCCACAGACTTTGTTACAGATGCTTGGCTCCACACAACCTACTTCATCTGAAAATTTTTATATTTTTTATTGTTGGTATTCTCTGACCAAAATTGTAATTATAAAGACATGTGGTATTAAATATGTTTATACTTTTAAAATACATACCAGGGTAAAGCACTCTGCTGATCATGCCTGGAAACACCATGAGAAACATAGGGAGCAGTTTCAGGTACCCACACAATATACATCCTGCCTTTACATGCGTCAGACTGCGGGCAGCCAAACAGCGTTGCACAATTACCTGCAGAATACAATATGTAATGTGAAAAAAAAAAAATTTGAGCAAAGAAGACAGTGTTATATATTTAGAATTCTTATCCCTAAAATACTCTGTCCTCACCTGATCAGTACACCAGTACCAGCTACCAATAATTGCGATGCCAAATAACACACCCGGCCATGGCAAGTCCCCAGTCGTGGGATCCCTAAGCAAATGAAAGGCATCCTCTCGTGGAGTGTAACATTGTTCGGAGATATTATACCTCTGAGGGTCTAGGGAAATCCTCTGAGTTGGTAAAGATAAACTATACTTCTCTAGTAAGGTATTGTAACCTCCAACTTCATAGAAGGCTGTTGACAAGTAGGGGACAAAAAAGTCAGTCAATAGCTCTACTGATACTATTTATATATATATATACTGTATATAGTCTATATATATACAACAGTTCTTTCTGGTTCTTGAATCTGATTGGCTGAGAGCCGTGCAATATTCTCCCAGTATCAGCACTGGTACCGTTTAACCGCTTGTATCACTCCACTTGCGGCAACTGTCATGGCGGTCGAGCAAATCTACCATATTTTTTTTTATAAATACTACTGTTGTTATGTCACAAAATGTAGTTTAAAGAGGTTTTTAGGCGAGAATGTAGTTATTTAGACCTCAAATATGTGATTCATATATAAACATAGCACTTATTGTACTATTTGTTTTGACGCTTTTGCAGATGCAAGCTCCAGGCCGTCAGCGGCCGTTCAGCACTCGTGTACCCGCAGAGAACAGCTTCATCTCGGCCAGTCATTCGGGTATTTGCTGCTGGCTTTTATGTAGATAGTGTTTAAAAATATAATTCATTTGAGGTATATCAAACGGGCAAGTCTTATTTATCTATTCCAGAGCAAAACGATTCAGGTTTATTAACTTTATATTTAGGCTATATTTAACTTAAATCATGTACTGGAGCGCTACATTTGTACGTTTGACTGAATTGTTTGTGTCTTTTATTATGTCATTAAATATTGTTTAATAAATATTATTTTATAAAAATAATATGCCGTATTTGGTATTGAGAAAAGGTCCGTCAATAGTATCAGTGAAAGTTACATTGTTACACCATTAGATGGCGGCAAAGACTCTCTTTATGATAGAGTCAGAACAAGGAAGTTGTTTTAGCGCTGTGGAAAACTTTTAAAAGCACAAAGACAAAGATGTCGCGTTCCTCTGTGGACATTCAGATTTTTTTTATAATGGATATAATATTATGGACATCGGCCTGAAGAATGAATGCTATATCAGATGCAGGTACTCATTTAGTCGATCTCTCTCTCATAATACCATAATACTCTACATAATACTCAATGAAGCGACTCAACATTCCTTCGTTACTAGTTCTGAAGTGACTTTTTAGAATTAGTAACAGAGGCTTGGGCTCAACTGTTAAACTGTCAACTTGAGATTTGAATCCATGGCGGAAGGAAGTAGTTCTGCACTTGTGCCCTCAAACTGTTGTATAAATGCAACATCACACCCGTAACCGTGCGATATATTGCTGTATATCAGCATTCTGTGATTACCTACGGATGAATCACAGCCGTGCTGACTGCTGATATACAGCCATATCGCACGGCTACGAGTGTGATACTGCTTACACACACCTATATGTAAGCAATAAGGTACTCGAGGCTGTGCTGTATCGTGAATAAGTCATGGCTGAAGTGCGTTGTTAGGCACGACGCTTTTTATAAAAAAAGCGGAGCCCCTTCAGCCATGACTTATTCATGATACAGCACTAGCCTCGAGTACCTTATTGCTTTCAAAAACGGTTACCACACAATACAAATATTAAAGCCAAAAAAAAAAAAAAAAAAATATATCAATGCAACTTTCATGAAATAAACTTTCACTAAAAGCCTTCCTTCCGCTGGAAAAAATAGTCCCTGACTGTGAACAGCAACATAAGTTACATTATTACGCCATTAGATGGCGGCAAAGACTGTCTTTATGAGTGTGTCAGTCAGTAGCGAAGACTTTACTTTAAAAAGACTGAATTGTTGTGAACACGGAACAAGACGCAACTGACAAATGCTTTGACTAGCGCTGTCAGTCACGGGAAAAACCCTTAACTGTTAAAAGGACAAGATAATACATCGGACATTTAAACAGATTTTTTTATTATAAACCTAGGACTGACCTGAAGGAAAATGCTAAATCTGAATGCAGGTAATAAACTCACTCGATCTCTTTCTCACAATACTTTTCTAGTTCTACATAATACAGTAAGCTCCAATGAACAATATTGAGATCAAACCGTTTACATTGCTAAGAGTGGTTGCTAAGGGTGTTGTGTAGTGATACACAGAACCGTTGGGTGAAGTGGTCATAGCCGTGTTTTGTCGTGAATAAAACACAGCTATTGACCAATCAGAATCAAGGACAGGAACTAACCGTTTTATAAATATATATAAAATCTCCAGGTATGCTTTACCACGGTTGAGTCCGCTGGCATATTCAAACACATCTATTATTTCATATCCTTTTCCTAGTGCTTAAGCATGAACTGAATATTTATGAAAACAACATATTCCACTTTTAAAAAGTTGTGCTACTTCACTGCAATTTCCTTTAACTCTAAAACACAACACAATGCCATGTGATTAAAAATATGGTTTAAAACACCTGTGAAAAAATCAATACAGTCAATTCATTTATATTAACAGTACATTGGGCCTTGTTTTTATGGACTTTTCTCAGATTGTATTACTATTTTTTTTACATTTACATTTAATCATTTAGCAGATGCTTTTATCCAAAGCGATTTACAAATGAGGAGAACAATATAAGCAAACCAACAACAGGGCAACAATATGGAAGTGTTGTGACAAGTACCAGTTAGTCCAGCACAGTACACCTATAAAAGTAAAAAAAAAATTAAAGAAGAATACTAAGTGTTAGTAGTACATTTATTGGTTAAGTGTTGACAGTGGTTTTCAGTGGCTAGATGGTTAGTGCTTAAACTTAGTTGATGTTTAACTCAGAAAAAAACAACCATTAAGAAAAGCATGTGCTGTCCTTCCTCAAGAATTGCATTGCATGGCATCGTATGTAAACTGCCATCAAGTAATAAGAATGAATGGATCTATACTCCAAGCAGTTGGTACTTACAAAATCCCATGAGGACGAAGGCTCCAGCAATGATAACAAAGGTCTGGACAGTATCTGTATACATCAGCGCAGCCAGTCCTCCTACAGAGACATTGCACGTCATTTGCAAGACATTTTGTGGGCCTCAACAAATGGACGGAGCTCAAATAGATTATTTGTTCCTAAATGCTATTTAATATCAACATTGTCTGTCCAACTGATTCTTTTCTAGAGATGATAAGCATTCCTGTAGCTGAAACAGCAGATAAAAACTTTGGATGTAGGCGTCTGCTAAATGTAGGCCTAAATGAAATGAGATGGATCAGCAGCTGATTTTACCTGTGACAGTATAGAGTGCTGTTATGCAGAGCAGAGCAATCACTGCAACATAGATATTCCAGCCAAGAGCTTGCTGTATAAAAACCGCTCCTGAGAACATGTCAACCTACATTCAGTAAGGAGAAGAAACTGGTGAATTGGTGACCTTTCGCGTGTGTAGAACAAGAAAACAGCTTATTCGTTTTTTCTATTATCTGGATATGACTTTACACTTACAGAAATCTTTGTGAAGATGTAAAGGAAAAGTGAAACGACAGAGAGATATAAGCTAATTCTAGTCCCTCCAAATCTTTTCTTGAGGTACTGTGGCATTGTAATCACCTTTTTGGGGGAAAAGAAAGAGTCTTTTACTTACATTATTCAAATAAACATTTGTCAAATAAAATAATGAAAAATGAACATACCCCTGCGGTTAAATAAACAGGGACGAACACCCAGCCCAACAACAAAACAATAAATAATGCCTGTGAAACAGAAGAATTTTTAACATTCAAAACAAATTATTGGAATCACAATCTCTTTCAAAATACACCAATGACAATATTCTTATTTATTAAAATGTCCAGTTTACATTCCACTCAAAACTCCCGACGGCTATTCCACTCGCAGCTGCTGTTCCTGCGAGGCCAACAAAATGGCCGCTGCCAATGTTGCTCGCAAAAAGAGACGTTCCCACCTACGTGTGTGATGTGAGGGGGAATAAACACATGGAAAAAGAGAAAATAAGCATTGAAAACTTGTATTGCCACAAAACTGTGTGACTTAAAGGGATCGTTCATCCAAAAATGAAAATTCTGTCATCATTTACTCACCCTCAAGTTGTTCCAAACCTGAATTTCTTCTGTTGAACACAAAAGAAGATATTTTGTAAAATTTTGGGTAAACAAACAGTTGATGAGCCCCATTGATTTCCATTAGTATTTTTTTCCATACAGTGGAAGCCAATTAAGTTCATCAACTGTTTGGTTACCCATATTCTTCAAAATATCTTCTTCTGTGTTCAGCAGAAGAAAGAAATTCATACAGGTTTGGAACAACTTGAGGGTGAGTAAATGATGACAGAATTTTCATTTTTGGGTGAACTATCCCTTTAACATTTAAACTACAAATCTAAAGAATTTACACAGGTTTTTAATTAAACTTTTAATTTTAATAAAGTTATTACTCACAGGCCACCACACCATGGTCCGACCTGCAAGAAAGTAGCCGCCTACGGTGCCACGATTAGTCCTAAATGTAGACTAAAAGATGAAAATAAATAAATATTTGCAACATTCTCCATAAATTAAATTCCACAAATTATAACAGATGTATCAATTAGCAGCTATCTGGCACTTTAAAACACACAAAACAACACCTACCCAAATTCCTACTGCAATAACCACCAAAAAGTAGCCAATAATCACACTGATGTCAGCTGGATTGTTGATGGTTACGTGTTTCGCTGTAGTGTTCTCCATTTTTGTAGGCAGACAGACACAATGCTAATTTCATTTATGAGATGGCAAGATGTGAAACGCACACCATGGATGAAGCACTCGACAAAGAAAAACTGTCTTCATAGAGGATTTGAGGGTAAAATCCATGATCTTTGCCCACATGGCAAAAAGGCTGATGAAGGAACATTATTAACAACAATAATTAACTTATTACTAGTAACCACTCAGGAAAGACTTTAACACTTTCAAGCATTAAATGTTAATCAAACTTACATCTTAGCTTACTATACACTGTAAAAAGTAATACGCTCTATCTACTTAATAAAACAGATTACAAGCAATATTAATAATTAATTTCAACATATAAGAATTGAGTTAGAATTAATCAAATTAATTCCTTAAAAGTCAACCATTTAAAATGTGTAAAATTAGCAAACACAATTACAAAAACCACAAACTGACATAAAAAGCAAAGGGTCAAACTGGGCAACTAAATGAAACACTGATCGCCATATTGGTGACCAAACATTTTCAATAAAATCAACATCAACATCTAAACCTCTGTTAATTCTTGTGTTTCTCTTTCCTTCAGTGATTCTGCTTGTTATCATCAGGTGTCTTCAATGTTGGCAATAAAAAATAAAGAATTCATCTTTGACGTCTGTCTGTTATTCAGATATTTTTGTTTAAATTTTACTAGTTTTAAATGGTTGACATTTAAGGAATTAATTTGATTAATTCTAACTCAATTCTAATTGTTGAATTTAATTAATAATATTGCTTGTAATCTGTTGCCAAAATTTTATGAAGTAAATATAGCATATTACTTTTTACAGTGTATGCATTGGTAATTACACTAGAAAACAAAAATTGTATTATTTAAATTGTTTAATTACATCATTTAAAAAGTCATATGAGAAAACATTAATATGGGCTCTTTAAAAGAACAGAGCAAATTCCTTGTTACAGATTAATACATTTGAGTACTATTAATTAACTACATGTATTTACTATAGAGTTAGGGTTAGATGCATGTAATTATGCAAAATTTACTGTTATTACTATAGTAAGTACATGTAATGTGTAACAAGGACACTAAAATAAAGTGTCACCATTTTTCTTTTCACATTTTCTTAAATTCTCTTAAGTGAACTTGTTTGTAACATGTTGTGTTTGACACCAATGTATAAAACTTAAAGTAATGTTTGGTATTTATGGTTTTAAACATACATCACTTATTAATAGTCCCTGTACAGTTCTAACCTTATTTGGAAATAACTAAAAGAGGAGGGGAAAACTATTGTATGGTCTGGTTAATAATCTTGCACTTTGGTGTGTGACAGTATCACTACTTCACTGCTTTAAAATGCTAAACAACTCAACTATATTTACAAGACAAGCCACAAAAAAACTTGAGTTCATTTTATTTTAATGAAAACCAGAGTACAGACTTTCCATTCAAACAATGTTCAATATTTTACAATTCTAGGTCTTTAAAAACAAACAGACCTGTTTGACATCAGATGTAAATACAGAGTCCTGTTTGTCTCTGAGAAAATAATGTTACTGTAAGACAAAAAGAACATAACGAAATCATACAAAAAGCATTAATTTGGTTTCTATTGCGATTCTATGTTTCAAACATTTCAGATGAGATGACCAGCTAAACCCAAAAAGATGGCATTAAAGCACTACTGATACAAATACTGATCCACTTCATCGAGGGCAAGCTGAACAGTGCGTTACAACGATGTGCAGAAAATCATCGATCACTATGTCATGATTAACTCAAACCTTCAGAGATGTAAAAAAAAAAAAAAAAAAAAAAAAAAAAATCACACAAGATACTGAAGGATTGTAACATGGACTGTTAATGTTAAGACTCGTGTCGTGTTGCATTATTGTTCAATGTTAGTTCAGTAATGTGAGATTAAAAGACAGACTTTTCAGTCAAAGAGCCAGTGTTGCATTTCGTGATTTCATTTGTTATCTTAATTAAAAATGAATTTAGGACAGGTATTGTAAATGCATTTCAGAATAACTTTTCATGATGTTATGATACAGTAGAGTTTGCAACACAAATTTTAATAGCTACATAATTGAAAATTACATTTCTTTTAAACCGAGGTTATCATCTGGGTTCTATGTTTCCATGTCAGTAATGATGGTATGTATTGTACGCAAAATGAAATAATGCAAAAACAATTTACAAATAAAAAGAAATGTTAAAAAAAAAAAAAAAAAAAAATGCTTTCATTGCTAACCCTGACTGGCCAAAAAGAAAAAAGAAAGCAAGAAAAAAAAAAAAGAAAGAAATGGGGGAATCCACTCCTTTATTAAATGTAATAAATTACTTGTGGTTTAGAGAGCGCAGATAAAACGCTCTGAAAAACTTCATGTATTCTAGCGATCGTTTGCCCAGATAAAATTTCAGAATAACCAGAGCAACATGTTTTACCTAAGCAATTTATCCAGTCACATGACTTTAAGGGAAAGACGTCTTTCAAATGCACATCAAACAATTTAACCTGTAAATGTATTTCTGTCGTAGTTTATGCGCATGTTCTAAAAAAAAAAAAAACATCTCAAAAGAAGTGTACACATTTATTGAGAACATTATGGATATTTTATTCCCATAGTGGTTTTTGCATCCAGCTAATTTTGGGATACTACATAAAAATGCTGTTTGACGGAAAAATCTCATGATGTTGCTTAACAGCGATTTGATACAAGTGTAATTTGTCACCACTGTCACCAAAAAAAAATTAAAATGACAAAGATTTTAAAAGCTGCTTAGACATTTTAAGAGACCCCATAATAATGTAGCAGTAGTATCCACTGCTGTAAGGGTAGCAATCTTGATGTTCGAATGCGTGTAAACGACACTCAGCCTCACAGGAATGACTTTAAGCAAAAAGGTTCAAATAAACTTCAATGACTTTTTACTCATTGAGTCAAACCTGCTATGATTTCAAACGTTTTATTATTCTCCAAGATTGCCATTTTTAAGCTCAAATTTTAGCATCCGTAAAAGATTTTTTATTAAGCGCAAAGCATTCTGAAATCATACCCAAATATTATGCTTATTTTTCCGTCAATACTTAGTAAATGAAAACTTGCGTTCAGCTTGCAGAAATGAAATAATGAATTTCAAAACATCTAGACATCAACCAAGAGTAAAGATGTAAAAGTAGGTGCATAAACTTGTCCGAAATGCCCTTTTGTCTCTTTGAAAAATCACACTCCCTGATTCGCCCTGTCAATCCGCATGACTCTGCATGATCGGGTCGGCCGTTTCTCCTTCCCCCGTTTCTGTTGAGCAGCCCGAAGACGTGCTAAAATGTGTTTTTTGGGGAACTTCAGGGTGGTACATCCAAACTGGCTAACACCTCCTGTATCCCCGGGCAATTTCTCCCGTCTTTGGACCCAGCTTCGCCAGCCAGGTTTCCAGCAGTAGACGCTGTCATAAAATCTTGATCCGTTCTCACCACCCAATACATATATCCTGCGCTTCCATCTAGCCACACCTCCAGCAGCGATGCGCCTCGGCAGGCCTGGAAAAACCACCGGACTAGGGGCGCGGTCGCTTCCGCCACCCCCTCGCTCTGCTCCAACCGCCACCTCTCGCTCCAATCCAGATCCTCGTCCCTCTCGGAAGAACAGCACGCGCCCTGTGGCATCTAGCGGTTCGGCCTGGGTGTAGTTGCCATCGAGAAACTTGGCGGCATCGCGCAAGTAACCGCCAACGGCACAAACGCCGCCACGCACTGCTACTCCTCCAGCCAGACAGGTGGCGCCAGAGTCTAGGGCGACACGGCTCCAGGTCCTTGTAACTGTGTGGTAGATAAGCACGCCAGCATGCACCACAGCCCTGCTCTGCTCCAATGTGGTACCACCAAGCAAGTAGAGGCGACAGCGAAGGGCAGCGCAAGCGAAAGAACGCAGCGGCAACGGCAAACGAGGTCCTGGCGCCCAGGTCAGCGCGTTAAGGTCAAATCTTTCACATGTGTCTAGAAATGCTGTTCGGTTACAGCCGCCGAGAGCGTATAAAAAACCTCCACAGCCAAGAAGACCCAACATTGCACGTGGTTCAGCCATCAATGGCTGTGCAATCCATCGGTTTACCACGACATCGTACTCATGCAGAGATGATGAAACCTGGCCAGATCGCAGGATGCCGCCTGCCACAAACAGTCGACCTCCGACAGCAGTGCAGCCCGGGCAAAGCAACGAGCCCAAGGCTGCCAGCTTCTCCCACTTCCCTGTACGAGGGTCAAAGCAATCCACCGTAAAGTCCCTCTTCTGTAAAGACTCGTCCTCCCTCGGCTTAAGATCTACACAGACTATTTTCTTCTCAAACATGCCTTCGCGAGGCCTCAGAGGTCCTCCCATGCCTTCGGTACTGGCTCGAGGCCCAAGTTCTTGATTCATTCTGAGGTTCTCTTCAGGGCCCAAAAGGCCGGGACGTAAATGGCGTAACAAATTAGGCATGTGAACGTAACGATCAGCAGGCTGGTATTCTGCCCAGCGCCTTGCTGCATCATAAACTTCAGTCTCAGACTCCACACCCAATCGATCCGACTCCAGCAAGCTGCCAAGAGTTCCTGGGTCCAACAGGAGGAAATCTCGCTGCCGAGACACTCGAGGGAAATGCTGACCCACCAACCTCAAAGAAGCCCGAAGAAGCAGCTGGTCATGATGTGAACGAGCCAGAGAGTACATCCCCAGGCAGTTCTCCACAGACAGGTGTTCAAAAAGGAATCTAACGAACAGGGAGAATAAAATGTGAGCATCAGCGAGACAAAAGATACAAGGTGGAACGATCACAATAAGATAGCATCTAAATAATACCTAGAGCAAAGGTCCTGCAAGGGCATCACTTGAAGACGATTGGCCGCCACAAACAAATCCTCTGCTGTGTCGAGACTAAGACCTGCTTCTCCTGTATAAACAAAGTGGATAACTGTCTCCATAACAAAGGGTGTCACCTCCTCCAGTCGGATCTCAGTGAGACGAGACTCTACGAGAGGGCTGGTAAACATGGCACGGAAATATGGGCTGACTGCTGCTAAAAGAACTCTGGAAAAAAAAAAGAAAGAAAAACAATTCACATATAACAAAACAGAACAGTTGTATATGTACACTACCGTCTCCAAAGGCCCTGTTTACACCTGGTATTAAGATGCATTTTGGTCGATCAGATCACAAGTGGACGACGCTAAGTACAGAGGTAGTCAAAAACACAATCGATCAAATGTGATTGAATGCATTTCGAACAGCCACAAAAGACCGCTTACTCTCTGACTATTGACTTAAAAAAAAAAAAAAAAAAAAAAAAAATGTACCAAGCACAATGTTCTCTCACCATTCCTGATTTCTTACACGCATTCAGTGTTCAGTGTGGTCTTGTGGCTATCAGAGCAGAAATGAAAGCTGCTGCTCTCCGTATGTTTTTCTGTCGTCTCCGGTCGCTTTTATATGTAAATTGCGCAAGCTTATTTTGTCCGTTAGATCGAAAGATCTGAAAAAAAGCCCATACATTTACCCGCCCATAGACCCTCCCCTCGAAGAAACCAGGACAGAAGTGGTTGAAAGTGGACAAAAGAGATGTCCAATGTGCCATACCATTTAATGTGTAGTAAGATACAGTATGCCATTTTCTTTTAAATGATTCTAGTTGTGAAAATACAACCTTTTTATGTACAAGACAATCAGAAAACCTTCAAAGCAGAAAACATAAAACCAACCTGTGACACATGAACTTTTTTCCTTCCACCAAAAGAGTGACATCGCACAACTGCTGAGCATCAAGTAACTGCTTTAACCCTGAATAAGTTGACAAAGAGGAAAACAAGGCAGATAAAAAGGTGGCTAAATGAAACAAATTCATATTGTCCTCATAATACTCTCACATTGACACATTTGATAAAAATGATGCCATTTCATTGTTTTGCATTACAAATTTACCCCAGAAGTAGTGCACACTCTTAAATGTTTCTTCATTTTACTTTATAGCTTTATGTAAATTTTTCACAAGCCATTCGTTGGGTTCAAATGAAACAAAAAATCCTAGATTTTCTATCTTCTGGACACCAATGCATATATACGGTTGTTGTGCTATAATTTAGGACACATAAACAGGAATAAAACAGCAGGAAGATGTTCTATACAGACTCTTATGAGAAATTTAAAAATAAATAATAAAAATTATTCTACAACAATAGAATTCAATCTAAACAAAACCGTTATCTCACCCTGAGTTACATATTCGCCCAAGGGAGTTGAGTAGTCATCAGGAAAATCTTCTTCCTCCGAGTCACTATCCGAGAGAGGTTCTCCACCACCTCTATCTGCATCCTGCCACGGCTGTGGCCGCCAGGTACCCGCCCCACGTCTGAGTGTACTCATCTGTGGCAGGGAGTTCATGTAAAAATACATTGTTTACCTAAAGACTTGTCATTTATCAGATGCAGATGCTCTTATACTGACAGTATAAATATTCGTGGTTACATTTATAGCACATTGGTGATGGATCAGATTGGTGTCAACGTTCCAGTTTCTAGGGCTTAACTACTTTCTAGAATTGAAAAATTTGATTTTAGAGTTGGGCACAACTAATTATACATATATATATAAAATGTTAACCAATAGAAAACCCCAAGATTTTAAGACTTATGATTTTATTAGTTTTTATGACTTAATTATAAAATTATCTGCTATTTCCAAGATTTTCATCTTCAAAACATTTCCCAAATCTATGTGTTGATAATCTGCCTGAGGAATATTAGTAACAGGATTGCCAAAATAACCTGATTCTTTATGCACCATAAGTAAACAATAATATCGCGATGCAAACTGACATAATACAAAAGCGAGCACAAAACACCCTTGCTCATTAAAAACGTGTATTTTCTCAAACATTACCATGAGATGTAAAGATTTCTATCAGAGAGTGAGTTGACCCCAGCAGTACCGCTCTAGGTAATGGATAGTCTCTTAATTCTTGGGGTGTCTTGAGTTCGAGTTTGTGTATCAAGGCTATCAGGGTGCCACAATGGTACAGACGGCCTGACACCCTTCGGCCCGTTCACAACGCCTTGACCTTCCTGGGTAGTTTCAGCGCAAATTGGTCGGCTCATTACGGTGTGTTGCACATCCTTAGCATTTCAGCTCAAAAATACACACGCGCGCCTGATATATCCACCTTGACGACCGCGGATCCATGTAGATTATTCGTGGCTGTAATCCGGACTGGCCTAGGCACCGTAGTCCTGGGAGAAATGAATGATTGTTTGATCAGTAATGTCTATTGCAACTATTGCTCACAGCTGCCAGCATTGCTCCATGATTGGAGGCGAAGCAAGGGATTCTGTCACTTGCCGGAACAACATACTAAACTTCCGCTTTTTTCATAGGCCAATTTACCGGATGTGGCGGATATTTACTTCCGTTTCAGGGCTAACCAGTCTTAAGAGTTTCAAGAGAAAGAAATTATTATTATTTTTTTTTTTTAAATAAATAAAATAAACGGTGTATCCGTTGTATTCTTACGACAGAGATTTGGAATTGATACCAGTAAATGTCTATTTTACGACATAATTTATTGTTCCATTGTATGTATGTATGTATGCAGATGCATGGCTTGATGTTGATGACTGGCTTTTTCCTTACCTTGGGGTCTTTTCTCAAAAATATGTTGTTTGTGGACTTGTTAGGAGGAATAACAAAGATTACTTTCAGGTTAATAACATCCTTATTCTGGGAAAATGTATATACACAAATCTAAGTACTTTTTAATTTTTTCTCTTTTCTTGTATGCACCTGATCCTACTGTTTTAATGCAAATATATATTAAAAATAAAAAGTAAGAGTTTTATGTATTTCAATCCTGGTTTCACAGACAAGGCTTAAGCTAGTCCTAGACTAAAATGCATGTTTGAACAGTTTCAACTGAATGCAACTTGCACTGAGATATCTTAAAATATGTCAGTGCAAATTATTTTGTCTCAAGATGCACACCAGTAATATTTTTTTTCTAAGACACATTTATAAAAGTTACTTAAACGCCCTAATTGAACTAAGGTCTAATCCTGGTTTAGACTAAGCCCCATCTGTGAAACCGGGCCTCAGTGTTTTTATGGTTTTCATAATAAAAGTCCTTGTAAACTAACTATAATTTCCACTAAAATAATATAAGCACGACTACGCCGAAATACATAAAACTACAGCAAAAGTTTCAAAGTGCAATAAGCTTTCAGATTTATTTATTTAAATAATAACAATAGACTAAAATAATAATTAAAGGGTTAGTTCACCCAAAAATAAAATTTCTGTCACTACTCACCAATCATGTCATTCCACAACCGTAAGACCTTTTTTTCATCTTCGAAACACAAATTAAGATATTTTTGATGAAATCCAAGGTTTTTTTTATCCTCCATAGAAAGCAACAAAATTACTGTCATTCAAGGTCCAGAAAAGTAGTAAAAACATTGTTAAAATAGTCAACGTGACTACAGTGGTTCAACCTTAATGTTAATATGAAGCGACAAGAATATTTTTTTGTGTGCAAAAACAAAACAAAAATAATGACTTTATTCAACAATTTATTCTCTACCCTTTCAGACTCGTACACAGTTGATGCAGTGAATACAGTGCAGAGCTTCCATGTTTACGTCCGAACGCCGGCTCAGTATTGGCCGGCTCCTGCGTTAGCATCACACGCATGCGTCGTGCTGCTCACGTGAACAGGCGTCGGCCAATACTGAGTCGGCGTTCGGACGTAGAACCTGGAAGCGCTGCAACGAAAACAGCGTTGGAGACTGACAGGGGACAGGGAGAGAGACGAATTTGTTAAATAAAGTTGTTATTTTTGTTTTGCTTTTGTGAACAAAAAGTATTCTCGTCACTTCATAACATTAAGGTTGAACCACTGTAGTCACGTTGACTATTTTAACGATGTATTTACTACTTGTCTGGACCTTGAATGTGGTAATTTCGTTGCTTTCAATGGAGGATAAAAAAATAAAAAAACTTCTCGGATTTCATCAAAATATCTTAATCTATGTTCCGAAGATGAACAAAGGTCTTACAGGTTTAGGAACAACATGAGGGTGAGTAATTAATGACAGAAATTTCATTTTTGGGTGAACTATCCCTTTAATTAGTCTCACTGTCATCGCATTTCCAATCGACTTTGGACGAAATGACTCCTCTCGGCTTCCGTACAGTTAAACTGTCAACCTGTTCATCATGGCGTCCTCCATAAGGGCAGTAACACGGTTTTGCTCTTTTTATCTGCTTACGTCTTCGAGACAAAATGTCAGCAGTGGATTTAGATGGTCCTGCCGACCTTGCTCCTCTCGACCGGTCAGGAGCAGCCTCTATGAGCATGTACGGGACGGGTACAGTCACAAACCCGAGCTGGACATGCAGCGTGTGTGCGAGGAGACAGATGCGGTGACAGCGGAGGTGGAGAATCGGAAAGGAGATCTGCGGGCAGCTGATGTCGGAGTTATAGTAAGACACAGCATGCAATAGCATTCTTTAAAACAATACTGCTGCACTGACATTAGTTAAACTGAGATTTTCAGACAATTAATGTGAAAACAATGTACAATGTGTGTCTAGGTCTCAGTCTGGAAGAAACTACAGAAGGTGCAAAAGGAAATATCAGATTTGGAAAAGAGAAAGAATGTGATCAGTGGCAAAGTCCGCGCTCTTGTGGTAAGTGTTCATAAACATTTACATAATTAGAGTTTCAATTTGAAGTGTGGGCACTTTGCATTGGACAGTGGTTGACATTTCCTGCAGTGTGATATGTTATTAATCTAAAATTGCATAACAGTTTAAGCTAATTTTGGGGGGGAAATTACAAGAAATTATTATTATTTACTGTGCTTAAAATATACACATTGCTTTATACTTATTATTGCTTTATACTTATTTTAAATGATCAGTTTACCCAAAAACTCTTGGTGACGGTAAATTTCTGAAGGATAGTCTGGCTGTTTTCTATAATGAAAGTGAATGAAGTGATCCACTCTTTTCCCTTTCAGGATGAACATGACAAATCCACTTTGTCTAGTGTAAGTTACTGCTTTTTTAATTTTTTTTTATTATTATTATTTTTATACATATTACATATTTTACATATTACATATGGCCTTTTTAATTAATAAAAGCTACTATATTTTAGTGATTGTTCTGCTTGCTTTGTAATATGTAGTATGCATAATATGCATTGGAATATTTGTATGATACTCTTTCCCTGCTTTGTACTTGACAGCTTGTGGAGTACAAAAGTGCTAGAGAAGAGGGTAGAGCACTCAGAGAGAAACTTAGTCAGTTGTATCTGCAAGAGAGTGAGCTGGAGAAAGAGCATTACTGCCGCGCTCTAAGGCTGCCCAACAGAACACATCCAAGTGTGGTAAGGGACCACTCACCTTTCATAATACAAAAAATGTTGAAAATCCTTAATTTTAGGTGTAAAAGGAAATATTATGTATTATTTCAAGGAAATAATTAAAGGGTTGGTTCACCCAAAAATGAAAATAATGTCATTTATTACTCACTCTCATGCCGTTCCAGACCTGTAAGACCTTTGTTAATCTTCAGAACGCAAATTGAGATATTTTTGTTGAAATCCGATGGCTCAGTGAGGCCTGCATAGCCAGCAATGACATTTCCTCTCTCAAGATACATTAATGTACTAAAACATATTTAAATCAGTTCATGTGAGTACAGTGGTTCAATATTAATATTATAAAGTGACGAGAATATTTTTGGTGCGCCAAAAAAACAAAATAACGACACTTATAGTGATGGCCGATTTCAAAACACTGCTTCAGGAAGCTTTAGAGCGTTATGAATCTTTTGTGTCGAATCATGATTCGGATCGCGTGTCAAACCGCCAAACTGCTGAAATCACGTGACTTTGGCGCTCCGAACCTGCTGATTTGACACAAAAGATTCATAACGCTCCGAAGCTTCCTGACGCAGTGTTTTGAAATCGGCCATCACTATATAAGTCGTTATTTTGTTTTTTTGGCGCACCAAAAATATTCTCGTCGCTTCATAATATTAATATTGAACCACTGTACTCACATGAACCGATTTAAATATGTTTTTAGTACATTAATGGATCTTAATTTATGTTCCGAAGATGAACGAAGGTCTTACGGGTGTAAAACCGCATGAGGGTGAGTAAAAAATGACAGAATTGTCCATTTTGGGTGAACTAACCCTTTAAGTAATCCTAAAAAATACTAAAAATGTTAAACCATTCCTCTTAACTGCTATTAAGTTATGAAACTATTTATTATTAAATGATAAATTAACCAAATCCAAGTATCAGATTCGCACCTAAGCAAATAACAGTATACAAAAACATACACATCATAATAAATTGTTTTAATGCTTCTGCGAAGCTGCGAAGCTTCTGTTTTAATGCGATGAATTTTTTCTGACACAGTTTAACTCTTGAGATCTTGTCATATTTTATTACCATTTTTTAAACTATAGTGAAAAAACTGTAATAATGAATGAAATGTTCAAGGTGTCTGAATAAATTTTGGTTAGACTGTATGTACATTTTTTAAATATTTAGACCACTCAGAGTTTCAACCAGTATGACAAAAAAAAAAGTGTTTATGAAAAACATTGCCTACCCTAGCTTTGACAGGAATGTATTTTTTTTTTAAAATTGTTTGTGTGTGTGTGTCTTTTCTCCTAGCCCATCGGAGATGAGAGCCAGGCCAGAGTGGTTGAATTGGTTGGTCAGAGACGAGGTAAATTTATTTGAATAAACCATATTATCCCTCTCTTAAAATCTATTTGGTCAAAAATACAGTTTGAAGTTTGATTTGAAGCAGCAGCCATGACTTGCACTGACCTTGAGGTTTGACTTTAAAATAGACAGTAATTCTTTAGCAATTAGATCAGTGTTTGAAAGGTGTATTTGATTTAATTCATGCAAATACCTGTCATGTCAACTAGCTTTATTAGGGCAGTACTAAATAAAAATTACATTCATTTTTTACTCTCCTTCTTTAAAGGGTACATAACACATACAGTTTCTGCCAATCTCATGTTAATCTTGAGTACCTATAGAGTAGTAGCATCCTTCATATCTTATCTTTAGTTTTATCATATTTATAAAAGATAGATACGCTAAACCGAGTCTTTCCGAAAATACAATAAGCAGAACTGTATTGTATTATGTTGCAAAAACTGATATTTTTAATAACTTTTTTTCTCCTTGGATTTTTGCTCCTTTACCATGGCTTGCAGTTTTGATCAATAAGTGGTGTGACTGACTTGTAATATTACCTAACCTGTTGAAATGTTTTGTAAATGCTATGAAGTGTTGCACAATATTGTAGTGTCATGTGTCCACCATAGAATTTGATTTCAAACCAAAAGGCCACCTGGAAATTGGAGAGGGTCTTGACATCATCAGACAAAGGTTAGATGTTTTCACTCTGTCAAATTTTATTTAATTATTTATTTTTATTTGGTTTTTCATTTGTATCTGTTTCCTCTTAGACGGCTTGCCCATGTGTCAGGGCACAGATCATACTACTTGAGAGGGGCAGGGGCCAGACTTCAGTTTGCCTTGCAAACTTTTACTATGGATCTTCTTCAGAAACGGGTTAGTATGTTTTTTATCTATTTCTGTTATTTAGAATAATGTCTGTACCCATGAATGGTACATTATAAGACCATGAACTTATTATTAAAAAAGATTCATTTTGGATTCATATTGATCTATGCAAACATCAATGTTTCGGTTTCTTTTGGAGGTTGAGTACACTTAATACTCTGTTTTGAATTCTTAACATTTTACAGGGCTTTATTCCTATGGTTGTTCCTGACATATTAAAATCAGTGGTTTTTGTGAGTATCGCTTTGTTCTAAACTTACAGTATAATGAATACATAACAACATTTTTATTACATTGTACTATGCAAAATTGTGCATTTCTTTACTGAGATCTCTGGTTTTTTTTAATTTGGAAGAACTTTCACAACTATAAACGTTAATTAATTAGATCAAGTTATTCATAATCATATACTACTACGACTAATTGCTTTAGCAGTATAATCTAAAATCATTTACACTGAATACTTTAGATGCAGCTGTGTATTAAGATTCTTAATAAAAATATAAAGTTTGCAAAACTAGCTAACTTAGTCACAACTGTAGTAACCTATAAAAAATCCCCAAGAATCTCCATGATATTTCTGCTGTTGTTCAGGAAGGTTGTGGGATGCAGCCTCATGCTCATAAATCACAGGTGTACTCTCTGGACCCTTCACGCTTTCCTGACCTTAATCTTGCTGGAACAGGGGAAGTAGGAGTGGCAGGTGATAAAAACATGAACTTCTGTGATATGATAATTAATCTTATTATATATGATATTTCAAAGATTATTAAAAATGTGAATTATAAGTTTTGTTATAAATACTTTTGTAAATTATACATTTTTGTCACATTCATACACTATGAATAAAAAAGATTGGAATAATTAAGATTTTTAATATAAATTTATTTGAACAAAAATACAGTAAAAACAATAATATGAAATATTATTACAAAATTAAAACAGTTTTCTGTTTGAATCTATTTTAAAATGTCATTTAGTTTTGTGATGGCAAAGCTGAATATTCAGCATCCATTACTTTCCTTCAGAAATAATTCTGTGCTGTTTTAATTTATCAAAGAATCATTAAAAAAAACATTATTATTGCATTATTGTTTCCACAAAAAAAAACTGTTTGAAATGCTGATAATAATAAAAATTATTATTAATAGATGAGCACAAATTAAAAAATCTTAATAATTCCAAACTTTTGACTGGTATTTTAAGATATTGCTACTAATAAAATTGTACTAAAATATAGACCGTTAGGCACCAAATTTTAAGGTTAGCAAAAAAAAAAAAAAAAAAAAGATCCATGAATACTTTACAATGAATTGATTATGACCTATATTTTACTAGGATATTTCATGGATCATGCTGTAAATTTGAAGGATTTACCTGTCAGGTATAAAAAGTCCCTGATTGACCTATTGATTGATTGTCTGAATGTTACACAAAGTTATTCTTTAATTAATGCATGCATAAAGTGTTATTTGTAATATGTATTTGTATACTATTGCTTTTATGTTCTAGGACAGTCTGTAGTAGTGCATGCTATCGAGCAGAAACAGACACAGGAAGAGAGACCTGGGGGCTCTACAGAGTTCACCATTTTAACAAGGTAATCAGAAAACAGAAGTGGTAGCATGGAAAATGGAAGAAAAGCAGAAAAGTTAAGATCCTTGATGTCAAGGTCAATGTAAATGCAGTACTATGAACATGTATGTGTTGTTACCTTTAGGGTGTTTACTTTGTTTACATTCATGCAGATTGAAATGTTCGGTGTGACTTCGAATGAGACGGGAAAGGAGAGTTCAGAATTATTGGATGAATTTGTGATGTTACAGAAAGAGATTTTCTCTTCCCTGAAGCTTCATTACAGGTACATCTAAAATCTAACCATTGTTTACACACACTAAGATTAAGCATAGTTAGTTCATTCATGTTTTGATTTATAAAATGTGACAAATTCATATTATTTTGAAAACGGTATGGCTTTTAAACCTTAAAATGATTTATTTTAAAATGTTAGGAGAATCTATTGACACAAATTCAATATAATATACATAACTATGTTTTCAGTGGTGTATAAAGACCTTACACAATGAACTGTTATGTTTTTATTACCTTAGATTGAGCCATTTCTATCTCATACACCGCAGATCCCCTTACATGCTAAGTCACCATTTTGCCCCGACATGTTTCTACAGTAGCCCTAAATGGACAAAACTGCTCTACAGAGAGCGTTTGATTGACTACTGCTGTCTCAGATGATGACATATTTTTCTTGTGTTGGCCACCGTAGCTTCTCTATATTGCAATTCGCAACCTAACCTCTAGATGCCGCTTAAATTTACACACTGCTCCTTTAAATGAACGGGTGTCAACGTTAACACGTTAACCCATGCGATTAATTCAAAATCCGTAACGTGTTTAAATAATTTAACGCAAATAAATTACTGAAGCACGCAAAATTGCGCCATTAACGTAATTTACATCAGGCAGTTACAGTTAAATGATCTTAGAAGTCAAGAGCATCTACAGTGACGCAACCACCTGTAACCCTGGTAGGCGGAAATTTCTATTCAAACCCTTTAACCCAATTTCGCTTCTCTGTTTGCAATCAGATCATTTTTAAGCCGCTAAACTCCGGGAAAGTTTTCCATCCAATGATCCAGTAAGCAAATTAATTCAAACAGTCAGTCCAAAACAGCGCGCGTGCATGTGAGTCTGTTACTGAGCTAACAGTAGTTCTTAATTATTTCACACCAAGAATTAAATATTAGTTGTGAGTATGCACTTGCTGTCAGTGGTCAGTCAATACCAGGAAGATATGTAGATATGAAAACATATAAATCATGTAGATAATTGCTAATAAAATGGTAATAACAATTCTTTCCCTCAGAGTCTTGGATATGCCCACTCAAGAACTGGGGCCTCCTGCCTTCCGAAAATATGACATTGAGGCATGGATGCCAGGACGTGGCAGCTTTGGAGAGGTTGGAACAATATTTTAAAATGAAGAGACAAGAGTCAGTGTAATTATTCATTAGATTAATGCATTAAAAAAAGAGAACCATTAGGGGAAGTAATAAAGCGGCATCTTTAGAATTTGTTGTTGTTTTTTTATGTATATGAATTTGCTATTCGACTTAGATCCTGCTTTTGCTTGATAAAAAGAGGAATACATGTCTACTTTTGCATCCTTTTGTTGAATATCAACTTGGTTTTTTATCAGATTTCCAGTGCCTCAAACTGCACAGACTACCAGAGCCGGCGCCTTAACATTCTCTATGAGGGAAATGATGGAAACCTTAAGTACGCGCATACGGTAAGAGGCTATTTATAATACCATCTTAATAACAGTATGGTGAGCCATGGCTGCAATATGTCCATTCTATTTGTTGTGCTGTAATAGTAAAAAAAAAGACTATAGGAGATGACTAAGAGAACATAATTATTCCTTCAGCACAAAAAAATAACACTTTATTTTTTAATATTTTAGGTAAATGCTACAGCTTGTGCTATTCCACGTACCATCATTGCCATTTTGGAGACGCACCAAACCAAGGTAGAAACTAAACTAACTTTTTCAACAGACGTTCATTTTATTATTAATTTATTTATTTTTTCTCCTGTTTGTCTCTGTTTGTCTTCTACTAGGAAGGGACGGTTCAGATTCCTGAAGTCTTGCAGCAATACCTCGGCTTGGATGTGATAGAAAAACCTAAATACACTCCTATTAAATATATTGGACCAAACCAACCCAAGCGACATGCCTCAAAATAACTCCTTAATAGTATATCAGGCTTCAACGAAGTACTGTTTTTACTGTATTCTCAACTGTGAATGCAATGTATATAGGTGTTTGTCTTATAGTGTTTCAAACCTCAATAAAATGCCATCAGTGACATCTCAGAATTTGCTATGACTTAATTCACTACTTGACGTTCTGGGGTTCCTGGCTGTGTGAAAATTATTTCCACCAGATAAAGTTTTGCAGATAAAGTTTTTGTTGGTGATTTTAACATAGATCATGGATGGGCAACTGACGGCCCGCAGTGTTTTTAAATACGGCCTGCTGGAGGACCGTTTTATACTCGGATGATCAATTTTAAAACATTTGAAAAGTCAGCCATGGAAAGAATGCTTTCACATTATGATGTTAATACTAACTCTGACCATGAGAGGTCGCTATGTGCACGCTAATGTGAGTGGTCGGTAACTAAAATAAGCAAAAGTAAACTAAATATTGTCATGATGATAAACAGATTTGCCCTGTCCAAATACCCACACTTGCAGTCTTTGCATTTGACCACTTGTCTACGTATTTCCTGTATTTAAGTGTTCAAGTAGGCGTGAAGACTGCAAGTATGTATAGAACTTTTGATTACCCGATGGGACACACTTCTCATGTTGCAAAAAATGCAAGTGTTTACAGAGTTTTTTTTTTTAATTATTATTTTCAATACTTTGCATTTTAAAATAAATTAAATGTCTGTTCAGTAGTCTCTATGTAACTAACAAGACACAATATTAAAATTGTGCCACTTCTAAATGGAAGTGATAAAAAGCAATTGCAAATGTTGTACAAAATACACATAGCCTATTCATCTTTGCACCAATAAAATGTGCGACACTTTATGTTTTGGTACCAAATTATATGTAATATCTAATTTAACTTTGAATTTAACGTTTTCATTGACATCTCGCGATTTCAGGGCACGTGAGTTCCCGAACATAATGCATGATGGGATACACTTAGCCTCAAAATACCACTCCGAAGCAATATTCAAGATAGTGTCGGTTTAGTGTGCGTTAAAGGCACTGCACTTTGGCATTTTTAAGACATGGGACAGTCTTGCGCACTTACTTCCTGTTGAGTGCACGTGCTCTCAAGTGGCCAAGACCACAAGTGTGGGCCGGTTTGTGTGTGCAAGAGCCAAGAGGTGTCCGGAAGCAATTCCGGAAGCTGGGCCTGACCTATGTGCGGGCAGGAAAGATAGGTTCTCGAGCCTCTGCACAATTGAAGCCTGATTCAAAATGCTGAGGCCCTCTTGTCCAAGAACAAACTCCAAACTGTGCTCCTCGGTTTCCTCGTTTGTGGCTGGCTGTCTTTCGCCAATGGTTGTCCTTCAACTATGGCTGAGGAGTGGTTTGCAAATGGAACAGGCCTGCTGCCACTGAGCTCCTCGGTTTTCCCATTTGTGGTCCGTTCTTAGAAAAACACACATTTGCCAAAGTTCACAGACTTGAGGTATACGAGTATCGCAAGAGGCACCGCTGAGATTCGAACCCAGGATCTACTGTTTATTAGATAAGTGCTTTAACCAACTAAGCCACGGCGCCAACCTCCACACTCTGGTCCTGGACTGGCGTCCCAAAGGATCAAAACATCCAGAAAAGAGGCAAATCGTGGAACAGGCTCTGGATAACTTAAAAGAGTTTGTTGACAACTGAGCTCCTCATTTACGGTCCCTTCTCAGAAGAGCACACCTGCCAAGGTTTACAGCCTTGAGACACACAAGTATCGACAAAGGAACTACTGGGATTCAAACCCAGGATCTCCTGTTTACTACACAGGCGCTTTAACCAACTAAGCCACGGCATCGACCTCCACGCACTGGCATCCCAGAGGATCAAAACATCCAGAAAAGAAGCAAATTGTGGACCATGTGCTGGACAGTATAAAAAAGTTTGTTGACAGCTGAGTGGGGGTGGCCAGCTAGCTTCTGTGTTTGTTGGCCAACTGTGTTTAGTAGGACTCCCAGCACCCCGTTACACGTTTTGGAGCTCCATTCACAAAAGTTGCAAAGACCATCTAAGCTACAGAAAGAGAAAGGAAGTCTGGCACATTTCTGTGGTGATGGCCGGTCTGTGTGTGCAAGAGCCAAGAGGTTTCCGTAAGCAAGTGTGGTTGTAACCCACAGAGAAATTTCGTAATGAATTATTTAAGCAGCAAATGTAGAGATACAAGTAAAAAGAAGCCTTTATGATTGACATTATTTAAATGAATATGTTGAGAACAAGAGGCCCCAAAAGGTTTCTGTTGCCTGAGGGCAACACTGTGCAGTATAGAGTTAATAAAATACCAAAAATCCCGACTCTGGTGGGACTTGAACCCACAACCTTTGAATGGCCTCATTTTGCAATCTAGAAGTCCAATGCGCTATCCATTGCGCCACAGAGCCTGCACGCAGGTCAGGCTGGGCAGGAAAGACAGGTTCTCGAGGCAGGAAAGAGGTTCTCGAGCCTCTGCACAATTGAAGCCTGATTCAAAATGCTGAGGCCCTCTTGTCCAAGAACAAAGCCATCGGAGGAGAGACACCGCTGTCCTTTGGCAACGGCTAAGGAGTGATTTGCAAATGGAACTGGCCTGCTGCCACTGTGCTCCTCGGTTTCCTCGTTTGTGGCTGGCTGTCTTTCGCCAACGGTTGTCCTTCAACTATGGCTGAGGAGTGGTCTGCAAATGGAACAGGCCTGCTGCCACTGAGCTCCTCGGTTTTCCCATCTGTGGTCCGTTCTTAGAAAAACACACATTTGCCAAAGTTCACAGACTTGAGGTATACGAGTATCGCAAAAGGCACCGCTGAGATTCGAATCCAGGATCTACTGTTTATTAGATAAGCGCTTTAACCAACTAAGCCACGGCACCAACCTCCACACTCTGGTCCTGGAATGGCGTCCCAGAAGATCAAAAGACAGGTTCTCGAGCCTCTGCACAATTGAAGCCTGATTCAAAATGCTGAGGCCCTCTTGTCTAAGAACAAACCCAGAGAACAAAGCCATCGGAGGAGGCACCGTCCAGTATAAGGTTAATAAAATACCAAAAATCCCGACTCTGGTGGGACTCGAACCCACAACCTTTGAATGGCCTCATTTTGCAATCTAGAAGTCCAATGCGCTATCCATTGCGCCACAGAGCCTGCCTGTAGGCCAGGCTGGGCCACGTGATGGTTTTTCTTCTGGGCATTTGCACATCCAACACAGTGAGGTTGCGCGCTCTGCGGGCAGGAAAGATAGGTTCTCGAGCCTCTGCACAATTGAAGCCTGATTCAAAATGCTGAGGCCCTCTTGTCCAAGAACAAACCCAGAGAACAAAGCCATCGGAGGAGAGGCACCACTGTCTTTCGACAACGGCTAAGGAGTGGTTTGCAAATGGAACTGGCCTGCTGCCACTGTGCTCCTCGGTTTCCTCGTTTGTGGCTGGCTGTCCTTCAACAACGGCTGAGGAGTGGTTTGCAAATGGAGCCGGCCTGCTGACACTGAGCTCCCGTTTGTGGTCCGTTCTTAGAAAAACACACATTTGCCAAAGTTCAGAGCCTTGAGACACACAAGTACCAACAAAGGCACCGCTGGGATTCGAACCCAGGATCTCCTGTTTACTAGACAGGCACTTTAACCAACTAAGCCACGGCGCCGACCTTCTCACTGTAGTTCTGGACTGGCGTCCCAGAAGATCAAAACATCCAGAAAAGAGGCAAATCATGGAACAGGCTCTGGATAACTTAAAAGAGTTTGTTGACAACTGAGCTCCTTGTTTACGGTCCCTTCTCAGAAGAGCACACTTGCCAAGGTTTACAGCCCTGAGACACACAAGTATCAACAAATGAACTACTGGGATTCAAACCCAGGATCTCCTGTTTACTACACAGGCGCTTTAACCAACTAAGCCACGGCATCAACCTCCACGCACTACTCCTGGACTGGCGTCCCAGAGGATCAAAACATCCAGAAAAGAAGCAAATTGTGGACCATGTGCTGGACAGTATAAAAAAGTTTGTTGACAGCTGAGTGGGGGTGGCCAGCTAGCCTCTGTGTTTGTTGGCCAACTGTGTTTAGAAGGACTCCCAGCACCCCGTTACACGTTTTGGAGCTCCATTCACAAAAGCTGCAAAGACCATCTAAGCTACAGAAAGAGAAAGGAAGTCTGGCACATTTCTGTGGTGATGGCCGGTCTGTGTGTGCAAGAGCCAAGAGGTTTCCGTAAGCAAATGTGATAGTAAACCACAGAGAAATTTCGTAATAAATTATTTAAGCAGCAAATGTAGAGATACGAGTAAAAAGAAGCCTTTATGATTGACATTATTTAAATGAATATGTTGAGAACAAGAGGCCCCAAAAGGTTTCTGTTGCCTGAGGGCAACACTGTGCAGTATAGAGTTAATACAATACTAAAAATCCCGACTCTGGTGGGACTCGAACCCACAACCTTTGAATGGCCTCATTTTGCAATCTAGAAGTCCAATGCGCTATCCATTGCGCCACAGAGCCTGCACATAACTGGGCCACGTGATGGCTTTTCATCTGGGCATTTGCACATCCAACACAGTGAGGTTGCGCATTCTGCGGGCAGGAAAGACAGGTTCTTGAGCCTCTGCACAATTGAAGCCCGATTCAAAATGCTGAGGCCCTCTTGTCCAAGAACAAACCCAGAGAACAAAGCAGGCACTGGATGGCTTAAACAATGGTTTGTTGACAACTGAGCTCCTCATTTACCCCGTTTGTGATCCCTTCTCAGAAAAGCACACTTGCCAAGGTTTACAGCCTTGAAACACACAAGTATCAACAAAGGCACCGCTGGGATTCGAACCCAGGATCTCCTGTTTACTAGACAGGCGCTTTAACCAACTAAGCCACGGCGCCTACTGCCACCCTCTGGTCCTGGATCTCCTGTTTACTAGACAGGTGCTTTAACTAACTAATGCTGCGTTCCAGGCAGGTTTTTGAGCCCATAAGTCACGACTTCAAACCACGACTCACGACTTTGTAGCGTTCCAGGCAAGTCACGTCAAACTGCCTGAGTTTAAACAAACAAGCATGGCGGACCATACGGGGCTTATGCTCATTTACAATTATTTCTATCGCCAAAGGTACTTACTCCTTGCTTATTTGAGGGAAACGGATGAGGAAAAACGGCGCATAAGGCATAAGAAGCTGTTATACCTTTTATTTTACGTTATTTTACCGTGCACTTGCATAAACACCACATCCATAGGGGCTGCCATTGTTGTTTCGCGGGCTATGTGACGTCAGACCGCAGAACTGGGAGTACATCGTTCTAGTACAAGTTCACGGGTGGGAAGTCACCGGTTTGACTGCCGTTCCAGTGCACTTTCACGGGTAGAAGGTTGGAAAAACACAGGTTACGGGTTGCCTGGAACGCGGCATAAGCCACGGCACTGACCTCCACGCTCTGGTCCTGGACTGGCGTCCCAGAGGATCAAAACAAAAGAAGCAAATTGTGGACCATGTACTGGATAGTATAAAAAAGTTTGTTGACAACTGAGTGGGGGTGGCCAGCTAGCCTCTGTTTTTGTTGGCCAACTGTGTTTAGAAGGACTCCCAGCACCCCGTTACACATGTTTTTAGAGCTTCATTTAAAAAAGCTGCAAAGACCATCTAAGCTACAGAAAGAGAAAGGAAGTCTGGCACATCTCTGTGGTGATGGCCAGTCCGTGTGTTCAAGAGCCAAGAGGTTTCCGTAAACAAATGTGATAGTAAACCACAGAGAAATTTCATAATAAATTATTTAAGCAGCAAATGTAGAGATATGAGTAAAAAAGTCATCAAATATTTTAAAACGTTTAAGTTTTTAATTTGTGCGCAAAAACAAAACAAAAATAACGACTTTATTCAACAATCAATATGATTTTAAATATGATATATATAACATTGATATAAGTGATCACTCAGATTTAGACTATTTATATAAAGCGTTCACAGGCAGAAATGCAATAAAATTAGGAATCTGTGATTTGTTCATTCTCTTTAACATTTATTTAGCTGACAAAAGTACAAAGAAAATATTTCCGATGTTTTCACTGACCAACTTAAATGTATTTTGTAAATATAAACAAATTTTGATTTTGATGGCTGCAACACACTCCAAAAATAGTTGGTACAGAAGCATAATAAAAGTGAAAATTTATAGAATATCAAGTTAAACTGTTTTGAAACAGTCCACAATTATCAGGTGAATTGGTAATTGGTCAGACTATCATGATTGGGTTTAAAAGGAGCATCTCAGTCTTTGCCAGCAAAGATGGGTCGTGGCTTCTCACTTTGTGCCAAATTTCATGAGGTAATTGTCAGAAAACTCAAAAATCAAATTTGTCAATGCATTCACCATCTACCATGCATAATATTGTGAAAAAACTTGAATCCAGAGAAATCTCAGGACACATGGAGACCTCAGTGCCTGGCCTTTGAGCCCTCAGATGGCACTGCATGAGAAACTGTCATGCTGCTGTGTTAAATACAGCCATATGGGCTTTTGAGTACTATGGAAAACCAGTGTCACTGAACCATATGTGTGCTGTGGTCAGATGAGTCCATGATTAAGCCTGTTTCTAGGGGAAAAAAAGGACATTGAGTTTGCAGTCCCAAAGATGAAAGGGACCTGAATCCTATCGAAAATGTATGGCTCGTCATGAAAAGGAGAATCAGACAACGATGACCACAGAGTGTTGAGCAGCTTAGGTTTTGTATCAAGCGAGATTAGGAAAAAACTTTGCTTGCAAAACTTCACCAATTAGCATCCTCAATTCCCAAACGATTAAAAAGTGTAATTAAAAGGAAAGGTGATGTGACAGTGGTAAACATGCCTCTGTCCCAACTTTTTTGGAGTGTGTTGCAGCCATCAAAATCAAAATTTGTTTATATTTACAAAATACAATTAATTTGGCCAGTGAAAACATTGGAAATCTTTTCTTTGTACCTTTGTCAATTAAATAAAGGTTAAAGAGAATTAACAAATCACAGATTCTTGATTTTATTGCATTTCACAAAACGTCCCAACTTTTCTGGGAATGCTGTTTGTATCAGGGAACATGATTCCTGACTGCATGTCAATATCCATTGTTTAGGTATCTTTGACAAGTTGTCAGGAACACTATCGAGCCCAACCTTTAGCGTAATCGTTTGTTTAACTCGCGTTTTTTGCAGTTTCCCCTATTAAATCCAGTCATGGAGCAGGCTCTTTTGCCACTCAGTCCAGCTGTGAGGGCGCGTGTTCCGGCGGGAAAGTGACGTCAATGCATACCCTCTATAGTGAACGCTGCGTAGATGTCTCACTGTTCGCTACATTTTTTCATTTGTTATTTTTGCAGTTTCTGATCCTCCATACGACGTCTGTATTTGAATTAGGTGAGCGGAATTCCCGGTAAGCGGGTGTTTTATTGGTAGCCGATAAAAGTTAACCAGGCTCCCCATATAATAGGCGTTTGTGCTGTTAGTTTCGCTTTTTAATCGTTGTAAAATGTCTTTGAGAAGTTCTGGGACGACGTGTGCAGTTCGTGGCTGTCACAATAATCGGACGAAACTAAACATGTGGTTAAAACAAGAGTGTTATGATCACAAACCGCTTACAAAATCACAGTGCTCCTGTCCCCAATGGTTTTCCTTCTATCGACTGCCTACTGCCGAAGAGGACAGAAGGATTTGGCTTCGGAACCTCTATTTGAAAAAGCCTCCGAAGAATCTTTTCGTGTGCTCTTTTCACTTTGTTGACAAGAAGCCGACTGCAGAGAATCCTTATCCAACCCTATGGCTCGGCTACTACAGACCTCCGGAGAAGAAGCGCCGTAAACTACAAAGGAAGGATACAAACACGGTGTCGACAGGTGTGCTTACAAATTTGTACGCATATTTGGCACCCATAAATCTGTTAAAGTTTCTTTTTTTAGGACATCCTCGCGTGTACTAATATATATATATATATATATATATATATATATTTTTTTTTTTTTTTTTTAAATAAAATATCCCAATTTTGATATCTAAGTAAACACATGTTTGTATTTCTATAGATAAATAACTGTCTCATTTCTTCCAGATGAATGCGGTGACACAAGTAGCGAGGCTCTTGCATACTGTGATGCTCAAACTCGGGATGGATCCAACACTGGAAGACCGTCATAATGTGCTTTGCTGAAATCTAACATCAATACAAGAAAGTGTTTGGTTTCAAACAGTATGTCTGTGTCTATTTCAGTGCTTCCAGAAGAGCTATTGAATTTTAGATTCTTTTTTTTCTTTTTTTTTCTTAAATGGGATGTTAATGACGTTCTTTACAACTGAAGCTTAATTCAGTCATAACAGATCTCTCACACCGTTTTGGAATTTCTCAGTATTGTTGGTGTGTAGATTGACATAATGGCTGTTTTCCAAAACACGGTTTGGAAAATGGATTCATGATGTATTCGCTCATTATTTAATTTTTGTACATTTTGAATTCAAAAAAGTTACGGACTGCAGCTTTACAGTCTGCATGAAACTGAAGTTGCGATAGTCTTTTCTTCCATATTGTGACGCATATTTGAGTGAAACGGCTTGTCGAACAAGAAAACAATGTAGGGCAGGACATGACTTTGTCCATGGGGAATTAATTGGATGCTGGATGGTTGTGGTTTGCTATTGGACGATCTCATGTGAGTGACAGGTTGTCCCGCCCTCGTGCCAGTAAACACGTCATCAGAGAAGTGAAGAGATGTCACTGCAAGAAGGAGGGGAATTTATATGCTGCAATATTCCATAAAAAAACAAGAATTGTCAATTTTGATTTCATGGTGACTTTAACCAAAGAATCTGGATGCAAAAAGTGAGATTGTAACACACCAAAGGGACACTGTTAAGAAATTACAATCACAAACACTTTTATTGGGCCAGATTTACTAACGGCTTGTGCCAGTTCAAACCCTCTTTTGGTGTTAAAAACTACTGTTAGAATTTACTAAAGACATGCAGTGAAAAATTAGTGCTGAAAAGGCGTGGACACAGTTATTGTTTAGGCTGACCTTATTGCATATGCATTTGTAGGAGTTTCTCTTTTAGATGCAAAATTTATGGGAGGAGAGTATTTAAATGAATCACGCAAGGTGATTTACTAAGGTTTGCTCTAGTCAATTTACTGGTATTTGCGTCATTATTTACCACCCCCCAAAAAGCATGTCTTAAACCAGACGCTAATTTGCGTTGCTCTTGCTATTTAATCATAGAAATATTGCAGAATGAGGTATCATGTTTCCATATTAAAATAAAGGTTTTAAAATACAAATGTTGCCCTATTCAAAAAGATTTGTTTAATAAAAATGTTGCTATATTCAAATAAAGGTTTTAAAATGTAGGCTAAGTGTCACTAATTAAACTAGTATATGTTCAGTTAATTGTCAGTCTCTTACATGTCTGCATCTCGAGAGATTCAGAATTCAAGCGACAAATGATGTTTTATAAACAAAGTTTGGGAGGAGCGCATTCAAATGATCTATCTAATCAGCTCGAGTGGAGGTATATATACACAGATGAGAGCCGACTCACCTATAGTTCCTTCACTCTCGGCTGCGTTATGAGGCAGAACTCTGGGTTTGGGCTAAATTCCAAGCTCGGAGTCCTCCATCCCCTTGGACAGCACGCCAGATACACTTATTATATTTTTTTTACTCTATTCAATCATTTGTAAGTATGAACTGATGAAAACAACTGCCACAGGTAATCATTTTTTTTATTATTAAATATTTATTTTTGGTGTCTGATCGTAAATTCAAATTTATAAATCAAAATGTATTGCATTTATGAAGAATATCTCTATCGCTATTGCCTAATGGTGTACAGTGTCTTTGGGTGGATTGTTTGCAATTTGGTCTTAGTGGTCCTCTTGACTACTCCTAATGTTTCACAGATTTAGGAGCTATAGTGCTAAAATGCTTTGTGAAATACTCTTAGAAGAAAAAATACAGACTGACATGCCCATTATTTTTAAGAGTTTCTCCTAAATCGGCAAGTTAGGAGCTACTTTTAGCCTTAAGATGTTTTGTGAATACGGCCCCTGGTCCATTGTATGGAAAAAAGATGCAATGAAAGTGAATGATGCTAAACATCTCCATCTTTTTCATTAAAAAAAAAAGTCACACGGGTTTGGAACAACAAAAAGTAGAGTACATGAAATTATCTCTGCTTTTCAGGTGAAATAACCTTTTAATAATTTAAATCCCTGGTGTAAAATTTACTCTGTGTTTATATGGGAACCACCAGCAGGGTGTTAAAAATAACACTGAAGCAGTGTTAAGAGTTAATTAGGTAATTAAGTGATTGACTGAGTGATGTTTGTTGAGTGACTTCCAGCCACATCTTTAGATGAAATCAACTGAAAAGACATTGAATCTCTCAAGATTTCAGCAGAGGAGAATTAAACAACTACACAAACAGCATTTTTTAAGGAACATCACAGCAACCGCTTGTGTGTCCGTGCTGAACTCGCATCTAGTATATAAAAAGCATTTTTAGGGGGCCCTTGGCTTTTGGGGGCCCAAGGTGGTCACCTACCTTTGCCTTATGGTAAATCTGCCGTCACGTCATGCGGCAGGTTTGTGGCAGTCCACATCCTCAGCCAATTCAACAACTCCGTTGGTTGCCTTTTTTTGCTGCAGCATATTCATTAAATTCCAATTGGTGGATTAATGAAAATGTGCCTGCAGCTATTTACAATACCGCACAATAAATAGTGTCTATTTACACTAGCTCCTCCCACCAATGTCTGGTAGGGCCACTCAAGTTTTAAAAAAGACATGCAGATTTCAACGTCTTCAGTGGCACAGTAGTAGCGAGGAAGGCTCGCAAACTTGGCTTATAACATGATCGATGCGGAATTCAAATTCATCTTTTGCTGAACTCGCTCTCTCCTTTTTCCCCTCACATATTACATCAGAAAGGCATTTATTTTCAATAAAAATGAAAATAATGTTCTAAAAGTGGAAATAAACTGCCTAACAAGTGTTTTTTTTTTTAGTGTACCTTTAATAATATTAAAAGTATTGGTATTAGGAGAACGTGTAGGGAGGATTTTAAATATAATAATTTACACAGGATATTATTGCATCCTGTTAATGTACAAAAATACTGAGGTGCAAATAGTATCTACCAATATAAAGTATAGATCTAATTACTATTTACATGGTGTAAACAGAATATATCACTATTTTCACCTACTGTAAATAGCATATCGCTAAGAAAATGCTGCTATTTTCACTTAGTGTAAATAGCATCTATTGCTATTTGCACTTAGTACAAATAGCCGCAGCCTTTAAATACAGGTTATTTCTATTATTTCCATAGTGTATATGGTCTTTATGGTCTCTAGATACAGCTTGGCATTGTTTTCTGTTTGACATAAAACCTGATATTTACGGACAGTTTGCCACAACTAGCCCCCATCTCCCCTATGTTGTATTGCCTAGCTAAAGATTGTAGGATGTAAATAATGTAAATCGCACCTTAAACAATTGTATTTGAGGCAGTTTACTTAGAGCATGGGTTTTCAAAGTGAGGGCCGCATTGGAATGCTAGAGGATCTGTGGAAATGTTTAGGGGGGGAAAAAATAGAGAAATAAAATTAGGTTGACATAAGAAAAGTAAATAAATGAGCTCATAAATAATGCATATAACAGTACAGTGCAATAAAGAGTAGAAAAACAATAATAATTGACCCTTCGCCAGGAGTTTGATTGACAGGCGATCTAACCAATCATAACGCCGAATCAGCCATTTTGTCCGACAAAGCAGTCAGGGGAGTTAGCAGATTAACGTAGGTGGACTTGAACTTGAAAAAAGGTGTGTACTGACGTCTTTCCGCGATTGAAACAACATTCCTTATGATGTTCATTCACATTTATTTGATGCTATAAATTAACTAGTAGGAAGAGATGATCGGTTCACGAACCGCCGAACTGAGGCGCTACAGCAATCTGTCACGACACATTAAAGAGCCACAAAACAGTATTTATTGTTTAAGGGGGGCGGGTCTTTGCGAACGGTCAATTAACTTAATAAAAACTTAAAAAAAAATCCTGATAATTAGATATATTTATAATAGCCTACTAATTTTTCACATTATAAATCGGACCGTTATACAAGAAACTATGCATTTAAAATATTAGAATGGGGGTCCTTCGCACGAGAATGATTATATTTGGGGGGCTTGTGGCAGCTAAAAGATTGAAACCCCTGACTTTGAGAACAGAGAGCATAAAAGCCAGCAAATGGCATCAAATTCTAGAGTGTAATTCTCTGAAATGACCAGCAGAAGGCATCCAGTACTAGTACATCTTTGAACATTAAAATTACTGCAGCGTTTCATTGAACACTCAGCAGATCCAAACAAACGGCAACAGCTTTTTCACACAAACTTATTTTTGTGAAATGTTTTTCTTAAAAACGGCTTGTGCTGTCTTTTTTTTTTTTTTTTTCTTAAGTAGCCTAAATGCCACTTGGTTTGATATTCTGTTATATAACTTAACAACATTCGTATTTAAGTGTGATTTAAGTCTTCAAATACGTTTTTGGAGCCAGTGAGTGCAAATGATTCGATTTCAAGAAATCAAACTTGATGTGAATACAAGTTTCCTCTGCAGACAATCCAGCCAATCGCTGCGCGGCACGTGACGTCATTGAGATGAAAGGGAATTCTGCATCAAACACTCGCAGCGGTGAAGAGAGATCAGATCACACAACCGAGCTGCTGCTGGCCGCTTTCAGTCCACGTCTGCCTCGGGATCATGCAGTTAGACTTTTTGGAGTCTGTGCATTTGCAGGTATTCGGATTAACATGTGGAGGGGTGCGTGAGTGAGTAAACAGGCTCGATTAAAGCGCATTTGTCCAGGACGTGTGTGAAGCTTTGATGTACACGCTGATGGGAGATCAGATTACAGGCGTCAGACCGCAGTCTTTCATCTGAGCTTTAACTTAAGTGCTGGACTCGGGACGGGTTCAGACCTCAGCGGCGAGCGCGCTGGATCGCATCCTGAACAGCTTTCCGTAGGAGATCGGAATCTCACGAGCGACGCGTTATCGGTAAGAAAGTTTTGCACACAGTTGCATATGAATTCAAAAATTAATATCTTCAGAAAAAATAACTACACAACACGCACATAGTGCCTATCTATACGTTAACTATCCTAATAAGGGACATATTTTTAATTCATCTAGTAGCATACAATCTTTTTCTATGACAGGTCGAAACGTAACAGAAAAAAAAATATATACATATTATATACAGCACATTGTAATGTTTTGAATAATAATAATAAATAATTTATGGCATTTTAAATTATATTATTGTTAATAATAATCCATAGATCTTCATATATGGGTTTATCCATGGAATATATAATCTATAAAGTATAATCAGCACATAAATTAATCATTATTGGCAAGTATTAGTGTTTTAAGGGGGTTACTTTTTTCTGATTCAACCATTAATAAACAGTTATATATGATATAGAGGAACTTTTTCCCCCAGTGTTAAACCTCTTGAAATATTAAACACCCACTGTGGATTTAAAATGATTTTTTGTCTGATTTTAACACACATTATTCCAGACTGGAGCTTTATAAAAAAGCACAAGATTTATAATAATCGTTGTTTGCTTAGTGTTCACACAGTTTTGAGAGATAATGGCAAATAGTGTCCTCCATAAATCATTCATCAAAGGATTTCTGCTTTCACAGTGTATGTGGGAAAGACCTTTCAGAATGCCTCAGGCACGGATCCTCTCCCGGTTTACTCTTTACAGGATACTTATTCTTCCACTGTGTGTCATGGTACGTTTTCTTCATATTAACGCCTTTTGCTTATTCTTAAACTTGAAGTAACAAATTAATACTTGGTGTTTTGTACCCCGAGATGTGGTCTCAATTACCATACACTACTATTATTTACACTACTGTTCAAAAGGTTGGGGTCGGTAAGATTTTGTTTTGTTTTTGAAAGTCTCTTATGGCTCACCAAGGCTGCATTTATTTGATCAAAAATAAAGTAAAAACAGTAATATTGTGAAATATTATTACGTTTTAAAAGAACTGTTTTTTTTGTATTGTAATATATTTTAAATTGTAATTTACTACACAGAATTTTCAGCATCATTACTCCTGTCTCCAGTGTCACATGATCCTTCAGAAATCATTCTAATGGACGCTTTTCATGGACTGTGATGACATTTCCATAGTTATCAACATTGCAAATCTAGTAAAGTTTTTATTAAGATTTTAAAATATGTAATATACATTTATAACGTTATACTATGTGTTATATTACCTTGGCAGCAATTCAATGGCTGAGGGAATAACGACAAATTTGACACCTTTTTTTCCCAATTAAAATGACTTTTGCTTCTGAGAACCCTGGAAATGCGAAAAGGCCCATATGATGATTTGCTGCTCAAGAAACACTTCTTACTATTATCAATATTGAGAACAGCATTTATTTCGAATAGAATTCTTTTGTAACATTATAAATTGACTTTTGGTCAATTTAACTGAATAATAATAATAAAAAACCTTACTAACCCCAAACTTTTGAAGGTTAGTGTGTTTGTTTGTTCTTGAGAACACAAGTGTAATCATCATTATGATATATATCTCCACATTTTGGTGCACTCCACATTGGCAAACCTCCAATGAAATGATGGAATAATTAACCATGCTGGTTTCATGTCCCTCACAGTTTGCAGTTATGGCAGAGGAGAGAAGAGATTGCAGGGAACAGGAATACAAGGATAAGTTTGGGAGCTGTATTCCCTGCCGGCAGTGTGATGCTGGACAAGAGCTATCTAAGGTTTGCCAGTTCTGCGCTAGGTTATTTATTTTTTTGTTTTAGCCTAATTTGAAACATTGGTGCTCATATAAATCTTGTATTTTTAATTTCCTAAAAAGATTACATCTTAAATCAAGAAATAATATCCGAAGCACTCTGTTCCTTTGAATTGGTTCCCACTGAGTTTAATTATGGAATTCTTTCCTTTCAGTTCACCTACCACAGTCAGATTAATGTGCAAATATATTTAGATGCTTCTACTTCAAGCTGTTTTTAAAAAAAGACCCGTTTCAACCATGTACACAATCAAATCTGGGACGGAGAGACGCGTTCCCATCAGTTTCACAGAGTTCATGAAAGACTTTTAGACGAAACAGTCCAAAAGCAAAGAGTTCACCAATAGAGAGGGGATGCCAATGTTTTGAATAGCTTGTCCTGACCAATTATTTATTGCTTCCTCCTTTTCATAAAGAGAGAGGGTAAACCGCTGTTCTCTTTTGTAGTGCGCTGGCCACGCTTTAATCAGTTACACCCACACTTCTTATCCTCTCCTGCCACAAACTTCTGTTTTTTTCTTCAAGCCTTTTAATGTCATTGCCACCCCTGAGAATTTCAAGGCCTTGTAAACATGGCATGTGAAGAAATTAAGTGGTTTTGTACTATCCACCTAATCTAAATGGGGTATTTCTGAAGTGTGGAAGTCATTACACAGTTTATGCTCGGGTAAATGCAGGTACATCAGGCTGTTGGATGTATACAAATGTAGTGCACACGCTTTTTTTAACCGCATGACTTTCATGTTGGTACACATGAACACACACTTATTGGTTATACGCTTCAGTGCATCAGATGTTTTCAGCCAATTAATGCTTTGGGGCCTGAGGAGGTAGTGAATGATTGCCTGCTTTTTCCATTCAAGCACTAGTGGTTTAACCTATTCTTTGGAGCCAAGGACAATATCATGCGGAAAAATGGTGTTTGAGTTACTGTAGTTTAGTTTCAATGTTAAAATGTTTTCTCCCAGTTTAACATGCAGATTCTATAGTATGAGTAGGTTTATTTCCCAAAATGAATAAACACTTTATCTCTGTGGTGCTATCAAAACATTGCTTTGTTTGTTTGAGCATCCCGTTCAGCCCGACAACAGCAAAAGTGGCTCAACCAATGGTGTAGCTTTTCCATTTGTTGTGACCAATGGTAGATGTGTTTTAGAAACATGTTTTAAAAAAAGCCATTATTTTTGCTATAAAAGTTACACTTATACTTACAATAGCTGTAATAACATCACCAACAACTTAACATTTTTGTTGTTTTAATGTTTGACACTTCAGAAGCTCTTTCAGACGGTTTGTTTAGTAAGAACAGTTCACATGACGCACCTTTTACTGTTTTTCAGAGATCCATGACTAGTCAAACAGCTAGTAAAATCCCCACCTACACACTGTCTTTCACCTGAAAAGGCTGATAACAGCTATGTTGATAGGCATTTTGTAATTGTTAAAGGGACAGTTCACCCAAAAAATAAAGTTCTGTCATCATTTGCTCACCCTCATGTCGTTCAAAACCTGTATGATGTTTTCTGTGAAATACAAAAGAAGAAGTTTGCATGCAATTACATCTAGTGTGCTGTTAACCACAACTAGAACATCGAGTCAATGAGTTGAACTTGATAAGTGAATCAGTTTGAATTGAGAACAAATCAATCAGGTGGTTTTGTGAACTCGAACAGCAACTCAACGCTTCAATACATTCCAGTTTGAAACTTCAATGGCATCTTGTGGTGGACCACAGTTATTTTATCGGTTATCGGTGGTTTAGTAACGTCATTGGTGATGTGGCAACACAAGCTCCAGTACAAGTTTTATGACATACAATATACGTTTAATACAATGTGCTTTGCATTTGCAACACAAGCACCGAAGTTTCGTTGTCGTATCGCTATTGAAAAGATTTGGCTCAAAAGATTTGTTCACAAATTTGCTGCTACTTGCATTGCAAAGAAGAACTTAGACAGATGTCCAGATCTTCAATGAATAACAACTTACAGTTAATTTGGCTGACAGACCCAGTCTTCATTTACTTTTGTTAAAAGAATGGTCAAGATATTTTTCAAAAATTCACCATTTGCGTTCTGAAGAAAGAAAGGCATTCGAGTAAAATATGGCTCTGACATGTTCTTGACAGGTTTTGTAAGATTCACCCTTAAAGCTTACCTGTTGGGTTAAGTGAGAAGTTCACCCTTTGCTTAATTGCGAAGTATTAATGAGCAGGAGAGTTCAGGGTCATTTATTTGCATAGAGTGTTTGTAGGTTTGTTGAATAAGATGACTTCAAAACACTTGTGTGTCTGAACATGCTTTCATCCAGCTTTCTCGTCTATCACCCATCCATCCTGCTGTTTTGCTTGGCATTCTCACTCAAATCTGATCTGGAGATAGTGGAAAAATGGTACTTGCAGGTACTGGTTTGGTGAGTTCTCTTAGGCAAGAATGTTCCTGGGTGATTCTGGACTGTGACAAAAGGCTTTTGTAAAGAATAGAGTTGGCTGTTTTGCAGCATTATTGACTCTGCATTTTTTTTATAGTAATAATCTGACATATCTGTCGTTAGAGGTTACCCAACATGCAAAATAAAGCATGACTGCTCAAATGTCTGTCCATATACAGTGGTTGGTCCTGATCACTGTATCATTGTAACATGTCTATTATGGCCTTATAGTGTATATTGACGTCTTTTGACCATTAAACTTGTTGTGTCTGCTTTTGACACTTTTTTTAATAACTGGGGAGGACAGGAAATGAAGGGGGGGAAACAGAATTAGGAAATATCGTGAACCAGATTCGAACTTTAGTTACCCTTTTGAGCACAACAGTACACAGTGATAACTGCTAAGCCACAGCTCTGACACATAGAATGATTTCTGAAGGACCATTTGACTAAATTAGGAATAAATTACATTTTAAAAAGGGGACAAGCTCAAAAAAGGCACGATAAGTCATGCCAGCATGGCTGGGAGCATCAGACCAACTGCAACAATTAGCAATTTAAGACCTATTAAGCAGATTTTTGGCAAAATGGCTAAAAAATCATAAATAGTCACTAGTAATATGATTTAATGGTTTATCACTTTCGACCAATAGGTGACGCTGTGACCAAATTGATGTGGTATGGTCAGAGTAAGGTGACAATGACATATGCAAAGTTTGGTGTCAATATGCCAAAGTAAAGCAGAGATACAGCCTCAGAGTCAGAGTCAAATCAAAATGGTGGACAGGAAGTTCGGCTGACTATGGCAAAATTATCTATATTCTTGGCATGACCCAAGTAATCTATTAAGACCTGTTTCAGGCGCTGCCCTGAAACTTTTTGAGGACCTTCAGGGCATGGTGCCGAAGACACATACCGAGATTTGTAACCATATGCCAATGCGTTTGTAAAATAAAGCATTTTACAACAAAATTCAAAATGGCCGACGCCCAAAATGGCCGATATGGGAAGTTGTTCGAGAACAATTTGACAAATCGACTTGAATTCCATAACTTTTTGTCGGAATGGTCTAAAGATGATCTGGAGCAACGGACTAGGAGGAGTTCGAAAAATTAGGTTTTTCAGAAAATTCAAAATGGTATAATTTTAGTGTTCATAGTGTGCAATCGAATCATCTTGAGTCAAAGAATTATAAGGGAAAAAAATGTTTCTAGCCCTTACAGTTTAAAAGTTATTAACATAAACGTGAGTGTGTCTTTGAACAGTTGGTGGTGCTAGAGCGATTGAGTTAGAGACTCTAAAATTGCTGTGGATAATGTTCAGACAGACCTCTATCTGTGTGCCAAATTTCATAACTTTCCCGTAAGCGGTTCTATGGCGGTACTTCAAGAGCGGAAGAAGACGGAATAATAATAATAGGAACACTAACGGATACAATAGTTGCCTATGCACCTTGTGGTGCTTGGCCCCTAAATTTATTAAAACAGAAAACGGTTATTTTAAATTGTAATAATATTTCACATCATTACTACTTTCAAAAACCTTAATTATTCCAAACCTTTAACCAGTAGTGTAGACAAACTCTTATCCATATTCTGAAGCCTGAATCCCCATTGGCTTTTAGCTGGACACCAGATAAAAGCCAAGATTAAGAAATTTATCTGCGAACCAGATTCAAACTCCTGTTGCCCATATAAGCACCACAGCTTAGGATAATAACTACTACGCAATGGCTCTGACACATAGACACATTCTGAGCCATATCTGTGAGCCTGAATCCTCAATCGTATTCATCTGGTGACCAGCTAGGATTAAGAAATGGTGCTATCGAGATTCAAACTCCCGTTGCCCATATGAGCACCACAGCTCAGTGATAACTACTAAGCCACTACTCTGACATGCAGACACATTCTGAGCCATATCTGGGAGCCTGAATCCTTATTTGTATTCATCTAGCGTTCAGCTAGGATTAGGAAATGTTGCTAGCAAGATTCAAACTCCCGTTGCCCATATGAGCACCACAGCCCATAGTGATAGCCAATAGGCCACAGCTCTGACATGCAGACACATTCTGAGCCATATCTGGGAGCATGAATACTTATTTGTATTCATCTAGCGTTCAGCTAGGATTAGGAAATGTTGCTAGCAAGATTCAAACTCCCGTTGCCCAAATGAGCACCACAGCCCATAGTGATAGCCAATAGGCCACAGCTCTGACATGCAGACACATTCTGAGCCATATCTGGGAGCATGAATACTTATTTGTATTCATCTAGCGTTCAGCTAGGATTAGGAAATGTTGCTAGCAAGATTCAAACTCCCGTTGCCCATATGAGCACCACAGCCCATAGTGATAGCTAATAGGCCACGGCTCTGACATGTAGGTGCATTCTGAGCCATATCTGGGATCCTGAATACTTATTTGTATTCATCTGGTGTTCAGTTAGGATTAGGAAATGTTGCCAGCCAGATTCAAACTCCCATTGTCCTTATGAACACTACAGCTCATAGTGATAATTAGCCATGGCTCTGACACGTAGACGCATTCTGAGCCATATTCGGGAGCCTCATTGGCTTTTATATGATGTTCATCTATCTGTTTGAACTTCTAAATGCTGGAAGATTCCAGCAGCAAACTCCAACAGACAAACCACAGGGGGTTACAGAGCTCCTTAGATTTCTCTTTCCCCCTTTGCTCTCCTGTTGATTATCTCTCTGGGAATGGCATCATGCCTTCAAACGGAGTGACCATACCTCTTTTATTCACCGTCCCCCCCAATCCTTCATGCCCTGCTGGAGAGAAAGGTCTTATATGGGCTGCGGGCAGGCAACAACAGCTGTCATTCTGTTCAGGCACCCTATATGCAGACTTTAGAGGGCCTGTGTTGAGAGAGCCAAATCAGTCTTCTCTAACATTGGCTGAAACCGGGGCCAAGCTTTGTGGAGAGCTCTTGTCATTGGCTCTCTCACGCAGACATGTGTGCCTTAGCTGGGAAACTGGATCGCGGTGTAGAAAGAAGGCCCCTGTTTGAAGCCGATCTTCACGTTAATGATATATGAGCCTCTTCTCTAATCCAGCTCAGTGTGGTGGAAATGCAGGCGGGTAATAGTGACCTGACTAGGGAAGGGGCAGCTGGGAACAAAAAAACAATAGTGCAGGGTGATATCAAACCACAAAGGTCCTCTCACTTTTCTGTGCATTATGCTCCTCTGCTGGAATGCGACTGGTAGGTAGTAACATGATTGCCAGAGGAGGTGTATTTGTTTAATGGATCACGGTTACATATTGTGCTGTTTATAAGTAGTTGTGTTGATTTAAAAAGTCATATTTTTTTTGCACATGAAATTCCAGCCATATCAGTCTTCTAGAAACAGCACCACAGCAATAGTTCATCCCAAAGTAAATATTCTGTCATATTTCTTCTTTGGAAGCCCAAAACGAGATCTTTTGATGCTATGTCAATTTACGTTGAAAAAAATTGTGAAATATAGGACCATAAAAAGTACCTTAAGAGTGGTCAAGATGACTTGTGTACACTACATTCCAAGTCTTTGGATGCCATAGAATTGCTGTGTATGAGAAACAAACTAATTTAAGTCATTCATCAAAAATTTTGCTGCACCCTAGATGTCAAAACTCATTTGTGTCAATTCATTCCAGATTTGCTGCATTGGTTCTTGTGCTTCTCATAATGAATTGCAATGCTTCATGTTTGAATATGCAAAAAGGCGAGTAGATGATGACAAAATTTTAGTTTTTGAGTGATCTATTGTTCCTGTAGCTGACACTTATCAAAAGAGGACACAAGATTTTTATTCAGAACTACTGAAAGTGCAAAGGAAAACTGTGTGTTTTAAATTGGTGTCATATTGCTGGTTGGTTCTATTGAGAAATGCATTGATTGATCTTGATTGATGATCTCTGTTGGGTTGGATGGGTGCAAAAGACATTATTTGAAGCTCCAAGAAGCTCTGCTTCAATTACGGTTTGAGACATCTGGCTCAGTGAAAGCTGAATATATCCCTGCAAGATTCCCAAGAATTATATCAATGTGGAAAGGATTAAAAACAAACAAGCGTATTCCAGATTGATTACTGTCAGTAGAGTTTTGAAAAGACTCTGGCATTGTTTATTGAAGTGGGTGGACCTGGAGGGGGAAAAGGCTCTTCTGAGTAATGCTAATTAAGCGGCGCTTAAGATTTCAGTTTAGATCCCGAAGCCTGGAAAAAATCGTTTGCTTACATTTCACTTCTTAATGTCAAACTCAATGTGGCAAAACGTCAAAGTCCAACATGTTGTACAGAAACATGCCGAACAAATGTTGTTCGTCACAGTTCGAGGAAATACCATTCTAAACCCATTAGAGCATCTTCCAAGCTGAATCTCTTTTGTGTGTTAAATACTAGTGTTTTGTTACTAGTTGCTAAGCTAAACGCAACTGTATTTTGTTCTTTTGTTATATTGCTCATTCAGTCGGCTAAAATGGCAAGCGTGCTCATTTTGTTCATGAAGACACTTTCTCTGTGATCTCTTTGTTATATTTTGCTTAGGCTGTGCATGAGTACAGTAAAATCAGCCTCATATTATTACCCAAACTGCACAGTTTTAGATCTTTTATTGAAATAAAATAGGCCTGTATTTAGGAAACAATGCAAAGGGTGTTGTCTCGTATAATTCAAGAGCGCTGAGAATTCTCCACGACCCCACAACTTGACATTGAGACCTCTCCTCAAGTTTCCTCCGTGATTTAGTTTCGCGTATGTACTCAGATCGCTTTTTTGGGTGAATCTCACCAAACCTGTCAAGAACAATTCATTTTATAATTTATTTAATTTTAAAATTTGTGTGGATTCCTGATTCTGTGGTTAGAAACACTTTATTGTGCAAGTGTTTGCATTATTAAAAATATGCTTTGTAAATCTTTTAGTTTAAATGTGCATTCCACGTACCAAAACCTCTCAATATCAATATTTCTCAGACACACTTTAGCCGAAGACAGGCCTGACAAAACCTCTGCAATAAACTCCCAATAAACCAACAATGGGCGTCCCTGTGGGCCTTTCTGATTCAAATGCAGAGCCCTTCGGGGGCCCGGAGCAGAAGGCTGTCCATTGATCCCGTGAGAGTCAGGGAGATTATTGCCTGTGTAAGATAGATTTTCTCAAAAGAAGCTTGGCCTTTGTTCAGCAGGGGGAATCACACACACACACACACACACACACACAAACACACACTGTGATCATTATTTCATCTCGGCTTCTTGTTAGTCCACATTGGCGCTTTTCTTTAGCGCGGCTCTCCCTCGCCCTTCCCTTCCTCGGCAGTGAGATATCTTCTGTTAATCCTCACAGGAATGTGGCTTTGGCTATGGGGAGGATGCCCACTGTGTGCCCTGCAGAGCCAGTCGCTTCAAAGAGGACCGCAGCCTGCAGAAATGCAAGCCCTGTCTGGACTGTTCCCTACTCAACCGCTTCCAGAAGGGGAACTGCTCCACCATGAACAACGCCATATGCGGAGACTGCCTGCCTGGGTGAGTCAGTCATAAGAGCGCAATTATATAGAATAAAGAATGATGGGCGTTTTCCAAGACCAAGTCGGTCTATAATACACTCTTAAAAATGAAGGTTCCAAAAGGTTTTTTTCGTGTGATGCCATAGAAGAATCATTTTTGGTTCCCCAAGGAACCTTTCAGTTTATAAAAAAAAAAAAAAATCCTTAGTGTGAAGAACATTGTAAAAATCTAAAGAACCCTTTTCTACTTTAAAAAACCTTAAATGGTTAGTTCACCCAAAAATGAAAATTATCCCATAATTTACTCACCCCCAAGCCATCCTAGGTATATATGACTTTCTTCTTTCAGCCATACACAATTGGAGTTATATTAAATAATATCCTGCCTCTTCCCAGGAAGTGAATAGTACTAGGGTACTAGGGTTTTGAAGCCCAAAAAAGCACATCCATCCATCATAAATATAATCCATATGACTCCAGTGGGTTAATAAAGGCCTTCTGAAGCGAAGTGATGGGGTTTTGTAAGAAAAATATCCATATTTCTAACTTTATAAACTGTAATCACTAGCTTCCAGTAATGGCCGCGCATTCACAAGAGTGTCGAGTTCTGGCGGATGGGTGACCTCTGACCCAATGTATGACGTAGGCGTAGCATAAGCTCAGGTGAGAAGTGATGAATGCGGAAGCATAGAGGATAGAGCAAAACAAAATGCCAGTCATGAATTAATTAAGGCCCTAAAATACTTCAAGCTAAGTTCTTTTTTGTTCTTCGTTTAGGGGTAAAACAAAGTTCGAAATACATGAGCAACGATATACTGTAATCCAACATCTGACGCTGCCCACACTGCTGAGAGCGACGGTTAGATGAATATGTAAAAATGTTGTGCGCTTTCCTCTCAGTAACAAAATAAACACAACAAAATTGAGAAACTAGCAAGGATTTTTTAATAAAGCATAATGGTGCCCTCACACCAGAATGAAGCGTTAAGCGAGTGATTTACATGTTTAGTCAATGCAAAGACGCGATAGACATCCTGCGGCGCAACTCGCGCGAATTCGGGTGTTTGACACGCGTAACGCGTGATTTGCATGAATTTTGGCGAATATTCGCACCGCTTTAACCAATCAGGAGCTTGCTCTAGTAGTGACGTGATTACAACGTAGCGAGGGGAGGCATCGTCGCTTTATGTGGATACCCGGAGCTGTACAATAAATCTTTGTACTTTTATAGAAACAGGATTAAAAAGGATCTTGCTTGGAAGAAAGTGAGTGAGGAGGTCGGACAATCTGGTAAGTTGTAAAAAACGCTCTTTACTCAATTTGAGCTATATATATATATACATATTGAGACTACAAGCTAGCTAAAGCCGGTAAATTAAGCTTATTCGCCGTATTTTACAACTACTTTCCCTCTGAGGAGTTGATGTGTTTATTCAGAGGAAGTGTGCAGAAAGAAGTGGAGGATATGAGGGACACATATATTCCCATGACGCGAATTTGCGTCTGTTGTGAAGCAAATTTCACGCGCGAATGAAGCGAGGAAACTCAAAATGTTCAAGCGTCCAACTACGCGCAAATAGCGCGATTTATTCGCGCAAGTTGCCTCTGGTGTGAACGCCCCATAAGAAAAACATCTGATCATGGCAACATGGATATGTTTGTTTGCACTTGCTCTGTAATTCGGCACTCCAGTGTTCATGTTTTCGGATGTCTCGCAGACATCTTGACTTCTATGGACTCGAGAGGAGAAATGAACTGGAAAAGATTTTCAGAGTGAAAGAAGGCGGAGCATCAGCGCACACCTACCTTACGTAATGGCCACAGACCAATGGTAGTACGAAGGTGTTTACCAGCCGAAGCAAACTTTTCCAGAAAGTTTGCTTTGGCAAGCTGTTTCGAACTTCCAAAACTCCAAACGAACTTCGTTTCGGCCTGATTTTGTTCGAAATGACGTCACATCAGTTCGTTCTTCGATTTCGTTTGAAGTATATCGGGGCCTTTAGAAGTCTAAAATGAGAAGTTGGAGAAGCTACACTATACGTCATACGTCAGGTCATAGGTCACTCTTCCGCCGAAACCCGACTTGTGTACGGCCCGTAACCGGAAGCTAGTGATTACAGTTTATAAAGTTAGAAATATGGATATTTTTCTTACAAAAACGCATCGCTTCACTTCAGAAAGCCTTTATTAACCCCCTGGAGCCATCTGGATTACTTTTATGATGGATGGATGCACTTTTTTGGGCCTCAAAATCTAGAGTACCTATTCACTCCCATTATAAAGCTTGGAAGAGCCAGGATATTTTTTAATATAACTCTGATTGTGTTCGTCTGAAAGAAGAAAGTCAAATACACCTAGAATGGCTTGAGGGTGAATAAATGATGGCATAATTTTCATTTTCAGGTGAACTAACCCTTTAAGTACAATGGAAAAGTTCCAAGGATGTTAAAGGTTCTTCATGGTACCGTCAGTGCAGCAGTCATGATCCGGAATTTAAAACTTTTCTCCATAGGGTCATTAATTTTTTTAACGATAACTACTGCGATATCTGATGTTGTTAATCGAAGGTATATGCTTTTGTTGAAGCCATCTGTTCACATTATTTCCATTTATTTAAAAAATAATTGTGTCTAACAGCGGAGTTCGTAGTAAAAACAACATTACCCATGATGCTGAGAGTCGTTGGGAGCAAAGTGTGCCAAAAGATTTCTGTGAGGCTCTGTACTCCCATGAAGCACTGCAAATGAAGTAATAAAGTCGGTCTCGCTATACGCTCTCAAAATACTTAAGTATTTTGTATATATATGCATACTTTTCAATAAACATACAATATATTGTTCCTAAAGATATATAATCAGCTTTGAATGATTAGTTTTATATTTCTCCATCGTTTTTAATCCATTATGTCATTCGCAGTGCTTCATGGGATTGTAGTTCTTTTCCTCACTAAAGCCTTTAAGTACACTGACTTGTAGCTTTGTTGTACCTTTGTCAGATTTTCAACTACCTTTTTGCTTCAAATAAAAGTTTGTAATGTTGTGATTCACCTTGTAGTTCATGACTTTTAATGCTTTAGCAAAGACTTTAAAAATCCCTATGTGAAAAATGAATGGAATAAATACTTCCGAAACCAACACTGGTGAGAAAGTAGGGAGGCACTAATGCACTCTATAAAGAACCTTTATTTTTGAGAGCATACAGTCATACTGAAACCCAAACTGTATTTACGTGCAGCCGTGGCTCAGTCCTTCTCATGAAAGTTTTTTACATAAGTTACACACACTTTAGCCCTCCAGCCCTGAGCGAAGCAGATGATTTCTCAGTTTAAAGTCCAGGTCAGGGAAATAAACTCAAGGCCTTCGGTTGGGCCCAGACATGCCCTCGAAGCTGAAACATGTCAGGTTTATGAAGACCTGCTTTCCGCTATCGCTGCAAGAGGTACTAGTTTCCCTACAGCAGCATCCTGCTCTCACCAGATAAGTTTTTAATAACTTTTGATTACCCATAATTAAGTGCTTTGGCACAGTAAGACATGCTGAAGGCAACTCTTCACATTACCTTCAAAGTTCATCTACATCATTTTAGAGAAATGTGTTCTTACGGCTGTTACTGTAACTAATGGTGGAATACTTCTCACATTGTAATGGATAGTTTTCCTCCAACATTGGTTAATTAAATAGGGCTGTCAAATAATTATTACCCCCTAATCCAGTTTTCTAATAAGGGATTTTCCAGAGATATTCAATTGAAAAGCAGCAAGATAGATACATGTGTACATAATCCAACAATTAAAACATATCACAGACAAGAATGTCTTTTTTTAAAGTCTAGTTGAAAAATGATTGCTTTAAATTGTATTTGAATTCTAAAGCCACTTTTTGTCTATCCAGTTGTTTAATAATCTGCCACAATAATGAATGTAATGCCTTTGAGTTATATGCATTTGGTGCCTTTTCTCTGTAAATACTGATGTACACTCCCGTTCAAAAGTTTGGGGTCAGTAAGATTTTTTTGATGTTTTTGATAGAAGTCTCTTGTGCTCACCAAGACTGCATTTATTTAATCAAAATACAGTAATATTGTGAAATATTATTACAATTTAAAATAACCATTTTCTATTTTCAGTGTCACATGATCCTTCAGAAATCATTCTATTATGCTGATTTGCTGCTCAAGAAACATTTCTTAATATTATCAATGTTGAAAATAGAAGTAGTGCTGCTTAATATTTTTGTGGAAACCATGATAATTTATTTTTTTTTTTTTTTTAAAGATTTGCAGAAAGTTCGAAAGAACAGCAGTTATTTAAAATAGAAATCTTTTGTAACATTATACATGTCTATACTGCCATTTTTTGATCAATATAATACATCTTTGCTGACAAAAATGGCCCAGAACTTTTCAGTGGTAGTGTATGCAATATAATTTGATTGATTAATTGTTATATGATGTACTTAATTTGATTAAATTTTAAGTTGATTGACTACAAAATTAATGATACATTATAATAAATAAAGAAGTAAAATAATAATATATTGTTTCATTTTTAAATTAATATGCATTTTATTCTTACAGATTTTACAGAAAGACGAAGTTAAGTGGATTTCAGGATATGGAGTGTATCCCATGTGGAGATCCGCCGCCACCATATGAACCACACTGTAAGCACATTTATTGATTCAATGTTAAATACAAAGGTTTTTGAAGGTATTTCTGTCCTTGAGGAAAATGTCCAGTGCATTCATTTTCTTTTGGAAAGAAAGAAAGAAAGAAAGTAAGAAACAAAAAAACAAACAAAACATCTTTTACATACACCATTAAAGGGATAGTTCACCCAAAAATGAAAATTCTGTCATTAATTACTCACCCTCATGTCGTTCCACACCCGTAAGACCTTTATTTAAATTAAGATATTTTTGATAAAATCCGATGGCTCAGGGAGGCCTCCATTGATGCAAGTTGATTGACACTTTCAATGCCCAGAAAGGTACTAAAGATATATTTAAAATAGGTCATGTGACTACAGTGGTTCAACCTTAATGTTATGAAGTGACAAGAATACTTTTTGTGTGCCAATAAAACAAAATAATGACTTAATTCAGCAATATCTAGTGATGGGCGATTTCAAAACACTGTTTCATGAAGCTTTGAAGATTTATGAGTCTTTTGTTTCGAATCAGTGGTTTGGAGTGTGTATCAAACTGCCAAAGTCAGGTGATTTCAGTAAACGAGGCTTTGTTACATCATAAGTGTTTCAAAATGTTTCAAAATTTCAGTGGTTCACGTGACTTTGACAGTTTGATACGCGTGCCGAACCACTGATTCCAAACAAAAGATTCGTAAAGCTTCGAAGCTTCATGAAGCAGAGTTTTGAAATCGCCCATCACTAGATATTGTTATTTTGTTTTTTTGGCGCACAAAAAGTATTGTCCTTTTCTTAACATTAAGGTTGAACCACTGTAGTCACATGAACTGTTTTAAATATGTCTTTAGTAGCTTTCTGGGCATTGAAAGTGTTAATTATCTTGCTGTCAATGAAGGCCTCACTGAGCCATCGGATTTTATCTAAAATATCTTAATTTGTGTTCTGAAGATGAATGAAGGTCTTACGGGTGTGGAACGACATGAGGGACAGAATTGACAGAATTTTCAGTTTTGGGTGAACTAACCCTTTAAAGTGTCTATTGAGCTTCAAAAAGGACGAAAAAGCACCACAAAATCAGTTCAAAGGACTTATATTCCACATCCCATTGCATCTCATAGTTTGAAAACATGTGAATGAGAGCTAATGCGAAGGGCAAGATTATCGGTGAATTTTTGGAGGTCCACATTTACTTAGAATGAAATAAAAAACATACAATTAAAAACATAATCAGGGTGAGTACATGATGACAGATTTTTTTAGGGTAATCCTTTAAAAGGGTCCATCATACAAACAGTTGCATTAATAATAATCTGCGAGATGACGACCCACTCAGTCTTGGTGATTCATACAGCAGTATTTTACAATCAAATAAATGCCTCTTTTTACAAGTCAGAACATAGGCGTAGGTAATAAACAGAACTCTCTGTGTAACTGTTCGACAGCATGGCTCTCTTCTGCAAATACACACATGGGTATGTTAAACACGTAGCGTTTCACAAAGCAGTGTATTGTTCTCCTGCAGTCTGTGGCGCTAATTGGGCTCATTTTACCCACCGTTGAGTGCCATTGTACGGAAGCTTGTGTCTTTGGCAGTTACACAGGGAGAGGCATGGGGGAAACTTATACCTTTCAAAATTAAGTGTGAAGTTTAAGATGTTTGCAGCTGCTGCATGTGGAGATTTGCAGCTTGTTTGTAGGGCAGAGTTTGAGCCAGGTCTAACACTCCTTCGCCCGATACATAGTCCTATAGGCGTACAGGTCAGCTCGACCCGTGGATGTGAAGAATTTGATCTCTGTATAAACTTTGGTTAATTATGTAAACATTATGCACTGTGATTTTTGGCCTTCAGAGGAGGGGACACCAGTCTTTTTTTTTTTTTTTTTTTAGCATTTTGTTTTTTCCTTGATGTCCATTTAATTTTTTTTTTTTTCTTTAAAAAAACAGTCAACTTTTCAGGAAATTACTTGTGGTTTTGGCAAATAAAATAAAATAAAATAAAATAAAAAACATTTTCTTAAAATAAAAAAAATTCTGTAAAAAGAATAAAAATATAAATTTTATTTATAAATTACAAATATATTAAAAATATTTTTTGGTTGAGAATTGTTTTTAATAACTGCCATAAATTATAAAATAAAATAAAATAAAATAATTTTCTTAAAAAAAGAATTTAAAATTAAACAATGAGCTTTGGCATTATACAAAAAATAACAAGATTTCTTAGTTATTGATAATTGTTTTTAGTAACTGCCATAAATTATAAAATAAATTAATAAAAAAATAAATAAAATAAAATAATTTTCTTAAAAAAAGAATTTAAAATTAAACAATGAGCTTTGGAATTATTAAAAAAATAAAAATATTTTTTGGTTAATGAGAATTGTTTTTTAATAACTACCATAAATTATAAAATAAAATAAAATAAAATAAAATACAGAATGTAAAATAAAATAAAGAGCTTTGGCTTTATACAGAAAATATGATTTCTTGGTTATTAAGAATTTCTTATAAAAACTGCTGTAAATTATAAAATACAAAAAAATTAAAAAATTAAAAATAAATATAGAGCTTTGACTTTATAGAGAAAATAAAAAAGAGTTCTTGGTTATTGAGAATTGTTTTTAATAACTACCATAAATGATTTAAAATAAAATAAATTAAAATAAAATAAATAATTAAAAAAAAAAAGAATTTAAAATTAAACAATGAGCTTTGGCATTATACAAAAAAATAAAAAGATTTCTTAGTTATTGAGAATTGTTTTTAATAACTGCCATTAGTTATAAAATAAAATAAAATAAAATAAAATACAGAATGTAAAATAAAATAAATAGCTTTGGCTTTATATAGAAAATATGATTTCTTGGTTAAGAATTTCTTATAAAAACTGCTGTAAATTATAAATTACAATAAAATTAAAAAATTAAAAATAAATATAGAGCTTTGACTTTATAGAGAAAATAAAAAATATTTATTGGTTATTGAGAATTGTTTTTTAATAACTACCATAAATGATTAAAAATAAAATAAAGTAAAATAAAATAAATGTGAGTTTGCCATTGAAAATGATTGTGTATTTCAACACGGAGCAAATGTATAAATGCCAAATAGTTGACATGTAATTGTAGGTTGTCATGTGTTAGGAAAATTTGTGAAAACGTTTTACAGCCAAGTTCTATTAAATGCTCCTTTTGGACTGTGGAAGAAGGTGTTGAGTTACAGTATATTATATCCTTTGTTTATGATGCACTCAGATAATAATTTTCTTTGCACTTCTGGACCATAACTGAATCTGATAGGAACTCAAAGCCGCTCTGACCCATTGTGCGTGCAAACGGCTGAAAAGACTCCAGAGCGTTCCTATCCTCTGGCATTATCTGACTGAGGGTGGTGAAAACTCAAAGGCCTGATGGTTTTAATAGCCCCCACGTCGGCCCGGGGCAAACACGCAGCTGCACGAGGAAGTCTGTCTTTAGAGAAGACCATAAATCCAGAAACACTCTGGTCTCCTTGGCCCATCCTGAGAGCGAAAGGAAGAAAACAGAGCATTTTATGGGTTCCTCTAGCTGCTTTAATGTGTTTCATCTGCTGCTGTCTTTTCTTGTCATAGGATAGCTCTAAATATTTGGCAAAGCCCCTCACAGCTGTCCCATCTAAGCATCTGAACTGATGTGAAGCCAATTTATGAAGGGGTCACATGAGAGCCGGGCGGCTGCTGGGTCGGTAATGGGCGAGAGTAATATAAGCTGGCATTTTTACTTTTGCGAAACACCTCTGATTTAACTCTTACTAGGATTCAAGCCCAAAGCTACTGAATTTAGAGCCTCTGAAGAAGCCCAGCATGAAAAGCGACCATTACTGTATTGTACATATTGAAGAAAGCTTGAACCGCAAGAGTATGAAAGAAAATGAGTGGTTTGGTATTTGACCTGAAGGGGATTACGTCACATTGGCTCAGCCCATAGATCATAATTAGCGATGGCTTTCATCTTGGACTCTCATGTTTTGTGGGTCACTGATAGACTGATTTGATTAGTCTGATGAAGCACCACATAAAAGACAATCCTGTGATTTTAAAAGCAGATAATTTTTCGATGATTGTGCTGCTCAAACTCTACTCAAATCACTTGTGAATCGAGTTTTCTGTGCATGTCACATGAAAGTGTTTTTTCACTTATTTGGTTCCATTTTGGTTATAATGCTCCCTGTGTTGTAGACAGCAAAGACACTCTCTAGGTTTTAGAACAGAGCTAATTTTACCCTACCCGCTTAAAAGCCCCAACCTTGGCAACTAATGAAGTGAATAACGGTCACTCTTTTATGGAGCGTTTAATCAGCAACCTGCTTGGAATTTCGGGATCTAGATCAACACAATCCTCTATACTACCAGCCTACCCCACAGTTGTTTCGGGCTCAAGGCCATGTGTTTCAGTGTGGCATTCTCTAAAGTCAACAGCCGCACATATCAAAGAGAACAGTCTATTGGCTCATGGAGCGCAGTGCTGCGATAGTATCAGCAGGTGAGATCTTTTCAAGGGCCGCCCTTTGTCTGTGTTTGCTGCAGCTGTGGGCAGCTGATAAGAGGGGAAACGCTTTGGTTTTGGGGGGAGGTGAAGGGAAGGAGGACAGTACACAGCTGGGCCAGATTTGCTGGCACTGAGACATGACAGTGTAGATAGAAGTACAACTCTGAGCAAACTCTGAAGTACATGTCATTTTGGCTCTTTATGTGAATCTGCTCATTCACATTTTCTCCTTCACTTTAATTGCATCTACATGCAATTCTTTGATTTGGGAAGTAAACAGGAAATGATTGGCTAAAGAGAAGGGAAATGGGATCAGGACATGATGTAGGTTGGACTCAAAACTGCATTACCTCTATGAGCACCAAAGCACAATATGTGCTAACCAGTGGTTTTCAAAAAAAGTATTAAACTTCGGCATCTAAATCATCCTGAATCATTCTTCAAATTGTGTGTATTGTTGAGGAGAGGTATGATGTTACTTTTCTTAGCAAATATTTTTTTCCTGGTAGACAATAAAATCTTTAAAAAGATTCAATAGACTTAAGTATACTTCCATTTTGACGCAAACGCTTAAGGCCCTGATATAGGCTGCTTCAAGTTAAATAGAAAAATGAAGTTCGAACAAAATCAGGCCAAAACAAAGTTTCTTTGGAGTTTGTTTTTGGGAGTTCGAAACAACTTGCCAAAGCAAACTTTCCCGGAAAAGTTTAATCTGAAATCGCATACACTGTAAAAAGTAATATGCTCCATTTACTCAATAAAATTGTAGCAACAGATTACAAGCAATATTATTAATTAAATTCAACATATAAGAATTGAGTTAGAATTAATCAATTTAATTCCTTAAGAGTCAACCATTTAAAATGTGTAAAATTAGCAAACACCATTACAAAAACCTCAAACTGCCCAACTAAAAGAAACACTGATCACAATAATGGTAACCAAACATTTTCAATAAAATCAACATCAACATCTAAACCTCTGTTAATTCTTGTGTTTCTCTTTTCTTCAGTGATTCTGCTTTTTATCATCAGGTGTCTTCAATGTTGACAATAAAAAAATAAAGAGTTCTTAATTCATCTTTGAAGTCTGTCTGTTATTCTGATATTTTTGTTTAAATTTTACTCATTTTAAATGGTTGACATCTAAAGAATTAATTTGATTAATTCTAACTAAATTCTATTTGTTGAATTTAAATATTAATATTGCTTGTAATCTGTTGCCAAAATTTTATGGAGTAGATATAGCGTATTACTTTTTACAGTGTACTGTCTAGGTACTACATTTGGTTTGAAACTTACTTCGCGATAGTTAAAGTATGTTCTAAATAGTATGGATGTGGGTATGGGTAGCTTGAATGAAATTCGGACGTAGTACATCCATTGTGTTGTCATTGTCATGTGACTTATCAGCTTCAGTTGTGTTGCTTCTATAGCTATGTTCCCATCCAAATTTGCAAATTTAACTTATGCGCAAAATTGGAAAATCACATAAAACATTTGCGAATAAAGCAGCGTTTCCATCCAATGAGAATAAAATCGTCACTTCCTGATAAACTGGCGCTAAATAACGCTAAGAAAAGTAGGAGATGCAGTCGTGTAAGAGAGCTCTGGAAGGTAATTATACCGACCAAAACAGCATTTCAGATGCTGTGAAAAAGATTGGTCCGCTGGTTAGTCCAGTTATGCTGTCCCATCGCGCAAAGTCACATGAATTTATTGATGTGCATTGAGGAATTTATTCTGTAAATGTATTTCCATCATAGTTTATGCACGTGTTTTCTTATCGGTTAAAAAATGTGCCCTCATTTGACTCGAGTGCAAGTTGATTGTGCATCTGCAACCTAGTTATACACATTTATGAATATATATATATATATATATATATATATCTATCTGCAATAGACATTATCAGTTGATTTTCACAGCATTTAATTTACAGCACTATTAATGTAATAATTCTGCATATGGATATTACATATCAAGTTATACGTAAAACACAAACCAGCACATTCTCACCTCTGAAAGATTATCCCAGTTCATCTAGAATACACCATAGGCTGCACCATGTTGTGACATTTTTGATAAATTCATTGATTTGTTAGTGCAAGTAATTAACAGCGTCACGTTAACCCTTCCAAGATGGTGGCTGCGTTGACATGTCTGTCATCTACGTATACATACCTATGGTTACAACCCCTCCCCCGTGGCCTCATGGGATAGTAAATGTGCACTTCAGAATCTTGCCGGAAATAGTAGGTCATCTGGGAACTTTCCACCTGCTGTTTTTTGAAGACTATGAATTCGGACGTAATACTCTTTCGCCGTACTGTTTTTTACCTACTATAAAGTAAAGATATATGCATATTTAAACCCAGTCATAAAGACTTGGTGGACTCTTTAGACTTGGGACAGAAAATATCCATTTATCAACCACTTACAAAAACCTAGCAACCACCTAGAACACAATAGCAACACTTTAGAGACTGCAAAACAACAATGATATATATTTTCTAAATCAGAATGCTCGACATGTTTAAGAATGGGATCGGTCACTATAGGACTTAATGATGAGTTCTGCACCTAAAGTTTTGATTATGTCTTCAAACGAAGTGCGCAAAGGCACACATCTTTAACAAAGAAACTTCTTTTGAGGGCTCAACTGATGTTGACATTGTCTCACAAAGAGCACTTGTATCTGTGAAGGCCAAGCCCGTGTTTACTTAATGATTAATTTACCATAGAGCAAATAAAGAACGCTTGTGTTCTTCCAATGAAAAGATGTTAAACAAATACCTGGTTCATTTTTAACTTCATTACAGCAAAATAATACTTTGGAATAAAGAAGTCCACAGACTTTATTTCTCTGTGTTGTTTTCTTTGTTTTCAAAATCTGACTGTGCAGGATTAGCATAGGCGTGTCTGTACTTAACTATATGTTTTGATGTATTCTACATTGCCGGTATTGAAAAAACAATGCAAAACTCTTTTACATTAAACTAGATTTTTGACAACAAGCAAACTTCAACCTCTACTAAAATCAATAGAGTGCATTAGTGCCCGCCCACTTTTTCAGAGACCTTGGTTTCTGGAAGTATTTTTCCCATTCATTTTTCCCCTAGGGATTTTTAAAAAGTCTTTGTTAAAGAGTTATAAGCCATGAACCAAACCATTCAGCTACAAGGTTAATCACAACATTACAAACTTTTGTTTTGTCTAAACATTACAGACAATAGTACAAAAATGTGTTCTAAATGGCTTTATCTCTTTCCCCACCAGCGTTAATTAAAAGATGTTAAATATGTGTATATATAAACCATATATTTTACTTATTTTATTTATTGCATTTATATTTATAACATTAATTACACATATTGCATATATATATATATATATATATATATATATATATATATATATATATATATATATACAGTGCTAAAGTGTTCTTTTGGCACAATTTACAGTCCTCTGATTGGTGGAATCTTCCATAGGTAATAGGTATGTGTACAACATGTTCCTGGATCAATGTCTTTGTTGATCCTGCAACAACATTCCAAACAACCAATCAGATTTGAGGGACAAGTTTACAGTTTATGCCAAGTTTAGGTTTAAAACCAGGGTTAGGTGCTTATACGATATGCATAGATGCCACATTCGACCGCTCCAGACACATCAACGGTGTCCAACATCTTGGAACAGTCAACATTTGTAGTTTGTATGTAGTTTCTCACTAGGAATTTCATTGCTAATCATAATCATTTAAAGGGTCCTTGATTATGATTCCACTTTTTTTTAACTTTAGTTAGTGTGTAATGTTGCTGTTTGAGCATAAACAACATCTGCAAAGTTACAATGCTCAAAGTTTATTGCAAAGGGAGAGATTTTATTTTACAGAAATCGCTTTTTAAGGACTACAACAAATGGGTGGTAGGGACTACAACGAGCTTTTTCCCAGGGTAGTGACATCACAAACCCCAAAATGTACATAAACCCTGCTCCCGGGAACATGCAACAAAGGGGGGTGAGGCCATGTTGGGCTGCTTTAGAGAAGAGGAAGAGTTGTTGTAGTAGAGAGTTGTTTCCATGCCGTCATTTTACACCGGACTGCTTCACAAACGAGGGTCAATTCAGTGCTGGATTTGCACAAAAGATTAACATAACAGCACATGCTAGTCGATGAGTTGAATCAACTCCACAGCAACTACATAAATTTATCCACTAACAGTTCAGAAATGTCCAGTTTCATTCTAAAAGTTGTAACTTCTTCCTGAGTCTCTCCATCAGTGTTCGACTCCGGTTTGAACAATGTAAGGCTGAACACCGTTACTGACAATCGGCATTTTGGCTGCGTGAGATTCTCCAGCTTTGTTGTTGTTGAGCAACCGAAGCGCGAGCTGTTAAAGCCCCGCCCTCTTCTGGAAAGGGGGCCAGGAGCAGCAGCTCATTTGCATTTAAAGGGACACACACAAAAACGGTGTGTTTTTGCTAACACCCAAATAGGGGGAAAATTTGACAATGGTCTATTGTGAATACAGAGTCTCCTGTGCGCTTCATATGAAGTAGTTGTTAGCGCATTGTGCATTGGTTCCTAGAGTGTTCTGGGTAGTTTCTAACTAGCTGTTAATTAACTCTTACTAGCGAAAAAAAATTTTTTATGTGAATGTACACTGTTTATAGTTCGCCACACAGCCATTTTTCAAGTCCTAAGTGACGGATACATTTATGTAGACACTAGATAACATGATAACCCCAATTATCTCGATGACTTAATAGTCGGTGTCAGTAGAACACTGAGTGTAAAACCCCTTCTTCAGGCTAGATCAGTCACTTGATAGTCCCTGGCTTTTTCTCAGATGGCTGTTGTCTTCAGGGTAGGGAAGGCTCTCTAGACGGTGACATCAGAGTTCCTGTGGTGCCTTCAGACTGTGGCAGCTGTTTTCTCAGGCTGATTACACATTCCCCAACCGACTTCAAACATATAGCAGTGACTGCCCATGGCCTTGATCTGCCTCTTAATAATGGGCTCGCTAGACTGGCAAGTGAAGGCCCGACTGGCCCGGGGTAAAGGGGTGAAAAATTATCAGCAGGCTGGAATGTGCCCTTCACCTCCAGGACATTTCTGCTATTTAAACCCCGTTTTCGTTGGAGCACATTCCCAGCCGCAACCACAGCGAGAGGAGATATGTGACACACACACACACACACACACACACTTGAACTGGGGCTTTTGGTTTTGGCAGGATCAATGGAAGATGAAACAGAGTGGGTCACATCATAATGTTAAAAAGGAAAGTGTATTAGAATGTGAAAGTCTCTTAAGATAATGTTTGGATTTTGTAACACTAGTTTAAAATCCTATAGGAAATTCTTGAGGGTACACATGGTGAATTGAGGCCACAATATACTCACAGAAAAGTTTGTCTTTGTTCTTCGCTAAGGGGTAAACAGATGTTCAAAATAGCTGCTCAACTTCATAATGTTTGCGAACATTCAGATGAGGCCCATGCTGCTAGGAGTGGCATTTGGGTGAATACAGTATGTTTTTACGGACTAGGCAGAAAAATTTACCTGTAAAGATTTCCGTGTCAAAGAAGGTGCATGGAGAGTCAGACCACACCCACCTATTACATAATCGTTACAGACCAGTGGCAGTTTTTATATGTATACTGGGGTCGTTAGCCTTCTGGACAATGTGATTTTAGTCAAGTCAAGTCACCTTTATTTATATAGCGCTTTTAACAATGCAGATTGTGTCAAAGCAGCTTTACAGTGATAACTGATATATAAAATTGGCTGCACAGCAGCTCTTAAAAAAAATGGTGTCATTATCCATCTCAAGTAAATTCAGTATTGATTCATTCCGATGTAAGAATCAATCAAAGTTATTAATTTAGTTAATTTATCTATGTCAGCACTGGAGTAAACAGTGATGTCATCATCCAGCTCAGTTCAGTTTGCATACAACGGTGTCAGTGCAGGCAGATCAAAACACTGTTGAATATCAAATGTCAAGTGTCCCCAACTAAGCAAGTATTAAGTATTATGTATATACTAATATTTTTTATTAATGTTTTAAGTAGGGATTTGCCTGAAGACGAATGGAAAGGCACGGATAATGAATAACGCATTCTATGGAGCCCCTAAGGTGGCATGGTGATGGAAAAAATATGAGATGAAAGTTTTGCAAGCGAGCACAAAAACATTTGAAATATATATATATTTTTCTCACATCTCATAATTTTTCCATCACCATGTACCTTTACAGGCTCAACAGAACGCGTTTTTCATTTTCCGTACCTTTCCAAATAAGGTATTCGGGCTCATCCCTAATTTTGAGTTTATTTTTATATTTTCAGTTGTCATTTTAATTTTAGTTTAATTTTCTAGCAATTTTTTTATGCGCATCTGTAATTTCTATTAGTTTTTTTTTTTTTTTTTTTTACAATATTACTTTTTAGTTCAGTTTTATGTATTTTATTTTATGTGCTTCAACCTAAACTTATTTTAGTTATTTGCCAAGACAACATTTATATATATATATATTATACAATTTTATATGTATATATGTGTGTGTATGTGTATAATAATTTCAACAATTTTTTTAATAGTTTTAGTTTTTAGTTAGCCATAATAACCCTGCTTCTGAGTGACTTTTGACTCCCATATTGTAGTTTTTTTTTTTTTTTTTTTTTTTTTTTCAGTCATCATTTAGTCATATTCATGTAGTTTAAACCTCTATTTTTCTTCAGTGGAACACAAAATAAGCAGTTTGACAGAATGTTTTTACAATGAATGTAAATCAGGGATGTTCCTGTCAAGGTCCAAAAAAAGAACTATAAAAGAACCTTAAAATTAATAAACCATAAAAGAACCACACAATTTTTATGATGTCCTTTTGTCACTATTTGTGATTGTCACTGTTGTTTTTTGTATGAAAAAGTGCAGCATTAACATTGTCTAAAATCTCCTTTTGTGTTCCACAGAAGAAAGAAAATATAAAATAAAATATAAGGGTGAATAATTGAGTAAAAACGGAACTAGAGACGCTTAGTGACCTCACTTCCTGTCTCCTGTCTCAGGTATGGGGCGAGTAAATCTTGTCCCGTTCCAGTCTCCAGTGACCAGCCCCAGAGACATGGCTCTAGCTGCCGTCATCTGCAGTGCGCTGGCCACAGTCCTGCTCGCCCTCTTCATCCTGTGTGTCATCTACTGTAAGAGACAACTGCTGGAGAAGAAACCAGGTGACTCACACCACTGCTGAATCCTTTGAACTTTTGACAAAAAAAAAACAGACATTGGAGCGGTAGTTTAATTTAGATAATATTTATATTATATAACATTGGTGTCTTTTATCATATGACTGTTGCTGCAATTTTATAAAAGCCACCTGAGGTCATGTGGTACTGGGATTGTACCATGATTTAGACTGTTTTAATGCTTGATATAAAAAAAAATTAGTAGTTAACTGTTATCCTTTAAACTTATGAAACTTCATAACACTTTTATATATTTGTTTTTCCTGTTGTTTCATGTGCCGATGTCTCAGTTTCATTGAGGTCACATGAAGGTCCTTACTTGGGTTCAGAGTTGTCTTGTCTGGATCGGCGAGTTCTGGAGTTTTCCCAGCGGCCTTGCTGTCACTGCCGTCACGGATCAGGACAGACCTGCGGTGAGTTTCACACATCTTTCAGAGGTCTTACTAACACGCTGCTAAAGTGAGGTGTGATGAGGAACCCTGTGTTCTTTCTGGAGCTCTTGGACGAGTCCAAACATGTCAGTTAGCCAGTAATTATCTGTCAGATGAGAATTTTATTAATCACACAGAGTTCTGGAGTGTCACGGCAGTGTTGATTGTCATGATATTAGATTCATGTGCGGTTTGTTTTCCAGGTCCTGTACACCTGATCCCGTCTCTGTGCTGCGATGACACCTGGAGCCAAAGCCGTGGCCGTGAGAGTCGCCCCTTTCACTCTCAGAGCAGTCTCAATGAAGGGTGGGTCCTTCAACCAGACACATTCACATTTACATTAAGTTAAACGATTAGGTTTGGGTCTGTGCCATTTCAGTCTGGCAGATCTGGGAGATTTATTAGATTCATTTTCAAATTCCGACAAAATTCGGTCTATTTTTAACATACACTACTGTTTAAAGGGGTGGTATAATGCCACTTTTACAAGATGTAAAATAAGTCTCTGATGTCCCCAGAGTGTGCATGTGAAGTTTCAGCTTACAGATAATTTTTTACAGCATGTTAAACTTGTCACTTTTTGAGGGTGAGCAGAAACGCTCTGTTTTTGTGTGTCCCTTTAAATGCAAATGAGCTGCTGCTCTCAAAAGGGGGCGGAGTTTCAGGAGCTCGTGTTAGCCTTTAGCAGCGCCTCACATTTCCTCACGCAGACTCACTGAAAATGTCAGAAACTGTTCAGCCTTTTATGTTCAAAACGGAGTCGGACAATGATGGAAAGACTCAAGAAGAAGTGACAACATTTTGAATGCAACAGGATGCTTCTGAACGGTTAGTTGATGAATTTATATAGCTGATGTGGAGTTAACTATCTAAAATTCATTGATTAGCATATTCTGTCATGATAATCTATACATCGCTCGTGTGGGAACTGTTGTAAGATGCCTACAGAGTCAGAGAATATATGCTGCATGAAGATAGAACAGGTATAGTTTAGTTTAATTACGGTTATAACTTGTCATTTTGTCATCTTGCTTTTATGACATGCTATTGCATTTGTGTTACATACTGTATTGCAATAACATGGCCTCACCCTCTTTGTTGCGTGTTCTCGGGGGGCAGGGTTTATGTCAATTTTAGGGTTAGTGATGTCACCAACCCAGGAAGAAGCTTGTTGTAGTCCCTACCCAGTCGTTTGTTGTAGTCCTTAAACAGAGAATTCTTTAAAAGAAAATATCTCCCTTTGCTTTGAACTTTCAGCGCTGTAACTTTGCAGATACTGTTTATGCTCAAGCAGCATCATTACACACTAACTAAAGTTTAAAAAGTGAACTCGCAATGAACCACCCCTTTAAAAGTTTGGGGATGGTATTTATTAGCGCCCCCTACCGTATAACAGTGAAAACGCAGAGAGCCAGAAAATTCTGTCAATAGAGTACCTCAGGGATGACGTGTTTTTGTAGGAAAAACCCGGAAGCGAGTTAGCATTTTAGGACTTCCGGTTCCATTGCCCCGAAGTCTATGGGTTTTTTGAATGGGTTTTTGCTAAATCGCCTGAAATAAGGTCTGTGGTTAACAAAGCCTCTAAATATTTTCACGTTTTGATCTATGACATAAAACACACCAGTTATAACCCGCTTGTGATTTTTTTTTTTTTTTTTAAAACCTTTATTGTGTCTTAAAAACGGCGGTTGCTAACAAATTGCTAAAAGGGACTACTTCCTTTGGCGGGGACTTTAGACGTCATCATGACAAACAGGACATTTGGACAGTATTTCTCATGAAAAAGTGGATAAGTATTCATACACAGCGCAGATCATAATCAGCGAACATGTTTTTAAATAAAATTGTTTTTTAAATAAAGTTTGAGGAAGCTTGGTGGTGGTGACGTTGTTTCGCGACCATGGTGTGCTGTAGTCCGTTTATAGCCTACTGTTAGCTTTTTATATCTGATGACTTTATTTAGGCTTCAAAATGTGTAAATGTTGTGTTAACTTGTAAAGATTATCTTGATAGACAAAACGTGTAAGTGTCATAACCCTTTGTTAAACACAGAGCTTATTTTTTGCGATTTTCCAAAAGTCTATGGGAAAAATGCATAGGCTTTCGATCGAGGGAACCCGTGCGCCGCTAACTTCCAGGTTGGCCTACAAAAACACATCATCCCTGAGGTACTCTATTGCAGGAAAATGTCTCTTAAATGACAGAAAATTCAGTCAGTGGCGGGGAAAGAGTTAATGTATTATTTAAAGAAAATCCTGACCTTGACCGCTGGTCTTCTGTGCACGGCTACACATTCGTGAGACCCTATTAGTGCCGCCGTTCACTCCGACTTGCCCAGAAAAAGCACACAAGTTGTGAGAAATAATGATTAATAAAAGCGTGACATGTTTTTCACCAAACCAGGGTGATTAAATGACGCCTTAATTTTCATTTTAGGGTGAACTATCCCTTAAACATCTCCATTGAACTCCATGAAATTTGACATCATAGTATGTTTTTTGTCCCAACAGACTGGTGAACCCATCACTGGGAAGCAGCCAGGCAGAAGTAGGATGTGCACCTGATGAGGCCTGGCCGCTCGTTCAGTCCAATACAACCACAGACGATCTCCAGAATGCCACACAAAGGGAAGAGGACGAGGAGCGAGACCTGCAGATCTCAGGCCTGAGCCCAGATGAGCATGAGGATGGGTCAAACAGTCGGCTTCTACTGCAACAGCTGTCTGCAATTGAAGGTGAGTGATACTACGGGTGAAACGAATTATACTGTAATTAGTCCGAAGTTATTACAGGGACAAACTCTCTGTGAATCATCACAAGTCTCTGCATTCAGATTATAATAATAAAAGCCTAAGGTAAACATGTTCATCATATAAAGCAATCGTGTCTCTTCAGAAAATCTGGATTAAACCGCTCGATTTATATGGATTAGTTTTACGGTCTCTTTATGAACTTTTTGAGGCGTCAAAGTGGTAGTTGAGCGAACTGTCAATTGAGGGACGGAAATCTCTCAGATTTCATGAAAATATCTTCATTTGTGTTTCAAAGATGAATGAAAGTCTTACGGGTTTGGAAAGACATGAGGGTGAGAAAATGACAGAATTTTCATTTTTGGGTGAACTAACCCTTTAATACATTCTAATCATGAACAAACAATGAACAACACTTTATACTATTGTATACTATACATAATATACTATTGTTCATTGTTAATTCCTGCTTGTTCATTGTACATTACTAATAAATTACTTAAAAGTCATTCTAAATTACTAATGTACATTACCATTTAAAATGTTTGAGTCAGTAAGATTTTTTAAAAATAAATTAATACTTTTATTCACCAATGATGCATTAATTTGATCAAAAGTGACAGTAAAGACATTTATAATGTTTATAAAAATATTCTATTTCATATAAAAGTTGTTTGAACTTTCTATTAATCAAAGAATCCTGAAAAAACTTGATCACAGTTTCCATGAAAATATTAAATAGAAAACAGTTATTTTAAATTATAATAATATTTCACAATATTACTGTTTTTACTGTATTTTTGATCAAATAAATAAAATCTTACGACCCAAAACTTCTGCACGGTAGTGTATTATATACAAATTAACATTAGCCAAGATTAATAATCACTGTAAAATGATTATTCATTGTTAGTTCATGATACCTACGCTTTAATGTAAACAGATTTAACCTTATTGTAAAGTGTTGCTGGAATCTAAATAAATAAATCAAGTTAAGTCTGCAATGGATGGATTTATCATTAATTTGCTTCATAAGCTGAACTATATTAACATACTCAAAATTTCGCAACAAAATTTACATAGAATTCAAGATGTGAGCCGAATGGAAACTAAGATGTTGAAACACTCTGCTTCTGTGTTCGTTTATGAGAGCCAAAGTAAATGAGCGACTGACAAACTGTCTATGTCATCAAGAGCCGAGGGTGGTGTGTGTAAACACTTGCGATCGCAGGAAACAAAAGCCTTATGGTGAAAAGCTGAACATGAAAGGAACAAATTATTCAATTTCCTTTGAAACACATAAAAGAGCCTTTTGACTGTCAAACAATATGCTGGTGTGAAACACGTGAAGTCATGCCTTTCCTACTTTGTTACCCTTCAAAATGTCACCAGATAGAATTATATGGTTACATAGATTTCTGTTTTTGTTTCAAGTATTTAACGTTGACGTGTGAGATTATGAACCAAAAAGGAAGCTGACAGTAGTTTAAAAAAATAAAAATTAAAATAAAAAAGTTCTTTCATCATGTTCCAATTTTTTTTTTGGAACGAACAAGGAGAAATTTGTTCAGAATGTTATGGCTGTTGTTTTCTTTATAATGAAATGAATAGGGACTGGGGCTGTCAAGCTCCAAAATGACTAAAAAAACCTCCATAAAAGTAGTTCAAATGTACGAAACCCTGTTGTGGGGGAAAAAAAACTAGACATTGTAGCCACTTGTTTGTAGCCTGACTTGTTTGATTAATTTGTTCCCACGTTTTAGTTAAACTGTGGCCACATTGTCCTAATTTGTTCTCTTGTTTTAATTTAGTTCAAGCGTAAAACAAGGGAATGAATTAGTACAACACGGCCAAAATTTACTTTGAGGGATAGACCACTCAAAAATGAGTTTTTCACTCCCTGTCATCATTGTTCCAAACCCGTATGACGTTCTTTCTTCTGTGAAACACAAACAGAGATATGTTTTATATATATATATATATAGTTAATAACTAAACAGTTTCAGTTCCCTTTGACTTGTATTGTATTTTTTGTCCATATAATGGAAGAATGGGAACTGAAACAGTTTAGTTACCAACATTCTTCAAAATATCTTCTTTTGTGTTTCACTGAAGTCATACAGGTTTGGAACAACATGAGTGTGAGTAAATGATGACAGAATAGTCATTTTTTGGGTGGACTATTCCTTTAAACGAGGGAATAAATAAGTAATCCAGTTTTTAATTTGGATTCCAATTTGGATGATGCCCTGTTTCCCCCCTACATAGTCTCCGTACATATGACGTGTGCTACATTCCAAATCTTTGAAAGCTTATAATTTTTATTTTGACGTCAACTCATTTTGAGAGGGCCTAAGATTTTCAGCAAAAAAACAAAACTGAATTTAAATTTTGATCTATTCCTCACACAAAACCATTGTATGGCTCCAGAAGACTTGGAATATAGCACACAAGTCATATAGACTACTTTTGTGGTGCTTTTTGTCATTTTTGGAGCTTGAAGTCCTAATCCCCATTCATTTCCATTGTATAAAAAAAATAAGTGAACTATCCCTTTAAGAGACAAGGCTTGCTCTTCCGTGCCTGTGCTAATTCACATAAATTAAGAGACTTCGTGAGACAAGTTTTAATTTACTTTGACTGATTTAGTGCCAAGTGATTAACATGTTTGTTCTTGCACACTTTTTGTCTTGTTCCAGGATGACCTACTCTTATCTCACCTGTTGTTGGCCTCTGAGAGCCACTCTGGAGGTAGAAAGAGCAAAGGAAGATCCCACCTCAGATTACATCAGGCCACACACACTGAGAACGTGTGTTTTGCCGTCTTTCTCCAGCAGTGTGTGACGCTCGCCAACAGCGCTTTAAAGAGACTTTATTAATGTGTAAACAAAACCACTTGAGAAAAGATTCTCTCTTTTGTAAAGGAAGCACTAGACGTTTAGTTATTTACCCCAGCACTGACTACCTGTTCAGGTGGGTTGAAGTTAAGGTTTGGCTGCAGGTATTAGTTGCAGTCGACCTGAATGGTTTGCAGACTCTTTGCAGTACATTCCAGTTCCATAGATCAAACTGTGCATGTGTGTGTGTGATCTCCAGTGTGCTGAATTGTAGATATTGTATTATAGGAAATAGAAGGACAATATTTTTTATAATGTAGATACTCATCTTGTGCCTTCACTCTTGCTTTTTTTTTTTTTATTGATGGTTGGTGAACTCATAAAAACAGTATGAATTTTGTGGCTCATCAAATTTGTAAATAAAACTTTACAAGATTTGCTTAAGTGTTTTAATGAAAAATAATGGCATGCAGAAATATCTGAAAACATAAATAATGATTATCAGAAAAGTATACAATGTCTAATATACAAAGCACTGTATTTTTAGATATATCCACCTTATTTTTCGGGCACAACCATTTGTAAATTTAATGTCTGGCTTCCGGTGTCATTCGCTTCCAGTTATTTTTTAGCTGTACAAAAGCAGGTCGTTATGCTGCTTGATACTGCACACTGGTATTTCTTTGAATGTATTATCTTAATTCTAAACACGCTAGTTTGTAGCACAAACCGTTTTAAAGTTTACTGCCCTTTGATATTCTTCACGTTATTTACCTATAGTGGCTAATAAATCGGACGTCTCGCACATTCACAGAAAACGCCTTACTTCCGTGTTAAAAAATAAGGTGGATACTCGGAGACCTGAGTAAATTCACATGATCCTTTTTGAGGACAAAAAATACAATGTGTTTAATTACTATGCAACAATATTAACCCTTTTTGCATCACATATGAATAAGTGAATATCACAAAAACATGTCTGGTCATATTTTATCCCATACATGTACATATACATATACGTGTATATGTGTGTGAGATATGTATGTATGTGTGTGTGTATATATATATATATATATATATATATATATATATATATATAATGTCCACTCTGTTCAGGGACTCATTCTGTTTCTGTTCATCAAATGTCTGTGAAATTTGTTTAGTTGGTCTCAGTTGTTGAATCTTTTTATGGTCAAACTAGAGCTGTCAAGCAATTAATTAATCACAAATAAATCGCACTTCAAATTTGGCTGATAAATTACACCCTAAAAGATCATTTAAAGTCATTATTGTGTTAAATGACTTTTTGTTGGATATTACAAAAAGTAGCTTTAGAAAAAAAAATATATAATAATTTGATTCACCATAGAATTTATTACATAAACTTTCAGGCTTCAACGGCCATGAGAGTAAATGTCAGAATTTTCATTTTTGTGTAAACTATACATTTATTTATTTTTTATTAATATGGAAATCTGAAAAAAAAAAAAAAAAAAAGTATGTCATTCATTCATTCGATTTGTTCACACAGCTGATTTATTCAGGAATGAAGTAAATGGCTCTCTTTATGAATGGGTCATTGAATCATTGGTTCACCCAGGAAACACCGCTGTGTTGCTCGGAGACGCACAACAGTTCTGCTCTGATTTTATAGGTAATATTTTCATTTGTAAAACTGCGCAAAAGCAGACAATATTGTGTCTAAAATATAACACAATGTTAAACTTGAACTGTCAGTATCACACTAGTGAATATTGCACTAGTGCTATTCTGGAGAAAAACAGCACTTGTGTGATATTGCTCTCATTATTTGTGTGATATTGCTTAACTATATCTTGATATTTATGAGACAAAAATTCATACTGGGACATTTTTGCCCTGATATCTTGAATTTTAGGGGCATATATAAGTTCCATCACACAGTGAGTTGTTGCCCTGCTTCATGTTAGTCACCAATCAACTGTATGAAATATAAGAAGAACTACATAGGTCTGGGATGGGGCGGTTGGGTTAAATGTGTTAATTATTTGGTTATGGGGGGAAAAACGTGTTAAAATTAAGTCAACACGTTAAATTGACAGCCCTAGTTCAAACAAATATTTACAAGTTAAGAAATTTGCTGGAAAATAAGCAGTTGAAAGTGAGAGGACATTTCTATATATACATATATATTTATTTATACAAACACACACACACAAGTTTTTGACAGGTTTTGTGAAATCCACTAGCACAGATCATTCAATTTTGTTTCATAATTCATCCCTTCTCAATACATTAATAGTTCAGCCAGTTGTAAAGACCAATTACAGCAGGGAAGATAAAGTTACACTGCTTAACTTAACACGAAACATGCTCATCCCTCAGCCCTCTGAGTCCATGATGAAGGTTTCAAAGTCAGGGTCCAGATCAGACACGAGGGCGTTGACAAAGTCCTCGATAGAGGGTCTTTTCTGCAACATGCCTGGACATGAAACAAGAGGGGCAAATTCCAGTTACATACACTCAGTTTTAGCAGCATGATTTCCTGCATTAATGACTTGTTTAGGTAAGTGTTTACCACTTTGCATTGAGTAATGTTAACTTCAAAGAAGCACTGTAAATCTGAGCAGCATTTACTATGGCAGTAAAGCAGTATAGGGCAGAGGTTTTATCTTTCCTGTGCTACGTACATTATGACAATATCGTCTTCCACAGGTTGACACATTTCTGCTTCTGTACTGCTCAGTGAACGCAGTGCAGCCAATAACAGTGTGCTGTCCTGCTAAACTGTGCACACTCGATTTACAATTCCTCTCTGCTGGCGCTTTGAAGTCTGCTCATTTCCCCTTGTAGAGCTGCCAATGTAAATAGGCCCTCCTCCCTTCCCCCTCTTTCCTGCACAGGTCACCTCTAAAACACACACACACACAGAGGAGTCCAAGTCCACACAGCAACAGGCTGCACTGAAATCTCATGCAACTCTGACCTTGCAAACCCTGTATGTAAATCTTTCACAATTAATAATCTGCAAAACGAAACTAATTTAACAAGATTATACATATATATATATATATATATGGGCCCTTGACAAATAATGCTTCAGTAAAATGTTTCAAAAAAATCTTTTCAAAACTGATGTAATGCATGTTTTTGAGTCATGAACAATGTGTTTAAACAAGTTTCGGTTGGTTTAACATTTCAAAATGTTTAAATTCATTTTTTAACTGTTTTTATGTCAGGCAGTACAATCAAATAGTTGTATATATACACTGTAGTTGTACCACCTGACATGGAAAGTGTACCAACCTACCCAGAGTTCAAATTAGCAGTTTTTACCAGTATTTGAGAGAGATCTACAAACCTTTTCAAACCTTTTAAAACTACTGATATTTATAAAATGTGTTTATATGAAATGTTTCATACCTCAAATGATGCCATAGCCTATTTCATTTTTTATTATTAAGACACCATTTTAAATAGTTTTCTCGTCTGTTCTTTTGTTCGGACAGTTGCACCACCTGACATTTTGAGGATTTAAGATAACAAAACATAAAATAATATATGTATTATTTAAATGTACTAAAAATGAATTCAAACTGAATAGGTTTTACAGAATAAAGTGATAAATGTTATGAATTTATCAAATTATTTTAAAAGGAAATAAAAAAAATATGCACTTCATGTCATTGACCCATTAATATATCAATCACAATATGGCTTTATTATTATTTATCTTCCTACAATTCATAATTATACACGGGATATAGATTTGTACAGAGCACCTAAGGGAACATGGTGATGGGAAAAATTTGAGATGGCAGAACATTTTTTTTTTTATATCAATATTTTTGCAAATGCAAAAACATTGCAAAATATTTGTGTTCTCTCACAATAGTACCGAGTTCCCAGAGAAACTTTGCATTTTCTCGCAAAACATTTGAGTTATCCCGCAAAACTAAAAACATTTGCTCACAAAACTATTACGCTTCCCCGAGAAACACTGCATTCTCTCGCATAACTATTGTGTTCCCTGAAAAACATTGTATTCTCTTGCAAAAGTATTGAGTTCCCATGTTAATTCACAAAACATTTGCATTCTCTCAAAAAATATTTTGTTCTCTCTCAAAACTATTGCGTTCCCCCTAATAATGAAACTTTGCATTCATTCACAAAAGCATTGAAATATTTTATTTTAATTTTTCCTCCAACCTCATTTTATTTTCATGACAAAGGTTTTGTGAACTTTTCCTTTCATTTCATATTCTCTTTTCCATCACCATGTCCCCTTAGGTGGATTTTTAAGCTTAAGCTGCTAAATAGGTGGTTACTAACCTACTGGACATGACTTGGGCATGAAGGATAAGGAGAGACTAGTACTACTAAAAAGAAAGAAAGAAAGAAAGAAAAAAAAAAACAAAGAACTGCTGGCATATGACTGTATCAGTAAGTAGTCCCACCTCAAGCTGTACTCATGTTGTCTTCAGCTGAATGCTACAGCCACAGATGCTGTTCAGAGAGCTAAAGATGTAACGCCGACTATTTCTTTAATCTCCGAATGGATCACACTAGGACTAGACGTCTCCAGCTTCAATGGCACTTTCTATAATGATGTTCATTTCCTGAGTTCACTCTAGAGGGGATTCAGACTACAAGCCTATCCAGACTCACATTTTTTTTCCTTTTCAAAACCCAAAATATACAAATTAAGACCCGTATCCAGTGAAAATAAAGACATCAGATAAATGTGAAGGAATGAGCTTCACATTCCTGATGTTAAAAAGCTCTTGAAAGATTGAATCAAAATAAATTGGAGCAATTAAAATGTGTGAATGTTTGTGCTCAGTCTTAAAACTATTAAGCTTACCAAGGTCTTATGAATGCCTAAAACTGTGTTTTTTGCTCTGTATAAAAAAGATTTTTTCAAAAATTCGTCAGCTTATTTATTGTGTGCATGTGATGAGTGGATATCTGTTATTTTGTAATAGCATTATAATATATACTGAAATAATATTCTTCTAAATAAATAATACAATATAAATAAAATAACTGGTATGAAACCTACTGCTTATATAATCACCTGTCTGATTTCACCTGCGGGAATTGTGTCGGCTGTGTGCAAGACTGTTTACATTTTGATGTCAAGACAAGTAAAGGATTTGCAACAGCATGAAAGTAAAATAATAAATTAGGGCTGTCAATAGATTAAGATTTTGAATTGCGATTAATCGCACCCTTATCATGAAATTAAGCATACACTATTTGTCTTGTTTAACACATTCATTTTGTCATTGTTTGCTATATCCAGCAAATTATACCATCAAACTGAAGGTGATTCACACAAAATTGTATTTTCTGCAAGCTTTTTTCAAGATTCAACAAAGAGCTCGTTTATAGTTTAGACAAGTCAAGTTGCGATACTGAACAGAACCACATAGAGATGCCAAAAAAAAAAAAAAAAAAAATCCTAAACCAACCACCTTGTTTAGTAATTCTGAATGGATCCGAATTACTAAACACAGAAACATACACATGACAAATCCACGCATTATCCTGAATGTATGTGGAAACAACGTGAATGTACTGAAATGTGTCTGTTCATAATACAATGTGCGATCAATGCAACGGTTTGTTTGAGCTTCATTGAAACGGACTCACGCATGCTTACTGTACAGCTTCTGTACGTCACCGCAATCATCTTTACTTTGATTGCAATCCTTATCCATCAAAACATTATTAGCGAGACGCTGGTTTGCTTTATCCAGCTGAGAAATCTGACTATACAGCGGTGTTCCTTTCGGTCTGTATTTCACAAAGTGCGATGCTTGAGGGCTTGCGCTTTTCAGAAACAATAAAAGAATATGAGAGAGCTCGTGTTTTAAAGCAAAACCCAAAATGGAATGAATAATTCACTAAAAAACTCAACGCGAGTCTCTATTCTCTCTGCCATCTCTGATGATGCAATCAGTTTTGGGCTGATTGTTTGAATTAATTCGCTTATTGGATCATTGGATTGAAAACATTCCCGGAGTTTAGCGGCTTAAAATGATCTGATCGAAACAGAAGTGAAATTGGCTTATTAAAGGGTTAGAATAGAAATTTCTGCCTACCAGGGTAAAACACAAAGTATACTTCACTTTTTACATGTACGCGAGGGTCAGCGTACAGTGCGAGCGACACGAATTTTGTCATCAAGAGAGTACGCACACCGCCGGATTTTTGTAGCCGCTTAAATACTTTGCAGCAATTAGTTTATCCACAAGGTGGCAACCGTGCCCTCGATTCACAAGGTAGTCAAAGAAAAACTGCATAAACAGAACAGACCGGAACGCATGCAAGCTACAGCGACAATGGAGAACTACATAGACGTGAGATTGTGCGAAGAGGTTAGAAAGTACCTTAATTTATAAAACCATGAAAGAATACAATGGCCCTGTCCTAAATGGCACCCTAAACACTCCCGGGCCTTCCGCACTTTCGTGACGTAACATCACTTTGACTGTCAGGAAGAAGTCTGCCGTGGAGCTCGCACCAGTGCAGGCTCAGCAAAAGTGCGTATCGAGGGCACATATCGGCCGCAAAGGGGGCGCTCGTGAGCACTCTTCTGATGCCTAAGATTGACAAATGGGACACCCTACGGTCTTAACGTACACGCGCACGCGGCAGCCATTGTAAGTCAACAAGACCGAAATTGCATAGAAGTGTGCCATTTGGGACAGAGGCAAAGATGTTTACATGGGTTGTAACTTGTTTTTGCTTAAAACTTATTATTTTTCCATTGCTTTTAATGTCCCTTGATGGTTTATTGTTGTATTTTGACTGTTTTGTTTGATATTTTGTTGGTCAAATTGTCTCAATTTTGTGACAATTTATTTGTGACATATATATTTAATTTTTTGAAGTTTTTGAAGTATACTTTGCAAGGCTGTGCGTTCGACAGTCTGCGTAAAAAACGAAATATTCCCAGGGCTTTTACAGGTGCTTGCGCCATTGTAGATGCTCAGATAAACTCCCGACTCCCAAGATGATCTAACTGCATGATGTAAATTACATTAATGATGCAATTTCATGTGCTTCAGTAATTTATTTGCGTTAAATTATTTTAACATGTTAAGGATTTCGGAATTCATTGCATGCGTTAACGTTGACAGTCCTAAAATAAATAGATAAAAACATTAAAATTTACAATAACAATTATAAGACTGCATTAACTTGAACAAAACTGACAGTAAGACATTTGTTACAACATAATTCTATTTCAAATAAATGCTGTTCTTTTGAACTTTCTATTCGTCAAAGAATCCTGAAAAAAAAATCTATCCAGTATAATAAGAAATGTTTATTTCTGAAGAATCGTGTGACACTGAAGACAAAACCGTAGTGTATAAAAATGATTATCTTTTTATGTGGGAACATGATTACACAGTTGACAAGATCAAACATTTGCAGGGATGGATGGAGTAAAGTCACCATATTTATCAGTGCAGGTGCATTGTGTGTGTTTTATTATGAATCAAAGGGACTTTCTAGTTCAAGATGCCCTGAACAACCCAGCTGTGTGTGCTTTGAAATGGAGGTCAACCACAGAACGAATGTCCAACATGCCTTTTCAAACACCTTCCCTTCACAGAGAGCTTCATTTATCCATAGAGAACAACAGGATGAGGAGGCTCTCTGTGATTGGTCAGAACAGCTCATGACTGGGATTGGAGGATAATGAAACGAAGGACACATCAAAGTGAGGCAGGCTCATCTCTCCTCAATTAATCCCTGTTTAAACGCCGTTCTTTGGCTCCTGTGCCGCACGCCACACCTTGAGGTTGTGCAGTTACGTGGGCACAGCGAGACATGGTGGAACATGACTCAGGTAGCGCTGGTTTGGGTTTCATGTGAAAGAGGACAGGGTTATCAAAAGGTCAAATGAGGACTTGACATAAGATACTATATGAAGTCTTAATTATGCAACCAAATCTCTTGAGTTGAATTTCGCTTCGTTATGCGTTGCTAAAAGAGTTCCAGCAGTCCTTGGTCTTCATGCATACTGCTCAGACTCAGGTTGAGCAATGTTTAAAGACTAAGAAGATAATTACAGCCTCCCTTCCCAGCAGATGAAGAGATTTTCTGGTTACTCCACGGCTTTGACGTTTGTAACTATTTGAAACATGTCACGAGTTGAAAGCAATAAGCTCATGATCTACCTGAAGGCTGAAATTACTTCATCATTGACTCTGTAATTAAAACTGGAGGTCTCAAAGCTTTGTCAAAAAAATAAAAAGAAAGCTCAAATTTCAAGGATTATGCCACATAAATCATATGGCGTATTGTCTGAATGAAAACTTTGGCAAATCAATAGTTCACGTAAATATTATTTATAATATACAGTGAGGTTCCAAATGCTACTTGCTTTCATATTGCATTTTGCAAATTTAATGCAGTTGCAAATTATGTCATGAGCAAATAAACTTGACTAAAGTTGAAAAATAAACAAATGTCTTAAATAAAAGAATGGTTAGCATTTGGTGTGTGTCTCTTTTGCTTTAATGACAGCAGCACTTGAGCTACACAAACAAAACCTGATGATTATGTTCTCCAGCACGATTTGAGATGATCCAAAGTGTACCTTGAGCTTCAATAGAAGCAAGAACATCTGATAGTCTGTACAAACAGTTTACATGTAATGTCATGTAATGTGAAGAACCTGGATAGCTCAGTCGGTTGGCCTAATGGTTAGCCATGGTCTGACTGGTAACCTAAAATTTGCTGGTTCGATTCCAGTACCGGCAGGAAATAACTGAAGTGCCCTTGAGCAAGGCACCTAACCCTCAATCGCTCCATGAGCAAAACATTATGACCAGTCACAGGTGATGCAAAAATTGATGATCATCTAAAATATTGTTAATGGGCCCCACTGACTTCCATAGTATGTAAAAAAAAAAAAAAAAATACTATGGAAGTCAACGGGGCCCATCAACTGTTTGGTTACATACATTCTTCAAAATATCTTTATTTGTGTTCAGCAGAAGAAAGAAATTCATACAGGTTTGGAACAACTTGAGGGTGAGTAAATGATGACAGAATTTTCATTTTTGGGTGAACTATCCCTTTAAGTCAGAACAATATGACATCATGCACTTCATTTTCTTACATTTTTGTAGATCATTTCAATTTTACATGTGCCGCCATCTTAGTTTTTTTCTAAACATACTTTAAGAAATGTATAACTCCACCCCATTAATTTCAAAACCCAACAGCAGTGATGTCAATACAAAATTTGCATACTGAATTGTGATTTGTCTCGTCTTCCTTGCATACATTTAACAATTTACAGTCACCTTTACGCTGCACATGTGACAATGGGCTGATTCTTGTGTGCAGTGGACTGAAAAGACGATGAGCGTATTAAGCGTCTTGACTTATGACAATGATTAAGTGGCTCTCAGGTGGCATTTTATTAATACAGAATTAGGTAAACCAGTATATTTCCTTCACTGTCTAATCCGGGTTATCTTAAGTAATTTATAAGATCTGCCCTTCTTTATGATTGCATATTGATATATACAGTATCTCACAGTGAGTGAGTACACCACTCACATTTTTGTAAATATTTTATTATATCTTTTCATGTGACAACACTGAAGAAATTACACTTTGCTACAATGTAAAGTAGTGAGTGTACAGCTTGTATAACAATGTAAATTTGCTGTCCCCTCAAAATAACTCAACACACAGCCATTAATGTCTAAAACCGTTGGCCACAAAAGTGAGTACACCCCTAAGTGAAAATGTCCAAATTGGGCCCAAAGTGTCAATATTTTGTGTGGCTACCATTATTTTCCAGCACTGCCTTAACCCTCTTGGGCATGGAGTTCACCAGAGCTTCACAGGTTGTCCTCTGGAGTCCTCTTTCACTTCTCCATGACAACATCACGGAGCTGGTGGATGTTAGAGACCTTCCGTTTGAGGATGCCCCACAGATGCTCAATAGGGTTTAGGTATCCTCAGCTTCTTTAGCAAGGCAGTGGTCGTCTTGGAGGTGTGTTTGGGGTCGTTATCATTTTGGAATACTGCCCTGCGGCCCAGTCTCCGAAGGGAGGGATCATGCTCTGCTTCAGTATGTCACAGTACATATTGGCCTTCATGGTTCCCTCAATGAACTGTAGCTCCCCAGTGCCGGCAGCACTCATGCAGCCCCAGACCATGACACTCCCACCACCATGCTTGACTGTAGGCAAGACACACTTGTCTTTGTACTCCTCACCTGGTTGCCGCCACACACGCTTGACACCATCTGAACAAAATAAGTTTATCTTGGTCTCATCAGACCACAGGACATGGTTCCAGTAATCCATGTCCTTAGTCTGCTTGTCTTCAGTAAACTGTTTGCGGGCTTTCTTGTGCATCATCTTAAGAAGAGGCTTCCTTCTGGGACAACAGCCATACAGACCAATTTGATGCAGTGTGCGGCGTATGGTTTGAGCACTGACAGGCTGACCCCCCACCCCTTCAACCTCTGCAGCAATGCTGGCAGCACTCATACATCTATTTCCCAAACACAACCTCTGGATGTGACTCTGAGCACGTGCACTCAACTTCTTTGGTCGACCATGGCGAGGCCTGTTCTGAGTGGAACCTGTCCTGTTAAATCGCTGTATGGTCTTGGCCATCATGCTGCAGCTCAGTTTCAGGGTCTTGGCAATCTTCTAGTCTATGCCATCTTTATGTAGAACAACAATTCTTTTTTTCAGATCCTCAGAGAGTTCTTTGCCATGAGGTGCCATGTTCAACTTCCAGTGACCAGTATGAGAGAGTGAGAGCGATAACACCAAATTTAACACACCTGCTCCCCATTCACACCTGAGACCTTGTAACACTAACGAGTCACATGACACCGGGGAGAGAAAATGGCTAATTGGGCCCAATTTGGACATTTTCACTTAGGGGTGTACTCACTTTTGTGGCCAGCAGTTTAGACATTACTGGCTGTGTGTTGAGTTATTTTGAGGGGACAGCAAATTTACACTGTTATACAAGCTGTACACTCACTACTTTACATTGTAGCAAAGTGTCATTTCTTCAGTGTTGCCACATGAAAAGATATAATAAAATATTTATAAAAATGTGAGGGGTGTACTTACTTCTGTGAGATACTGTATGTAAGCAATGTGTACTTGGTTGTAAAGGCCAAAAGCTATTTGAATTGAAACCCCATCAAGGAGCATCTGAAAGTAAGGTGAACCCGACCTTCCTGTGATCCTGTGTCTAAAACTCATGCATGTCACCATCTGTGTGCTACAGCACTAAAACATATCCCAGCCCAGGTGCTCGAGTGTGCTATTGTTCTTTCAGTCTGTCCTTCGGCACTAAAATAGAGGTCCCTGGGAAAGCTGAGGGCCATGAAAGACGCCTCTGTGCCGCCCATGGCTGGAGAACACAGGGCTTCAGTCAGCATGGCCGTCAGTCCATCACTTTCCTCTCTCTGCAATGCCATCTAATCCAGCATGGACTTTTCAGCACCAGAGGCCTGGGATCCAGCCAGCTCCGAGCGAGGAGCCTGGCAGATAAAACGGCCCAGGCTACAGGCTCTCTCTAGGGTGGCTCTTGTTCCACTGTGATCCGGTACAGAGGAGGGGGGCGGCGGCGCACTGAGGAGGACCCTCTGAACCGGACCATTAATAATGAAAAATACAAGTGGTGAAGGAATCGTAAAATAAGCAAGTGAACGCACAGATGCAGAAATTTCAGTAGATACCAATGAACTAACAGCTAATTTTATAAATATTTCATTTCAAATTAAAATTGAAAAAATGAAAATGATTTTAAAACATTTATTAAATTACGTTTTTTTACTCTGTGGAAACTCATAATTACGGTAATTCCAACATGATGTGAACCAGTGTTTTTTTTTTTTTTTTAGTATCATTGGGATATCATTATAGTTTTTATTAATATTTTGAATCAGATTTTATTTCTATATTTTAGATTTTAATTTTAATTAAAGTTTTAGTAATTTGTGTTTTTATTTTTTTATTTATCTATATAGTATTTATTAATTTTTATTTTAGTTTTAGTTATTTTAGAACATCAAGTATTGTTAATTAAATTTAATCAAAAAATGTAATTTAAAAATTAAGTATTATTTTTTTTAATTAAAATGAAAAATGTTGCGTGGCAACTAGCTAAAATAAAAATCTTTTTTTAAAATAGTTTTTACAGTTTTTTTCAGGAAACAAAAATGTTTTATATGGTTTTAGTTTAATATATAATAATATACTATAATATCTATAATAATAACTAATGTGAACACATTTCAATAAGTAAAACCACATGCTTCAAATGAAATGATAATATAATAGTCATGAAACATTTTAACATACAATAAAAAAGATAGATCACCGTTTAAAACTTTTGATTTTGTTTTTAAAGCTTATCTTTGATAAAAATTCTAAAACTAAATCTGGATCCTCACTTTATTAAAAATCTTTTCATAAGAACCAACTGAAAAGTAAAGAGTCCTACAGGAGTTAAAACCATCACAGTCCATCAAAATATGCTTCAGAGACAATGCACGAATCTATGTGCTATCTACTTTTTTCGTAAACAAACTTTTTAAGAAATGTATGAAGTCAGAAAACCTCCCACTGATTTACACTGATAGAATGCTCATCTTTCAAAACCCCACAGCAATGACATAGTCGAAAAATTTGCATACTGAATTGTAACTGTAAAACCATCAAAGTCCATCAAAATGTGCTTTGGACTCTGGCATAAGGGGCATCAAACAGATATTGTGGGTAATATGGGTCAATACCAGGTCTGGGAAACTTGTCATCTAATAGAGATCCTGCTATTCTGTTATTACAGTGGAGTATTCAACCTTGATAGCATCTCAACTTAATCTGTTCTCTTCTAATCTGCTATTATTATGTCATTACATTTTGACATTAAGGGGATGATTTTTTCATAATTTACATGCACTGAATAATCATTCAATAACACCAGACACACATACTAATATAGAAAATAAGGTCAATTTTGATGTTGACTCTTTAAGGGACAAAGAAATGGCAGTGGCTGAACTAACTTTGTGTTCATTTTCTCAGGTGCAGACTTTTTTCTTACCTTCCACCATCAGCATGGGCTCCTTCCCTCCTCCATGAGCCAGCATCTCTCTGCGGTAACGCTCTCCGGTTTCCCTGCAGAAACGTGAGCAGACAGAGGTTTACTTTACACTACCAGCATCATTCCCACAGTCCAAGCCCATAAACCCTTATGTTCCCCCCCCTCTAACTGCCTGACATGTCCAAAACTGTCCAAACAAAAGGAAGTGCTAAAGAACAAAACCACAGTGGAGTAGTTAAGATATCCTGGTATTTTGAAAGACCCCATGAAAAGAAAACAGGAGTTTTGTGGTTTTCAGTCTGTGCCTGTTAACTTTGAGGCCATCTTTATGTTAGTGCACTCTTACACGTTAACACATTTATCACACATTGTAATCACAAATTTTACACATTTAAAGTTTCACGCCATCTTTATGGTATGGCATACAGAAATCATTCATTAGATAAATGTAATGAATTTGATGCTTGCATATTATTGGCATATATGGTTCTATGTAGAATCTTCAACATCCCTGGAACCTTTCCATTGCACAAAATGTTCTTAATAGTGCAAAAAGGTTCTTTAGAAGGTTCTCTTCATTGTTCTTTTAAGAACTGTTCACTGAAAGGTTCTTTGGGGAACCAAAAACGGTCCTTCTATGGCATCACTGCGAAAACCCTGCGAAAACCCTTATTTCTGGAACCATTATTTTTAAGAGTGTACAAACTTTAAGGTTAGAAAAAGCTGTAGTAGCAATTCAAGTGTGATTTAACTAATGCATCTTTCACAAACCTGTTGAGGGGGTCTTTATAGAAACACTGCTTCCACACCATGGAGGCCACAGCCCGTGACATCAGGTACGAGTAGTACTTCGCCCCATAGCCGACGAGATGACTGAACCTCAGCTGCCAGGCCTGCAGAGACAGGTGCAGGTGAACTAATCACAAGCTGCCGTAGGAATAATCCTGTTACATCTCTGTAAACGCTTGCCAAGTTATTTTCTAACCAGGAAACATGCTGATGCTAACAACATTTAATATCCCAGCTGCTACTGTGACTCAATTAAGTGGAACAGTCAAGTTAAGGTATTGCCACACAATGCCTTCAGGACCATATTCATCACTAAATATTTTCATTCCCAGAGCACAAATGGTGCGAAGCCCTTTCCCATGGCTACTTTACTCTGAGGTAAATTAAAGACACTGATAATGATTCGGGTGGGTGTAAGCTGGGGAAGTATTTTGCCATAAAAACACAAGCTAGATTTGTGTTGAAAGAGCTCAGTAGTTCAAATGCATTGCTCAGGAATGGAGACGTGCTCAGTTACCATTATCCCTGCAGGAAATGATCCGAGCACACTACGCTTGATATGGCAGTAAATAGGGGCAACAAACCTGTTGGTATATGATAAAATCAGTTTATAGCTAGTTAATCTAACATAGCTGGGTTCAAAAAGTCAACAAGGAGGATGGTTGGCTTGTAACTGGTATTAGATATACTGAACGATGAAAGAAATTCTTCATCGCCGTCATTACAGGTGTGATGTAGCCACTGAATTTTAAATGTCCGACATTCAAATTTACAATAGCTTTATTGGTAGTTTCTGTCACAGCTGTTGTTCAGTGGGTCTCACATGTTGTCTTGACAGCCGTGGTGCTCATGCAGGACAGGCATACCTGAATTTGCCCCCACCCCCAAAATCCTGTGACTCTCTACTGTATCTGACAAAGAAAACCAAACAAAACTTTAAAACCAAGAAACAAACAAAACAAAAAAAATCCATACCAAGAAACAAAACAAACCAGAAAAAATACAAAAAACAAGAAACAAACAAACAAAAAACAAAAAAAGCAAACAAAGAAACAAACAAAACCATAACACAAATCAAATACAAAAACAACACCACAAAACAACAAACAAAAACAAACAAACCAAGACCCCCCCCCCCCAAAAAAAAATCCAAAACAAGAAACAAACAAAACAAACAAAAAGCAATACAAGAAACCAAGCAACAAACAAAACAAAAAACAAACAAACCAAGAAACAAAACAGGATACAAACCAAACCAGGAAACAAAAAAACAAAAACAACAACAACAACAACAACACAAGAAACAAAACAATACAAGAAACAAAAAAACAAACCAAGAAACAAACAAAACAATACAAAGAAAAAACAAACCAAGAAACAATCAAAACAATACAAGAAACAAAACAACAACACAACAAACAAAAAACAAACCAAGAAACAAACAAAACAACAATACAACAAACAAACAAAAAACAAACCAAGAAACAAACAAAACAATGCAACAAACAAGCAATACAAGAAACAAACAAAAAAATAAACCAAAAATGAACAAACCAAGAGACAAACAAAAAACAAACCAACCAAGAAACAAACAAAAAGTAGGCTTTATATCATAGATGACCTTCCTCTCCTATCACAGGGCCCGGGGCAACATTAGGTTTATTTGCTGTCCGCTAAATACATGATTCATGTCACAGTGTTACAACCTCCTGAACGTAGGAATCGTACAGATACATGTGTTATATAACTATATATACTTTTGTAGTTGGTACATTATAAAATGCTAACACGCTACAGAATATTAAGGACTCCACAAAGACATCTGGCTATAATGATTAGTAAGGGACATGCTGGACAGTCTGTTCTTATGCAGAATGTGTGTGTATAAGTGTTTCTCTGTGAGGCTGTTGAAGAGAGCCAGGGTTGTGTAAACAGCACTATGAGAGACACATTATGGTTGAGGAAGGTGAAACTGCTGTAGAATACAGACTTAAGCCCCAGAGTATCAGCAAGACATATCCCATATGGCCTCTAATGACTTCACTAAGTCCAAACGCACTCCTGCATAGACGTAACATCTGAAAGCTAAACATTAGCAAAACAGAACAGCTACTTGATTATCAACACTCGCCTAAAATCTGTATCGGGTTATGGAAATATTTTCACTGCAGATGTGTCCTGTCAGGCTGCTGGCCACAAGATACTTCAAAATCTACATTTATAAGAATTTCCCATTTACAGTACTTTACATAAAGGCCTTGAGTTAATAAAATCTAACCAACTCTTAACAATGTGATACCATGCATTTTTTTGGACATGTACGCTCTTTGCATCCCATCATGTATCTCAGCGGCTAGAGGAATGTAATGCTGTGTGTGAATGTTCCCAAATATTAGCAACAGGATAAGAACCTCCATCTGGTCCATGTTTCTAACAGCTGACATTATCTTCCAGAACACTATTAATGCCCTAGTAAACCGAATCAACGTCAGCAAAAGTCAAACAACTGTAAATATGGCTCTCTCTGTGAGTCATTAACCATCTTCATCATCGGCCACAATCTTTATTAGTGGTCAAGCATCACTATATTACTCATATTAGGGTTAGTGATTTGAGTATGAATCTTTGGTGCCTAAGTCGTCCTGTGTAATTTGTGGTAACACATAAATGATACCTCAAAATTGCACACCTCGTTGAAAAAATTTATCACTGCTTCCACAAAAATATTAAGCAGCACAACGTCTGTTTTCAACATTCATAATAATAAGAAATGTTTCTCGAACAGCAAATCAACATATTAGAATAATATCTGAAGGATCATGTGACACTGAAGACAGGAGTAATGATGCTGAAAATTCAGCTTTGACATTTGGAATAAATTACATTTTAAAATATATTCAAATAGGCAACAGTTATTTGAAATTGTAATAATATTTGACAATATTACTGTATTTTTGTTCCATCTTGGTGAATATATGAGACTTCTTTCAAAAACATTTAAAAAAATCTTACTGACACCAAAATGTTCAAGGGCAGTGTACACTGAAGGAGGGACCAGTAAAATGTTCCTATGTGTGTCATGGAAAGTTTGTCAGGCCAAAAATTTGTCAGGTAAAAATCTAGTTTTATATCTTTACTGCAACAATATAATGTGTCAAAACAGCTGTGATACTTCAATAGTCTTGAATGCCGAGGGTTTTACGGCCATATGTGGACTGAGGAAAGCTTTCATTTGTTCTTTAATAGTCAGTAAAACATGCATCCTACAGGAATGAAAGACACACGCATACTATTAGCTGCGTTCCCGTGAGAGGCAGTAATAACGGATAAGAAGGGGGAAGCTGGGTGATTTAGATGATGGTAAAGACATTATGGCTGAAGCAATTAAAGAGAGAGGGGAATATTTAGAGTTGGGGGGAGGCCTGATTCCCAGTGGCTCCACATAATTACAGGCCAGGATGAACGGTTTATGAAGGCCATTCCGAAATAAAATATGTGTTTTAGATCACTCTAGCTCTCAGGCGGCCATCTCTACAGCTGCCGGAGAGCTGAGAAAAGCATTTCAAACTATGTTTTCCCTTCCAAAAAGACTCTGAAAGAAGAGTTTCAAATATTTCCCCCAGGGAGCGCTTCTTCAAAGTATATCTCTGCTTTGTTATTGCAAAAAAGGCCCCTGAACAGGGGCTGGAGAGCAGAGAAAAAGCATTTTAATCCTTTAACCGTGAGGTGTCTGTGTAGAAAACCACAGTGCAGGAAAGGGGCCAAAACCAAACTACCTTGGTGTGTTGGTGTGTTTTTGTACTTCAGAAGCAGGAGTATAAGATGTTATTAAGGATTAGTCAAGGAACGATTCACAAACATTCATTAACTTCAATAACGCCAATGGATCACTTAATTTCAGGGCAACAGACCACCTACATATGAGGAGATGTGCTTTTTGTGCAGCACTGATTTCTAAGGTGCATTAAATAAATGATTCAAACTTATCCTTAAGACCATGCATTTTGTCTAAGTGAAGATTACCTACCCTGATTTTGAAAATACAGGGAGTTTTTGCCAGTTCCACTGAATGGATTGGCAGAAAAACAGAACATGGTGGCTTCAACATTTAAAAACAATCTTTCAACATTTAAAACAATTTAAAAAGTATTTTATAACATCACACTGCACCAATAATTAATTTTTGAATTAAAATGAAGCACACTTACTGTGTTTGTGACGTATGGCAGGCCATAATACTTCTTCTGCATGTCTATCATGATGTCTGTTGTTGATCGGTTTTGTGGTTTTCCATGATAAACTTGATCCAGGATTGCATAGAAAACCTAAAGAGAAACATTTACAGAAACTGTGAGTTCAGATACCAAACCATTTATGAAAATATTGTATTATATCAGGGTGTATTTTTTCCAATTAAAACAAAGTGTTTTTCAATGTTAGGTTTTAAAAGTACAAAATTATTACCTAAATGGTTTAAAATTCATTCAATAAAATTCTTTATGCCTGATTTCACTGTCTACATTGGAGCTTCAATGTAAATACTGTTTTTAAAACAATAATATTGGTCATCACATCAGTTATGGGCCATAATTAAAAAATAAAATAGAATAAAACAAATAAACATTTTTTGATCACCAGCCACTGTGACAAGTGGTTTTTAAAGTTACTAGCCACTCAGCATTTTCACTGGCCACTAACACTTTGGGTGTGAGCACAAAATCTGCGGGAATGAGTAAAAATATGGCCAATACACACAATCCCACGCAGAAGTCCTGTAACACCAACAATATTCATCCGGAGCAAATGAAACAAGTGAGTGAGGGGAGGCGGGTGCGTGTGTCAACTAGCTGTCGGAGAGATGAGAGAGCGAGAAAGCGCAGCTGGTATAATGTGTCTATTCTGTGGAAAATGAGTATTGGAAGTATTATTTCAGTATCAATACATATAAAAAAATAGCCTATATTATATATTTGATATAAAATAGCCTATATTATATAAAATTCAACCCACCAAAGTGGCTAGTAGGAGTGACTGTTACATTGCACTGTTGAAATCCATCCGCATTTGGCTGGTTGGCAGGTGTTAATGTCAAGCCCTGAATATAATCAATATCAGCTAAAGTTTCATATCACTGCATACTTATGGTATGGCCCTGCATATTAACTGCAAAAAGTATAATTCTCTCTCCTATGAAACTCCTTCTCATTTATTTTTTAGTCCAAAAATGTGGTTATGTTGGAAATCTTTCTCGTTGTCGAATGAGAACATCTGGTACCTGAAGTTGAGTATCAGCCGCACCACAGACCTTCTTGGACTCACAAAGACGGGCCACCATGCTCTGCGGCAAAGGCTGTGAGAATAAAATAGCATTTTCTATTAAATGTTCACTTAGAAATGACTTCAGAAGACTTGGGAGTTGTATTTACTACTTTTATGGTGCTTTTGCATCCTGTTTAAAACAAGAAGCATCAATTCTCATTTATTGTAGTTGCATGGAAATGAGCGACCAGCATAGAATTTAAAGGGGTCCTATTATGCTCATTTTCAAGTTCTTAATTTTGTTTACTGGGTCTACTAGAACACGTTTACATCATTTAATGTTCAAAAAAACTCTTTATTTTACTTATAATTTACATTGTTGCAGCACCTGTTTTCATCCTCTGTCTGAACGCTCTGTTTTAGTTTCGGTTTCTTTAAAACTCTGATTGGATAGCCGGCCACAGTCCGTTGTGATTGGTCTACCACTTAGAGCGTGTCGGAAATGTAATGCCCCTAAACATAACCAGAGAGTATCCGCTCCAGAGGCTTCCTGAGGTGCTGTAAACACTACTGAAACTATGCTAACTTTGGAGTCAGTTTTGCAATATCACTTTGAGCCTGAGTCTGATAACGACAGTCAAGAAGATCGAGCTGATCAACCCAAACCACATTCACAAGCACGACTTGTGCAGGACGTTTCACAGTGGTAATTATTTCTTTTTTATACCTCTCTTACATTTCAAATATGATGTTATAACTGTGTCATATACATTTGATCTGCATCAAAATTCATGTTTCAGAAAACAATCGTTAAAAAACAAAAGTTTGTGGTTGTATATTGCTAAGGAATAGTGTTAAAAATTCATTGTTTTAGGAAGGTTGAAAAAAAAAAAAAAAAAAAAGGGTTAGATTCAGGGTCAAAAAACACTGTCTCTTCGACAAGGCGACAGCACACTACTAAGGGTGTGTCTCAATTAGCTCCATAGGTTGTAAATCAGTAGTGCACACTAATTTGGGCACTGGTAAGGAGCCTGTCACACTACTAAATTGGAACACTGATGGCTTTATTTCCAGCAACATCCTCGATGTACAACGTCACTACTGGTATTTATGAACAACAGCAGAACTGATATCTTTCTAACATTATTTATGTTACTTAAAAGTATATTATGATAAATACTTTGATTGTTACATATCCCTGCAACATTTCAGCTGTAAATTTATTATAAATGTTAGCTAGATTATGTTCATTACCAGTCTAGTGATGTATGTTTATGCGGAAATATAATTAATGGTTGTTGTTTTTTTTAAAACATCTATTGGTATTATAATGTGTATTGAGTTTCTTCTATTAAATTCAGATAAGACTGAAGTATTACTTATTGGGCCAAAAACCTGTACACAGAATCTCTCAGACTACAATTTGCATTTAGAAGGATGTACTGTTACTCCATCCTCGACAGTTAAAGACCTGGGTGTTATATTAGACAGCAACTTGTCCTTTGAAAATCATATTTCATATGTTACAAAAACAGCCTTCTTCCACCTCAGAAACATTGCTAAGATACGGAATATGTTATCTGTTTCTGATGCAGAAAAGTTAGTTCATGCTTTCATGACGTCTAGACTAGATTACTGTAATGCATTACTAGCTGGTTGCCCTGCTTCCTCAATAAACAAGCTACAATTGGTACAACATGCAGCTGCTAGAGTTCTTACCAGGTCAAGAAAATATGATCATATAACACCAATTTTATCATCTCTTCACTGGTTACCTATTAAGTTCCGTATTGATTATAAAGTACTGCTAATGACCTATAAGGCTCTAAATGGTTTAGCTCCTGTGTACTTAACCGATCTTTTATCGCCCTACAATCCTTCACGCTCTTTAAGATCACAAAACTCTGGACTTCTGGTTGTACCTAGGATAGCTAAGTCCTCTAAAGGAGGGAGAGCGTTTTCACATTTGGCTCCTAAACTCTGGAATAGCCTTCCTGATAATGTTCGGGGCTCAGACTCGCTCACCCAGTTTAAATCTAGATTAAAGACACATCTCTTTAGCCAAGCATTCACATAATCCATCTCATATCAGATCAATTGCACATGACTATCTTTGCTTAATGTTATGAACAGCAGCTATGCTAATTATTCTCCATTTGCTTTTCCGTTTTACCTCGGGACGCCCGTCCCAAGGTGACTAGAGAGTACATCAGTTTCAGTTTGGATCCAGCCTCTTAAGAAGACCTCAGATGACTAAAACTTTGGAAGAGACGGCGCCAACTCCTGCGATGACTTCAGAAGATGCAACATCTGGATCAACACGCACATTCGCAAATTTCTATATATCCTAATTATTGTTAATATGTAATTCATTTTTCCAGACGCTCTTTGCTTCTACCTTCAATTAAATTGCAAACAGTGATTGTATATTAATCGCCTAAATTATTACATTATTAGCTAACTGCATTCTCCAAATTGTAATGTTGACATGCATTCTCTGTAAAGCTGCTTTGAAACGATATGTATCGTGAAAAGCGCTATACAAATAAATGTGAATTGAACTGAATTGAGTTGGCTCACAAGATTTATGTTTCACACTTCAGAACTTCCGTTAGGGAACATTTGTGAGCTTCATGGTTTTCACGGTGCATTGTGGAACTTTTTAGGGAGCTAAAGTTTCAGTGCACTGGAAGGATTTTGCGATTGAGACAGACCTTAAAATGGCCGACTCCCTGGTTAGTGCCCTGACTACTGAATTAGGGAGCTGATTGAGACATACCCTAACTAAACTCAACCAGGCCTCGTCCCCTTTTTTGCGTATGCCTTGGGCAGAAAATGATTTAAATTAGGTATATTGTGACGTGTACATTCCCAGAAGAAAACCAAAAACTACAATCGAGGTATTTCAAGGAGTTTAGAAACAGTGCTTACTAATATAGAGAATAACTTTAACTTTGCAGACATTTTTCATGCTCAAACAGCAACATCACACAAACATAATAGGAACTCTTTAAAATAATTTTTGATAGAATGATCAAACTGATCATGACCAACATGAACATTGCAGTGTACCTGTCCAGTCTGGTAGTGGCGAGCGAACTGACTGATCACTCGATAATCTGTGGCAAAGTATTCCATGAGAATAGAGGGCACCTCTGCGAAATCAGTGCTACATCGCGTTCCTAAAGAGAGAAACAAGGTCACCATGATCATGCTGCTCTGAGGAAGTGATGTTCACAAATGTGAACAAAATTAGTTGATCATATTGTACCCGTCACATGTTGGTAGCGGGTACGTCCCAGCATGGAGTGCATGGCATGGCCCATCTCATGGAAGAGATTTTCCATCATGCCCGGGCTGAGTAACGTAGGAGCGGACTGCGTGGGGTGGGGCAGGTTTAGCATCAGGACCACCATTGGCAGCTGATACTGGCCATCATCCAACTGCCTCCCTCCACGAATGGTAAAGTGGCAGTCCTGATCGGGACACAAACAAGCTGGACTGATCAAGACTGATTGGCTGAGTATTAAAAAAAAAAAAACTAAACTAACTTTGGTTTAATTTTGCTGTTGAATAAATCAGTAAAGATTTGTTCCTAAATTAATTTGTTTTTAAACAAATCGATTGGGTGAATAATTCAATAGCTCCCTCATAAAGATTTGTTCCTTAATGAACCAATGTTTTTAAACAAACTGGTTGATTGAATAATTCAATCCTGCATCTGAAATGACATACAGTACTGTATAGTATGTACTACATTTGGTTCATCGCAACCATTTAAAAAATGTATGTTCAATATATCAGTGTGTGTGTAGTGTTAATGAAATTCGGACGTACTACATCTGCTATGTTGTCATTTTTATGTGGCCCAAGTTGCCAGTCGCTTCACTGTCATTTACAAATTATCTCCCATGGCCTCATGAAAGCACACTTCAGAATCTCGTCAGAAGTAGTGTACTACTGTTTTTCAAATACTATGTAATCGGACCACAGACTGTAAAAAAAAAAAAAAGATGGACTCCACTTCCTTCCACTGTAGAAAAATGAAGCCAAAATATCCCAGAAATGGTCGTTGCTGATTACGCCATTTGGAGCCAGCGCAGTATTGATCCTAAGGTGGAGCCGAGGTCAACGTCCCGCCAATACTCCAGCTCCCACAGACTCAATCGCAAACACAGCTGTCACTAGCTATGTTATGACCTCAACTGAGGGGGATACATTTTTTATCCATCTTCAGAAAAAAATATAAGTGTAATTGGATTTTTTAGTTTGGCTTGCATCCCATTCGAGTACATATAGAGGGGGCGGGGTTTATGACCTATACTGCAGCCAGCCACCAGGGGGCAAAAATGTTTTGGCTTCACTTTTCAGGACGTGTGCGGCACACTTGATTAGGACATACTACTTTTGGCGTACTGTTTTTCTGATACTATACAGCATGGAAGTATTTGATTTCGAACGCAGTGAGTGACTCACTTACTTGTTCCCACCTACTGCTGTAATGATGTAAATGAATATCAGTATGAACCACCACACAGCCAATCGAATTAGAGGACTGGAACTAATTATTGTATAATATTGTATAACAGATACTAATTTGAGATGGACAAACTAAGGACAACATGAGTAGATGGCTTATCTGAGTTCTTCTTTACCTGGGGAGGTTTCTCAGGTCTGTAGAAAAAGTCACAGTAGATATATCCCAGCAGTCCCTCTGTTTCATGCACCACAGCCTGAAGGAAAAATCCAAAATGGCAAGTGATATTAGAAAAGAAGTTGGCTAGACCTGAAGATGAGCTTTCATTTAAGCCATTTTGGTTAGATAATCAAGCACAGAAGCATGATCTCACCAGCTTGCGCACATCTTCGCTCCAGACCTCCCCCACACTGGGCTGCTCAGCCAGCAGTGATACACCATACAGCTGTGTGAAAAGACCATTCAGACCTTCCATACATGCTCCCAGCGAGAAGTACGGACTGTACAGGCTTGGCTCGATGTTGAATCTGCCGAGACAAAATATAAATATGCCATGTTATTAAAGGCTGAATGTCCATTCAAATTTTTTTCCTCACTAAAACCACAGACTACAAAAGAGAAATTACAAGAATCTGAAAAGAAATGTGGAAATCATATAACACAAAAACATCATACATTTTTTCAGGAGCTTTTGATGAATAGAAAGTTCAAAAGAACATCTTTTTTAAATATAACTATTTTGTAACATTATAAATGTCTTTACTTTTCTTTTTGATCAATTTAACGTGTCCTTGCTCAATAAAATCATTAACTTCTTTACAGTTTTTTCCTTGATTGCTAAGAGTAACAAGGTCACCATGATCATGCTGCTCCGAGGAAGTTGTAAAAGGCCACAAACACACTATAACTGATTTAGTTGGGACAATTTCCCAAACCATTTATCCAGTTCTCAAAACAAAGACACATTTCACCGGTTTTCACACACATTCCAATTTTAACCATGGTTTAACAATGTTCTCATTCAGAAAACACAAACTATAATTAATATAATTAACTCAAGAATCACAATGTGAACTGAAATAGCACACATTTATCCATGACACATTAAGTAGCAAAAATGATGACATACTAATCACAAATTTTAGGATAATATAAATAGGAGCACAGGTGATTGTGCTTTAGAAAAGGCATCCAAACACTGGAGAGAGAGCTGAAAGAATCATCTACAGGGTTTTTATACTACGTACTTAATATAGTAGCATATTATTTTAGGAGGAACATCCTCTTAGATGTAAGAAAATTAAATTCTGTCACATGCTTTTCTCAGGTCTCTTACCTTTCTGCACGTATCACACCACTGAAGTATGGATGGTCCCATGGCATTAGTTCCTACCGAGGAAGATTTCATTCTGTTTTAATTCTTCTATAGAACAATGGACTATTTCTCACTTGCAGGTATTATTAAGTTTGTAAAATTGTAAATTTCTAAAATTTTACAATATGATAGCAGACGATAAGAAAATCCAAATATCAGTTAATTGAGCAGTGCTTACAGAATTTCTGGGGTTGAGTTTTGTCTTCATTTCCGTCATCATTTCAAAATCCTTATCCTGTCCTAAAGTTTACAGAAATACAGTTTTTTTAATATTATATAACATATATAAACATTACATTTTACATTATAAAAATTATATGTTATACATACATATGCATATTCTGTTAAAAATCTGTATATTTAGGAACACATGCAACCAATACAATACACCATAGTGTCTTCATTATAGCTGCAATAACATATAATGTTGTTGACAGTGACACCTAGTGGCATCTTTACTAGAATAAGACAATGACAATACTGTAATAGAAAAAATTAGGTTTAATCTTTTTTTTTTTTTTTTTTTTTAAAACAGACTTTTGCACATAATATATTCATTATTATGCATCCATGATTAATGCAACTGACAAATTTTGAAGAGAGAAAACTCAACCTGTCTGAGAGCTTGTCTGTGATCTGCTGTAAGAAGCTCATAACTGCCTCTGTAGAGAAACAGACCTTGTCATAAACTTGTATTCCTATAACATAAATAATATTAAAGGTACAGTATGTAACTTTTGGCCCTCTAGCAGTTAAAAAAAACAAAACTGCAAACAATTGAACATTGTTTTGGTTGTGCTTCAGCTCTGCGTGACTGTGTGGATGAATATAGTTATCCTACTGCCTCATAAAACATTCACTACTAGTTAAGAGATATAACCAGTTTAGATGTAAAGGATCTCTGTTAGAGAGCTACATATGGCAATTTATCTGTTCAATAAAATACATTATTACCTGTTGAGTAATAAAAACGCAATCTCTGTTTCACTTTTACAACAGCTTGATTCTGACAAAAGAGAATATGTTCTCGCTGTTTCCGAAAAGCCAAGCCAATGTTGATTCTCGTTTTATTACGAGAATGAAAAGTTACTTAGAGTACCTTTAAATATTTGATAATATAATATAAAAAAAATATTGTATTTCTTCACAAAAAAAATAAAAATAAGCTGTTTAGAAACTATCATTATTCTTGCTGTTCTGTTTAGTGCAGCTAATGGTACAGAAATTACACAAGTTTAAATGTAAAATATATATATATAAAAATGGGAAACTATTAAAAAAAAAAGTCTTCTACCTGGGCTTTTGGCCATGGTTCCCTTTAATGCTCTGTGTGCATAAGATTCATAACCAACCAAGCGAGCCAGTTTATCTCTACAGGCCAGAAGTTCCTCAAGTATGTGCATCACATTTGCGTTCGGATAGAGGAAAATTTTATATGCAACTTCCCTGACCTGAAAAATATGAGCACAGACAAAAAAAAAATAGTTACACTACAACAAAGCTACCTGAGGGTCTAAAGGAATATTTACAATAATAAAAGAGTTCGTAACTATTTCAATCAATATTTATACAACATCAGAAAGTTTGTACTAATTATGGAAAGTGATGTACCAGATCATCAGGTGCGTCCGCATGCAGACCGCTGATCTGAATGTACTTTCCGTCTTTACTGAAGTGCTGGTGAATGTGTTCAGGAAGGACTCTCTTCTCTATTCTGTTGGGCATGTGACAGCTCATGAGAAACTGATTGCTCAGATCCAACAGCTTCACATTCAAGTTCACAGCCTCTTTCCTCTGTGAAATATGGAAAGGTAATCTGTGAGATTGTCTTACACACAAATGTATTTTACTGTCGAGTATAGTTGTCACGGTGCCAAAAGTTCAGTAGTCGGTACCAATACCAGTAAAATTTGCAGTTCTCTGTACCAATTTTGGTACCAGAGCAAGAACTGTTGAAGTACTTTAAAAAAAATTTTGTCTCGTCCGTTGGTTATCACTGTCAATCATCGCAGTTTCCGATTCAATTGCGCATTTAAATACGGTTGTCAATCCAGAATGGGTAATGAACAGAAAGCAAAATAATAATCACTAAGGCTGTCAATCTCTAAAGCAAAAGCTCACTCAATTTTGCACTCTTGAGAAAACTCCCGTTATAATAAAAAAAGTCAGTCATAAAAAAAAAGTCTTAACTGTACAATAAATCTCTTATTTACACTGCATTTACACTTTGTTGATTATAATGAAAGGATTTGAGCATGTGGCTTGCATTGAACAAAACAAAACCTAGTGCGTTTTCAGCTGTGTTAAGCGGATTCTAACTAACTTACTGACTAGCACCTCTGATTGGCCATTTTGTTCACATGCTCAACAGATACGATTGTGATTGGCTCCGCGCTTGTAAAAACACACTGTAAACAGAAACCTTTGACGCTCAGAGAGCGCTCAAACAAACACGAACAAGAACGTTTGAAAGAAGTGTCTATCAGAGGGGACCGTTTGACAAACCTACAACACATAGCTGCACAATTCTGGATAATCTGAAAATCAGGATTTTTTTTGTTTAAATAGAGATCATGATTCTCTTAAACAAAATAACATGTAATTTACTAGAGGTTCTGACAAAATGTTAATTGCTGCAGTCTATTTAGAAATATTGAAATTAATTTGAATGAATTATTATTATTATTAAAAATAGGTTTGAATGAATGATTCAATGACTCACTTCATAAAGACTTGCTCCTTGTTTCATTACTGGATGAATCAGCATTTTTGAATGAATCTCTTGAATGAATGATTCAATGATTTTAACAGTCACTTGTCGCCACCTACTGGTGTAACAATGTAACTGATAATCTTTATTTGAAGCTATAAGTTACTTTCAAAAGGTGATTTACTTTATTTTGATCGCTACCGTAGACATCAGTGTTTATATCTGAAATATAAACTTTTATCCCTGTACTCCTATGATGTCTGAATTATTGTAACAGATATAATGAAACTGTTTGGCTCAGCGGCAGCGCGAACACAGATTTGAATGCTGAGTTTGTTGTCAAAAGTTTAATAGACATAGCCAAATCATTGTCATTTAGGAATAAGATCGCAGGGTGTTTGAATCGAGATCCCAATCTTTTAATGATTTATTGTGCAGCTCTAACTAAGATGAGTCAAAAAAGTATAATTAGTACAAAAAAAATTCAAACCTTTTTTTTATCCAGATGGATTCCACTTATTTCGAAGTCAAACATGAACAGTTCAGCCACTCTTCTGCATCAGTAAAACAATATAGTAAATATTACAAAATACTTTTTACAAAGAAAACACCACAGACTTACATTAATGAAGTAAACAGGATCAATTTGATTGGGATTTCATGTTGACTTTAAACATAATTGGGCATTAACTTGTTTGCCAGCATTGTTCACTAAATTCTATGTAAAAACCTTGAATAGTAATCAAACATGAAGCAAGGTACAGGCTTGCACACTATGCCTATTTTCTTATAGGATAGATAAAGATTTAATATTCATGCTAGAACAAATAAATGATGGCATGGAATGGCATAATCATTACCCATGGAGCAAAAACGTGCATCTCTATCATGGTTAATTTATCATAAAATAAACAGAACATCTGATTTATACCTTGTCTCTGGGTCCAGTTTGGCAAAGATCTCTTTGTTATCCAACAGGTCCTTTAAGCTCTTACACAATTCAACATTGGTATTGAGCCTGCAGAACAAAATAAAAATCATAAATATCTCAGAAAAAAAAAAATAAAAAATTATATATATATATATATATATATATATATACACACACACACACACACACATACACACACTACCAGTCAAAAGTTTGGAAACATTATTATTTTTAATGTTTTTGAACGAAGTCTCTTATGCTCATTAAGACTGCATTTATTTCATAATAAATACAGAAAAAAAACAATAATATTGCGAAATATTATTACAATTTAAAATTATGGTTTTCTATTTTAATATACTTTAAAATATAATTTATTTCTGTGATGCAAAGCTGAATTTTCAGCATCATTACTCCAGTCTTCAGTGTCACATGATCCTTCAGAAATCATTCTAATATGCTGATTTATTATCAATGTTGAAAACAGTTGTGTTGCTTAATATTTTTTTGGAACCTGTGATACTTTTTTCAGGATTCACTGATGAATAAAAGGTTAAAAAGAACAGCATTTATTCAAAATATAAATCTGAAGTGGATAAAAATACAGGCCCACCTCTCCACCATAGTGCCAATGTTTATACAAGTCCTCTCTGCAGCCTCCCGGTAGGATGGATTGGGATGTGCCACTTTAATAAAGTCTGCCTACAAAAAAAAATATATATATATATTAAAAAAAAAAAAATATATATATATATATATATATATATTTATTTATTTTTACAAATATATTTAAAGTAATGTAATATATAAACAACTTGTTTACCATGTCTGCCACTCTGCAAAGGCTGTCTGACAGTTTATCAAATATCTCCACAGTCTGGACTCCTGGGGGGCAGCGGCAGGCTTTCTCCACCAACTGCTCTGTCTCCTGCAGGGCTCTGTCCTGGACCACCTCAAAACCCTCAATGGAGCTGAGCTCTGGGACACCAAACAACCCCTGACAGACACATACACAGTTTGTATTTTTACTCTATTAAAGGTCAAACAATAAGCAATTAAAATTAGACATAGATACAGACAGGTACGTACCACATTTTGTTGGAATAGGTCTAGTCTCCTCTGGACTTTGGCATTGAAAGCAGCTCCTACAGGTGACCAGGTGGTGACTGTCCTACAGACCCGCGCTGCTGCTGTCCCATGCCTGAGCAAACGCAGCAGCGGTCTGTACGCTGACATTACTGATGACAGTCAAACATACGACTCTACAACTACACTCAAGTCACTCTTCACAGCCAGAAAAACCGACAACTAAACTAACTAGATTAAACAACTCCAACAAACGGAAAAGCACTGCTGTAGATTGACATGCTCCTTCCAATGACAGTGAGTGAAAACTTACATTTTACAGAAGCACTTTCGACACGTGAATAAATTCGTGACAATTTCTAAAATCATATTTTACTATTTAAGAACGTTAAAATCAGCTTAATTAAAAAAAAAATTATGAATAAAGCTGTGGTCTTATTATTCACAAGATATCCAAAGATGTTACAGTGAGTTTAAACAGCAAGTGAAAATGACGAATCATCTCTGATATTTCAAAATAAAGGTTCAACCATTTTCTGAAAAAAAAAAAAAAAAAAAAAAAAAAATATATATATATATATATATATATATATTCTCCTCTATTTCAAAATCAACCAGTATCTGACTTATATATGACTTAGCAACAGTTCTCTGTATGTAATAATAATAATAATAATAATAATAATTATTATTATTATAATAATTAATATTATTTCATATGGTTGTTTAACATCATTTAAACATTTACAATTTCTTTGAAAAACAAACAAAAAAAGAGACTTGGATAATAATATTAATAATAATAATTATATACATAATTAATAACAATTTGAGTTAACTAACTCACTGGCGGCTACATAATTGAAATTTGACCAAATAATAATCAATCTATCTATCTATCTATCTATCTATCTATCTATCTATCTATCTATCTATCTATCTATCTATCTATCTATCTATCTCCATGATAGAAATGGGCGTAGCTATCAATGGGCGTGGTTATTAGATGCATGACGCAGTACGTTCTGTGCGTAATGTGTGACGCGCACTCACTGCCGCACTATACAGTCACATGACAGGCATTATGGAGCTCGTTCGCTGTCAAACTTTAATCCGTTTTTACTTTTAGAAGAGAAAAGCGATGGACAGAGTGGGATTTTTGACGGCTTCTGATTTCCAGTGATGTCAGGTCAGTTTTATATTCCTCTACAGACATACAAACCCCACGTGTAAACATGATTGTGTTAAGATATGTTAAACAATGTCAGTTTCATTATAAACCATTGGCTAGTTTCTATTTTTGTTTTATTATTTCAAATATTATACCATATTAATAAGTGGGAACTTTCTGGTATTTTAGTTAAGCAGTGTTTATTTATGCCAGCTCATAAACAAATGTTTGCACAGTTGCTTAACACTCATTTTGGCTCATCCAGTGAAAACTATTCTGTTAACTATATATGATTGTTTGACACATACATTCAGAAAGATTAGCTATCTTTCAGCCGTGAACTGAAAACATGCTTTTAATGTATACTTATTTTGCAGAGTCATGCTCAGTCACTCTGTTTACTTATCTAACTAATGGTTACTCAAATGTTTTAGTAATGTTGTTTAAGATTATGGTAAGATTATACTGTTTGTATTCTACATGGCATAATTGTAAATGCATCTGTATACTGTATGTGCCCCTCAACACCATGTATTGAGCTGGACATCACTCCACCCAAGTGTAACTTGATGCACCTCTTTCTGTATTTCCACCTTGTTACACAGTTGCATCTATGTATCTGTTATTTTGTAGCTAAACCCCTGCGTCATGTCTGTGGATGGCCCCCGGACCTCTGTTTTCACCTTTCAGTCCGCTGTTCACAGCCATCATGTTCTTCGCTCGCTGGAGGAACTGAGACAGAAGGAGCTCTTGTGTGATGTGACGGTTGAAGTGGAGCGCAGGAGCTTTCGAGCACACTCTTCAGTGCTGGCTTCCTGTTGCCACTATTTTTACACCAGACTGACAAACCACAGCCGACCAAACCTCACTGTCAGCTTACCAGATGAGGTAATGCTTGATATGGTGGATGGATGGGTTGAACCTGGAGGTTTTGAGAAACCTATGGTTAAGCTGTGTTGTCTTTATGATTTGTTGTTATTTTTAAGTGATACAGATTTAACTGTAAAAAAAAAATTAATGTGAGCAAACTCTAAAACAAACAGTTCAAACAAAAATGAAAATTATGTCATCATTTACTCACGTATGAATAAATATTGAATCCAATGAAGGTCAGTATGAGGGTTAATGACATGACGTATATTTTTATTTATTTGGACGGCTATATATATATTTTAAAAATACATTCAATTGTGATTCATACATACTTGAATACACCTCTTCTATGATTACCATGTTTATAATTTATGAGCCTTAAAATAATACAATGATTTAAATGAATCTTTTATAATTATTATTTGTCAGAAATTTTTTTACAAAACTTTTCACTGTTTATTAATATTTGTCCACAAATCAATGTCATGTGGTCCAACCAACATGCAGGAAATATTAGATATATAAAATAGGATGTTATATTATAGAAAGGACTCCTGCTGACCCTCATAACTATGTCAAGGTCAACAAATTTTATTTTTTTTTAATATCAGATAATTTGACCTTTTTATGATTATGCAGGTTGTAAAATGTCACATGACTCCTCAAAAATGTGAAGATATTCATTAATTAATAATTCATGATATTTGTAAATAATAATAAATAAAAACCCTCATGTGTTCAGGCTGTAAGAAACATATTTTTACTTTATACTTGATGGTTACACCACATTTTTAAACATTTCTTGAACATAGTTTGAAAAAGTTTTTTTGATACTGCTTTTCATAATCCCATTTATCCTGATTCACTTCCATTATATGGAAAAGTGTATTGTAAACACTAACTAACTTTTCCTTGAGTGTATGACAGAAGTCGTACGAGTTTGGCACGACATGAGGGTGACTAAATGATGACAGAGTGTTCATTATTGTGTGAACTATTCCTTGAAAAATTGTTTACATTGCATTGCTGTCAAATTAGGCCTCATATATTGAGATTAAATTGAGCAAACTATGTTACAGCAATAACCCAGTAATGCGATTTGTAAATGATTTATTCATGCAGTAATCATGACTAGATCATTAATCTCCCAAGGTCACTGTGGAGGGATTTGAGCCACTTCTGCAGTTCGCCTACACTGCAAAACTTCACTTCACGAAAGAAAACATCCTGGAGATCCACAGATGCGCCGAATTTCTTGGATTTCAAAACCTCGATAAGGCCTGCTTTGAATTCCTCATCCCAAAGTTTTCTGAAGGTGGTGGAACCTCAAAAAAAGTGAAGGGGAAAAGCAAGAGCCAAGCATCCAATAAGAAATCCCAAGCTATCAACAGTCCTAGTGACCAAAACCCTGAAACTGGAGAAGATCGTGTACCTCAGGATGCAGGAACAGTCATGCAGGCTGCATCTGCAACATCCTCTGTAAAAAGTACTAAAGATTGTCCCCCCATCCCAAATGACAAAGAAATGCAGTTAGATTTATCCCCGCTGTACGCAAGAAGCTCTTCATACCACATGGGTGATGGCCAAGACCAGTTTTGCCTGCAGAACTGTGGCCCACAGTTGCCTTCCTCTTCTGTGGTGGCTGGTGAAGTCTGTCCTTTCCTGTCCACTTCGAGCACCAGTGACAATGAGAAACTGCATTCGGCTGTAGCTACCTGTGGTGCCGACATTTTAGCAATGGAGGAACAATTCCAGAAGGAGCTAGCAATGGAGGTACGTTGTGAACCACCTACTGATAAAGACCTGAGCATTGGCAGTATCACCGATGGCCACTTTAACCAACTTGAAGGGTCTCTAATGCCGCCCACTGACTGCAGCCAACTATGTCCTCTGAATTCTGTGGAGTCAAACGGGGTTTTGGACGGGATTTCCGGCGCTCCAGACCTCAGCAGCATTGGTACCGAGGACAACCAGGACTTTGATTCCAACAAACAAACGTTCTCTGAACTGACCCCCAAAGATGGCTTCACCGAACGAAGCGTAGTGGAAAGGGAAGTGGCTGAGCATCTCGCAAAGGGCTTTTGGCCGGATTTGAGCTCCACGTTAAATGAGCCGCTACCTTTGGACTCTATCGACCAGTCGTCTGCAGGAAACGGCTCGGACTTCCACTGGTTGAAGCATCTGGATCTGGGAGCTGCGCCCGATGATTGTCCCTTCCTGAGGGACCTGAGCTCCAGTGACAGACAGACCTCCGCGGGACACACTCTGTCCAACGAGGACACTGGAGACAGTCCCTGCATGTCCCCAATTAACTCAAGGGAAAACTCTGAGTGTGAATCGGATGGAGACTGTGCGCAATGTGGTAGCAATGAACAAGTGCAGGAGGTGAGCATGCTAGCACTCACGGTTGCAAAACTTCATGAAGTTAGAGGTGGAGTTTGGTGTCAAACTTCAATATTTTGTACTCGCTTGAGATTCCCTGACATGCTTCAAATAAAAGTTTCAGTCTCTACTGAAAAATGTAACCAATCTCTAGACTGAACATCCTCCATAATGCAGTGTTGATGTCTCGGTTTTCTTCCCAGGTGGATTTGCCATTCCCTGTGGAGCAAATTTCCAGCATGACCCGGAGAGCATTCCTGCAGATGTTGAAACGCGAGAAACTGACCCCAGAACAGCTGGAGTTTGTTCAGGATGTGAGACGGCGCAGTAAGAACCGTGTGGCTGCTCAGCGCTGCCGCAAGAGGAAGTTAGACTGTATCTACTGGCTGGAGGGAGACATCAAGAAACTGGTATGTCTGTTTGATTCCAAAATTACATTTTGTGAATGACCTCCGAATGTTATTTGAGCGATCCGAACAATTTGGGCCCCATTTACCTATGTATTTATGGCTGATTGAATCAGCCAAGAAGGATTAAGCTAAGAACTGACATAAACACAGTTTTTGGTAGTTTAGTGCAATCAAACAACATGCAGCAGGATCATTGTAGTCTCATTTATGAAGGAATGATAGATGAATTTAATGAATTAATCAAAAAAATCAGTCTTGAACTCTCAAAATAATGGTTTGAATCTGTTAGAGTTCAAGGTTGACTTGTTCAAAGGTGTGTTTCCCAAATCTGCATAACTACCATAGTATAATGCTTCGATGGAGGAATGAACTGTTAATGACGTGACGTCACACAGGTGGTGGAGTAATGTCTTCTGCTAATAAATTGGTTTGAAAATTCAAATTAAAGGGTTAGTTCACCAAAAAACAGAAAATTCTGTCATTAATTACTCACCCTCATGTCGTTCCACACCTGTAAGACCTTCGTTCATCTTCAGAACACAAATTAAAATCCGATGGCTCAGTGAGGCCTCCATTGACAGCAAGATAATTAACACTTTCAAATGCCCAGAAAGGGACTAAAGACATATTTAAAACAGTTCATGTGACTACAGTGGTTCAACCTTAATGTTATGAAGCGACGAGAATACTTTTTGTGCTCCAAAAAAACAAAATAACGACTTTATTCAACAATATCTAGTGATGGGCGATTTCAAAACACTGCTTCATGAAGCTTCAAAGATTTACGAATCTTTTGTTTCTAATCAGTGGTTCGGAGCATGTATCAAACTGACAAAGTCACGTCCCCCAGTGGTGAAATTTCCAAACACTTATGATGTAACGAAGCCTCATTTACTGAAATCACATGACTTTGACAGTTTGATACACGCTCCGAACCACTGATTCGTGCATAACAGTGCATAAATTATATTTTTTGTAACAGTTTTACAATAAAAATATCATTTTTTTTTTAACTATTTAAAAACAAATATTAGTTGGGTTTTTGTCTTAAAATTGAAATCCTTAAATTGAAAATCCCTTCCCTAACCATTTCCACATCGTGTATGGGCATAAAGTGTACAGTTATATTGCTTCTATTGTCCCTTTTTCAAATGAAGATTAAACCAATCATCAGTTTTTGTGAACATGTAATGTTTTCCACACTTTAAGAAAATCAATAGCATGTGTTATGATTGTTTTTTCACCGTAAGGAATGCAAAGTACAGAATACAATCCTGAAATGAATCTTCTTTTGTTTCCACGTTTATCAGAGGAGCGAGAAGGAGAAATTACTGCAAGATCACAACCAGCTGAAGCTCAGCTTGGAGGATGTGCGTCAGAACATCTCGGGTCTGTGGCAGAGCCTCGCTACGGACACCTCGCTGCAGTCCGAGCAGCTGCAAACGCTAACCAGGTACTTCTCCTCCGACTGTCCCACCTCCATCCTCCTGACCCCCATGGCCTCTCCAAGCCTGGCTGGCCCAGAACGGGACGCCCATGCGAACACCTCCCTGAACACCCTTCTTCCAGACACTTGTCCTGAAGGAGACACAGCAGCTCTCAGGTCGCCCGCTGCCTTTCTGCAAGACAACGTTCAGAGCACTGTTACAGATCCAGCTCCATCATGTCCAGCAGAGTAAAGCCACTTGGGAATGGTCCAATGTTTCATTTTTACTCAGGAGCTTACCTTTCTGCTGCCGTCAGTTACACTTTTGAGCATGACTTTCTTATTAGGAGCACTTTCATAAAGTTTCTAAGTATGGATGTGACTAAATTTGCACTATTTCCAGGAGTTTCATATGGAAATGCTACTATGCCTCTCATTCCTTGCATAGAAGTCATTCCTGTTATGTTTCACACATTTTGTGAACTCTGAAACTTTAAAAATGAATACGCTTGTGTTGTATTTCAGTATTTCAGAAATAAGCTCTGCCGAAGCTCATATGCATACACTTATAACTTGATTATTTACATAATGGCAAAAGATGAATTACAGAATGGAACATACTGTAACAGGGTGGATATATATGGTTTGTTTAATTATGAATTGATAGATATTTTTTAAACCATCTTTTTTGATATTTTGATTCAGTCATACCAATTTTTTAACATTTTGTCCAACAGGGTGGAAAAGTACGGCAAACAACTAAAGCACAATACATAAAATAATTTATAGAATTAACTGCTAATACTTTCTCATGTTTATGCTGTTGTTTTCCCACCAAAAATGATGTCACTTCCTGGACAATAATGTCGTTAATGAACTGGCTTTTTTTTTTTTAGTTAAAAGGTTTTTTCAAAAGACTAACAAGGTGGAAAGTGATATTAAGGACACAGGAAATATCTAAAAATCAACAAATAAACAAACGTCCCCAAATTTTGCATTTAACATTTTGATTAAAGAAAGAAAAACACCTGGAAATTTTTCTTAATAAATGACTTTTTTAATGCTTTTTAGGGCATTTATTGTAATATTCTGATAAAAGAAAACAAACTAATATGACTTTAATCTTCAAAAATGGTCAGTTTTATATTTTATCCAAATATATACTACAGTATTTGTATATAAATTGCAGACTTGGAAATGTCCTGCATAACAGGAATGACTCATGTATTAATTTCCAGGACTAGCATTAATTAATAATCACTTACACTGCCACTATGGACAATCATTGTAATTCCCTTTATTATGTTGATTATGATTTTGTTATGCAATGTAGAGCATATAAGTACATTCCAGTGTAGCCTAATATGTCTTTATCATTACCAGCATGAGAATTGTGTATTGAATATGCATCTGTTTTTTTTGTAAGTATTCGTATATGCATATGTCCTAGATATAGTAACATTTAAATAACTGCCATGTACGTTTTCATGCATATCATGTAGGATTTGTGAAAAAATACATAGAATCCATAGTCTCTCTAAGGTAAGGGAAAAATAGTATATATATAAAAAAAGTTTAGAGACTGTTAACTTTGTGCTTGCTAAATTTGGAATGGGTTTGGAAAAGTCCAACATAAAATCAAAATGAATCCTATTTACTTTAAAACATGTTTCTGGTCTCATTGTGCATGATTCTTCATTCCACATTATTTCAATGAAAAGTTTCTCTTGTAATATTTCATTAACATGCAATACCCTTTCAGCTGATGTTTATAGGCCATCCGGCCTATTGGCCGTCGGATTCAAGATTCAGGCATTATTTTAAGTCTCATTGTGGTACAGAACACTCACTTTTCATGTACTGAGGAAAATCAATTTCTGACCTACATTTTGTTTTTGGTCAAATATCCTGTTTGAATCTACTTTACATTATGGAAGTAAAATGGATGTGAATGCCGCTTCATGTTGACTTTAACGCTTAGATAAATATACTAACTAATGTTCATTTTGCCATTGTAGTGTCAATGAAATGATCTTATTTTTACTTTTTTTGTGCCTTTTTTTGTTGTTGTTTTAACCCTGTAACCAAAATACTGTCATGTAAGCCTAGAATGCACTGTATAATTCACCATATTTAACAAATAGTAGCAAATAAAATGTCAATTTTTTTCACTAAATGTGTAAATGCAGTGGTGCTTGCTAAAAGTAATGCGCTAACAGAGACTGAACAAATAAATCAACCCTTTCAAAATGTAAAGCATGAAATATACATGTAAGCACATTTTCCCAGTCGGTCGAAGGCAAAGAATAGCTTGGTTTTTAAAAACAGTATCTACTGATGATACAATAATTGAGTGAGATCACGGTAAAGTTTCGTAAACACACTGATTTTACCATGTTCTCTCTAGCTGCCACACAATTATAAGTTACTGTTTTCCCATGAGCCCTGTTTAAAACGACCAGCTCCTGAATAAGAGAAAGTGTGCAATAGACTATAGTGAAGCAGTTTCGACATAATAAAATGCTTATGTTTTAAAAGAGTCGATCAAATTCACATTAAAAATTAAAAATGGGAATATTTCTCACAATGTGATGGAGCCCAGTGGTTGTCAGCAGTTGAGTAACTTCACCACAAGAGGTCAGAATAATCATGTATTATAGACATTCGCGCACACAAGGAGGCCCTACGTGATATTAAATACACTATCATCCAATAAGCGTTATTATATACATTTAATATGGACATTCTTATACATCCGTCTCCGGCATTCCAGCAGCGCCCAGAGATGCTGCTACCTCTCTGCCACTGACAGGGCAAGGCTTTTTGGCATCAACAAGTGGTATTGGAGTCCAGGTTAGTCAGCTTTTGGTTGTATTTTATTGTTTGTATTTACAGGAGAAGGAAAGTGCATAAACTGTGCATTAAAAAACAATTGTGCATGACAAAAACAGTTTTCATATTGCTTGAACTATGCAATGGGGGGATTGTTATAAAATGTGTTGGAGACCACATCACAGACACAGTTTTGGCCATAGACTGTAAAAAAAAAAGATGGACGACGCACCTTCACTCTCTTCCATTGTAGTAACTAAAGACGCCAGTGTGCCATTATGGCGCCAAAGTCCCTTTAAGACAAGTCATTTCACTCGGCGGCCATCTTTGAAACGCCTCTCTGGCATGCAAGTGCGGCTTCTATATCTTTGAATGGGGAGATATCAAATTCTACAAAGCTGTTTGCCAAGCTTTCGATTAAATTTCATATTTGAAATCACCAATGAAATCTGACAACTGTCTCATAAATTTTGTTTCTAAACGCTCGAATCATGACAAAAAACTGTATTTTTTCAGACTGGATCAAGCTAACGCATGTCCTAACGCATTTTGTGAAGAAAAAGTACATACTTTTGAGTGTGTAGCAGAACAGTATGCAAGCTTTGGGACATACTACTTTGTCATAATTGCATCTTTAACGGACGTTCTGTCGCTTACTTACGCAACCTGTAACCATTTAAACTGCCCTATCTATCATCTTGTTACAGTTAAAATCCTCCACATACAATTAAATTTAATTTCCTACCATTTCGGAGAGAATTGTATCACTTTGATCTGTCAGTCATGGGTCTTTTATGCGGAGAACTCTCCTCCTTAATCACTCAAACCCCTTTATCTTAACCGTTCTGCCTAACTGTCGGTCTCGCACATCTGTCATATTTGTAGTTTTTTTTAAACACTTTTTATTCGTATTTGTAGTTCTAATCGAATCCTCGTCCACAGCGCAATGTGTTATGGGCAATATTAGACGTTAGAGTGTGCACGGATCTGCACTTCGGATTCTAACCGGAAAAAGTAGACCATCCGGGTATCTTACTCATTTCAACATACTACGATTTGGGACACACTAATTCTAATTTTGAATACTATTTAGGACGGATAGTATGCGAATTGGGACGCAGCAATAATCTGTGACTACTTCACTGAGAAGCTGTCAATCTCAGCTGTCAATCATGACATCAAAACCCGCATTTTTATAGCATCTGACTAACTAAAAACAAACTTTTTAAAAGAACAAAAACTTTAACTTACACCAGCGTGATAAAAACTGCTTAAAATGACAGAAATTGTCTTTGGAAAAAGTGCAATTTGATTGTTTAGTTTCTCATGTCCCACTAAATTTCATGGAGAGGTTGGGGTTTATGACCTACTGCTTCCATCCACCTGGGAGCGATTGAGATGCTTTGGCTTCACTTTTCAGGACTCGTGTGGCACGCTTGGTTTTGGCGGGGTGGTGGCTAATTTGTTTAAATTTGTATTATCTCAATTATACGTTTTCATATGATCTGCTTACGCCCCAGTGAGTTAGGTTGAGGGGTGAACCTTCATGCTTTCTCCCTAAAAATTGTACAATTAAGTTGTTCATCGTACGTAGGCCTACGTTTTCGTACAAATCACATCACAGAAATGCATACGAATTTGCCACCTCGTAAAATAGTACGTTTTCGCATAAAATCGGGTTGGAATCTCTAGCTTGCTATAAAATAAAAGTAGGCTACAAGAGGCAAACCTTAAAAATCAATTTTGTCCTTTGCAGGAAGGTAAATCTCTATCTTGAGCAGCCCTGTTTTAGTGACTTTATTTTAAAGCTCCCTATAAAGATAAAGTTGTGTTTGGTTTGCCCTCCTGCAGTGAATTTAAATAATCTCCCATGTCTAGGGAACACTGGTTTTAATCAGTAGAAAAACCCATTTTCTGTTGGTCCATCTGTCTGCTCAAGGTCGCCATGCCAGTTGTCATTTCCATTTCAGAGACCGTCGTTCTAAATCTAAACACTGCCAATTGGGCACGTTTGTGGTCTTCTGTGAGTGTATTGATCGTTCCTTGTTTTGTTGAAACTAACTAGATTCAGAACACCATTAAAAACTCAATCATTTATCTTTTAAGTTGTAATTACTCTGTGTGGCCCGACAGGTTCTTAGCTTCGTTCTTAATTGTCCTTTCAAGGTGATCTCATTTGTTTACCTCCTCCATGCATACTAAAGATCTCCAAATTACTTATTTCGTTTTGTTTTCCTCTCAAAGGTCTTTAATGAGGTGAGTGCTTAGAAATATTCTAGAGGTGTAGCCAACATGCCATACAGTGACAGGAAGGGATACTCCACATATAATCATAGATGATCGTACAAAACCACAGCAGAATATTGATACAATGCAATGAGAAATGAAATGCTGGTTGATAGGCTTTTGCTGTATTGATCTGTTATTGGATTCGGTTTAAAATCATGTTACTCTCCATCCAATGATTATGTTGCTTTGAAACAGTGGCATAAAGGGTCAACGATGACTGGTCCACCCAATTAAAGCTGCCAGAATATGCTAATGGTGTGTAAATAAAACAACATCAATAACCACAAAACACATGTTACGCCAATGAGCAAAAACATTATGACCACCTGCCTAACATGCTGTTGTTCCTTCTTGAGCTGCCAAGCCAGCGCCGACCCGCCGAGGTATGGACTCTAGAAGACCCCTGGAGGTGTCCTGTGGTATCTGGCACCAAGACGTTAGCAGCAGATCCTTCAAGTCCTGCAGGTTGTGAGGTGGAGCCGCAGTGGATCGAACTTGTTGGTCCAGCACATCTCACAGATGCTCGATTGGATTGAGATCTGGGGAATTTGGAGGCCAGGGCAACACCTTAAACTCTTCATCATGTTCCTCAAACTATTCCTGAACAATGTGTGCAGTGTGCATTTTCCTGCTGAAAGAGGCCACTTCCTCCAGGGAACACTATTGTCATGAAGAGGTGCACCTGGTCTGCAACAATGTTTAGGTAGGTGGCATGTGCCAATTTTTTGTCCAAATGAATGGCCAGACCCAGGGTTTCCCAGCAGATCATTGCTCAGAGCATCACACTCCCTCTACTGACTTATCTTCGTCCCACAGTGCATCCTGCTGCCATCACTTCCCCAGGTAAACAGCGCACATGTACACAACCGTCTACGTGATGTTAAAGAAAACGGGACTCATCGGACCAGGCGACCTTCTTCCATTGCTCTAAGGTCACTTCCGACACTCGTGTAACCATTGTAGGGGCTTTCGGCTGTGGACTAGGGTCATCATAGGCACTCTGACCGGCCCTATATGCATCAGGGTGAGATTGCACTGTATGTTGTGACACATTCCTCCCATAGTCATCATTAAAATTTAGTGTGACTTCTGTCAGTTTGGTCCAGACGGGATAGCCTTCGTTGCCCTTGCACATCGAAAAGCCTTGGGCGCCCAATGCCCTGTCATTGGTTTGTTCCTCCTCGGACCACTGTTGGTAAGTTCTCACCACTGCTGGCTGGGAGCAACCCACAAGGCTTGCCATTTCAGAGATGCTATGACCCATAAAAATTCAAGTGGTACTCACTGTAGAGACTATGATGGCTAGCTCCTCCTCTATGGACGTCCAGTGGGGTGGAGAGGTAGAGTTGTAGGTAGGGTTAGGGTAGTATTAGGGTGTGGTTGTACATTCTTTCCGCCTCGCTGGACGTTAGCGACCCCCTCACTAGACATCCAGCGAGGGGGAGCTAACGTAAGCTCCACCCATTTGCTCTGCAGTGAGCACCTTCTATAAAAATTTGGCCCTTGTCAAATGTCAAAAGTCTTTACTCTTGCCCATTTCTCATGCATCCAAGATGTTTTCTACAAGAAATGATTGTTCGCTTACCATCTAATCTGACTTGACATGTGGCTTTGTTAGGAGAAAATCAAATTTACTTTACCTATGAGTGGTCATAATGTTTTGGCTCATCAGTGTGTAGTTTGTAATAGGGCTTTTCACACTGCGCTTAACCCCGGGTTATTGTCGTTCTAAACACCACTTTACAACCCCAGGTAAAGGAACATTTCACACTTGTAATTTAGAATCGGGGTTAGCACCACTTTTTACCCGGGGTTATGAAACCCTGCTCCAGAGCAGGGTTAGCACTGCTTTTTCGGTGTTAACCCCGTATTGCGGTGCCAAACTTGTACAGTGTGAAATGATGTGGTGTTAAAATGTTAAGACTAGATGCTTAGCAACGGATAACCAATAGTGTGCCTCATATTCACATGCTTTAGTCAGTCAATGAGACAATGCGCATTGTATTTAAACAGTAAATTCAGCATTTGAGAGGAAAAGTGTCAAATGCTGACTGAAAACGTGACAGTTTGAGTGAAGAAGAGACCATTTCATTCTTACTGTTATAATCCGAAATGTCCATTCAGTATGAACTCAAAAGTACAGTCGGCAATACGAGGATTTAGGAATGTACAATGTGAAACGTCAGCTTATGAATACCCGGGATTAATTGTTATCCCGGGGTAAATTATGAGCAGTGTGAAGCAAGATAACCCAGGATTTTGTTTACCCGGGGTTTAGAATGACCCAGGGTTAATTATTTCAAGTGTGAAAAGCACTAATGTGTATACATAGAATGATCATTTTGTTTCGTGCTTGTAATGGATTCACTTGGCACTCAAGAGTCATGACCGGATTCTACACCGATTCTAGTAAATCGGTTCGTCTTAAAGTCTGCATGAAACTGAAGTTGCGATAGTTTTTTCTTCTCTACTGTGACGTATATGTGAGTGAAACAGCTTCTCAAACTAGAAAAAATTGATTTTGTCCATTGGGAATTGATTGGATGGTTGTGGTTAGCTTGGTGGATCTCATGTGAGTGACAGGTTGTCCCTCCCTCGTTGGATAGAGGCACAGAATAGAAATCCTCCCTATTTCACAAAGATCCACCCACTTTGAGATGTCGGGCCTCACCACTGCTTTGAAATCTCAAACTACAGCAGAACAGCAAATTGGAAACAGGCCAAAAAATATTCCATGTTAACTGCACTGGGAGAATATCAATCCTAATAATTAAGTCTCTTGGGATGTTACGCAGATGGCAGGTTCTAGCTTAATAAAATTAATAAAAATGATTGGAATCTTTGAACTAGATGTTTGAAACTAACATAAAAAACCACTCCTAGAGAATAGATTTTTGTTATTGAACCTCTAAATCAAATCTGAGATATATGCCAAATTAGGAACAATGACTGTAGCTAGTAAATTAACTCATTCCTTTAACAAAATAAGGCAAGATGACCATTATTTTTAGGATTACAATGATTATGATGAAATTGGTAGTGGTGGTGGTAGTAGTAATACTATTACTAAACATAATCAACAACTACATTTGAAGTGGATCAAAACCTTTCATCAAAGTTGTCCTAAAACCTTCTTCTTAGGACAACTTTGATTAACTTTTTTGATCCACTTCAAATTTTGACTACTGTACAATATGTTCTGTTTATAATCAGTGATAATTAGCTTCATTTTTTAATTGGCCCTGAGCCCTGAATGATCATTAAATCTAAACTTGTTCATAGATGTAAAAACCCATTTGAAAACAGATCAGTTTCAGTTGTTGTGTTGTAATGCCTGTTTCAGTTTTAATGGCTAATTCCATCAATTAAAGTTGACCCACCAGCATTAAACATACAACATACAATCTTTGTGAGCGCAGAGAAATATAATGGTTTTGTGTTGGTTATTCTGTTAAGCCTCAGTCTAGATTTAAGGCTGAACACACTGCATTGCTCCTTACGAAATTTTTCGATCTCCTCAAATCCTTTCCTGTAATTTTTCTGGCAACTCGCACTATGGATTATGTAAAGCTGTCACCATGGTGGTACAGACGGAAGAAGGACAGGATTTGAAAGTTTCAGAGGAAAGCCACTTAAAGTTGGAGACAATAAAAGCTTTGAGAAAAGAAGTACCACCGCATACTCGTGCGTTGAGAGCTTCCGGCTCTTGGTGGCAGCATGTAGCCGTGAAATTCATAATACAAGCCCACTTCAGCATATATTAAAGATTATTCCGTCATTCCAGCTCAAAGACCTGATTTACTCACATATTAACCAACTAAATATAATGCAAAAATAAGACTGCATGTAATATATATAAATAGATCTAAATAAAAAACTAAAGTTTTATTTCTCTCTCTCTCTCTATATAATATATATATATATATATATATATATAAAATGTATAAAAATAATACAATTTTGTATTATAATCCTTTATGTCATTTTTATTTCAAAACGATTTCATATTTATCATATATATATGGGTCAATGATGTGACAGGGCTTTTTTTTTTTATAATAATAATAAACAAAGATATGACATCCAAAGGATGTAAGGTAGTACAACTAGATCTCTTTTATTGAATCCAAAAGGTTTTAATTATATTTTTCTACATATAAAGGTATTTTAAAGATTTTGAAGTGTCCAAAGGTCATTCGGTTTAACCGCCCAAAGGCCAATACAGCCACTTCATTTGTGATTAAAATATCTTAAAATGTAATAAATGTATATATATTTTTTATTCTGACATGTTTTATAACATCATATATCAACATAGTGCAAAATGGTATTAAAATTATGTGTAGAAGTCATAGCTTTGTTATGAGAAAGAATGTCTGGAAAAATTAATTTCATTGATGTCATTCGGAGTAACCAATATAAAGGGACCATTTTGGATCAAGTCATGCGGTCAGTATCATGTGACAAGATGTGACATCATTCAAACACCTGCAAAGGACCACATGGTCATGAAGCAAAGTAACTAACTCTCTCTTAACAATTTGAAAAATTCATGTTTTCACTTGCTCATACGCATGTCCCGTAACATCAGGTCATTCGGTACAACCGCTATAAAACATGGAAAATGTTGTAATATTTTAAAAACTTGTACTAAATATAAAATGTTTGATTGTCCTTTTGCTATCTAGCTAGATATCAGCCTGCTAGCATTGTTTGAAAATATCGTCATTCGGTAAAACCAAAATTTTGGTTAAACCGAATGACTTTTTTGATGACAAATTTTGTCCATCTTGTAAACAGTGACAAAAGCAGTGTGAATTGATTATAAAAACCACATAATCTCATTGTTAACACTTAATAAAACTTCAAAATTAATTATATATCCATTATGTTTTTTTTTTTTTTTACACTTTTAAAGACCTTATTAGTCAATGACGAATATATATAAATGGGTCCTATATGAATACAATTCTAAGTTAAATACATTTATAAATATGAATTATGTGTGTGTGTGTGTGTGTATTAGATTATATATACAGTATGTGTGTTCTGTGTTCACTTATGTGTTGCATGAAGAAAAAAACACAAATCTGAGTTTGTGCATATTTTACTCAGTACTCTGAGTTTTTTTTTCTTTTCTTACAGAGGCATAGTTTGAAAAAGTTGAATATTTAATGTAAAAGCAACCTCACACATTTTCCCATACAGCAAAAAACAATAGGGCAAATCAAAAGTTCTTAGAAAAATGTCTTAGATCTAGTTGATGTTATAAAGAGTGAAATAAAGTATGAACACTGGAAACATGTTTCATAAAAACGTACATTGAAGGTTACGCTTCTCCAGAGCTTCAATGTGTGGTCGTATGTTTTGTTGCGAACACAAAGGCAATAATGGTGATTGTTGTTCTGACCTTCTCATGAACAAAAGATCCTATCTGTTCACAAGCTTATAAAAAGCACTAATAATAATGTATTGTGTTTGTCCATCAGATTTACCCAATAAATTAGTATTAATGACAAGCATCCGTCGGGACGTACTTAGTGTAGAGAGGCTAAAATGGAATCGCACACATGTAGCATTAAACAGAGCAATAAAGATTTCAAAGAATTCAATTAAATAAACAGCTTACCAAATGCTCAAGTATACACATTATATACATTCCCTGGGTTGGGACAAAACAAACTAACAAACATTTTCTTTACTTATATTAACTAATTGTATGGGACACTTGAAATAGATATTTTGACATTTGTTTTCTCATATATATATATATATATATGGGATCCTATACTTTAACAATGTTCCACCAATAATCACTTTAGCAAAGTAATATACAGCAATATTAACAAGGGTCAGTGAGCGAATCGAAATGAAACAATGCCGAACTTCCATTCAAAATGGCTGTTTAGATCAATTCACAAGGCGAGAACAAAAATTCATTCACTCGAGTGATAAAAGACAAATTCAATTAGGCTCTTCTTTTCATCCTGAGACTGTCTAAACCAATGACATTTTACAATGACTTTGTGCTTACGTTTGATACATTTTCAGGTTTGAAATAAACGCTCTGGGGGAAAATATTAACAGTGCAAGAATATACAGACAGGTATGATGGAAATAGAAAATAATCTCACTTCTAATGGTTACACACCAATTCTCATTTGTGCTTCATCGACTTCCTGCCATTTTCAATCTGCCGGCTTGTTTCGGGTGTCCGTACGTTACATAATTGTCCGTATGTCTTGGGCATATTCTTTATTACAGGGGGTACTTCAAAAAAACACCCACTTTCACAATGGAAAACAACAGACACACACACAAAGACAGTACATGATATTTACATTATACATCTCACATATTCTTGTCTTAAAGCGTAATTATTGGCAAAGCCAAGGTTTTCCGACTTGAGATGAACCACATTTCTTGCCGCTCCCTGGTAATATCTGTAAAAAGGTATATAACAGGCACAGTGAGGGTGGTTGAGAAATCAGTATTCACTGGGAAATTAAATGAATAAACACAGCAACAAACATGACAAGCACATGTCTGTATATTTTGGCACTTGGCAAATCAAACGGGGGTCATTTTGGAGGGGTGGGATAGGGTTTTTTTGGCCTAAATGGACCTGGTGTTACAGTTACAAACTCAACTGATTTTTAGTTTCATTTGAAGTTTTTTTATTTATTTTTTTGGACGATTAGGATTCGTTTAAAAAAAGGCAACATTCTTTTGCAGCAGGTGGCGTGTCGAATTTGGCCTTAAAGAGGTTCGCAAACAGAGACAAAGCCAGACCAGACTAGTGCTGTTAGGGAGCGGAGCGCTATAACGCCTCCTCTGCTGGCTCGCAGTGTTGCCGTGACAATACTGAACAGAAAAAAAACAGAGGTGCTAAATGAAGTACTCTTTCTTTTCCTCTGCATGTGCGTGGTTCCCCTCCGCATTGATGATGGCAGTGTCTGCGTCAGGGGCGTCCTCCGCTCCTTTGGCCTCATTGGTTAAGTATGTCCCTGTCCACACAGTCCCACATAGGTCACATAGACACATAAGGTACAACAGTGGACATGTTGAAGCATTTTGCACACTATAGGTGAGGGGGCGAGAGAGGGGAGGGAAGCCGTACCTTTGTGCCTGGCCAGATATCGGCCCAGGACGATGATGAAGCACAGGGTGATGAAGACCACCACGGCCACCACTCCGCCGATGAGCGCGTGGTCGGGGCCGTGCTGCGTCAGAGCGTTAGGATCTGGAGGAGGAGGAGACGGAGAGAGGACGGTGTGAAAAGATGCTTTTGATTTGCGCTCTGCACACCAGTGGAACAGCCGCTATAATTAGCCAATTATGGGTCGGTGTGTTAATATAAGACGCGTGGACTCATTACTTCCCACAATTCACTAAATACAGTTGTAAGCATCTCAGCTGGAGCAGGCAGTCATTTCATTTTTTCACTTGATTCCATTCAATTTAGATATTTTATAACACTGCTTTTATACAATTTACAAACCACACTGAAGTGTGTGTGAACCGTAGCCCAGACCATCATGCTGTAGACCTCGCTATTTATGCTACATAAATTATGTGTTAAATCGTGCAGGTTGTTGAGGAAAGGTTGGCTTTCTAAGTGATCACACTTTTTGATTTTTGTCTGGCGAACGATAAATGGGACATTTTATTGTCCGCCAAACGAAAATCAAAAAATCTCACTGACTTACATTAAAGGAACCCAGACCATGTCTAGAGACCAGAATATCATACAAGACACAGATGCAAATAAAATTTGCAAAATGTGCATTTAAAAAAAAAAAAAAGCTTGATTGAGGTGGATAAATGTATTATTTGGTAAAAAGTTTAGCATTTTTAACCAAATAAATTCCTTGATGCGCTTCAAAAAAGTCATGTGACTAAAGCCAAGACAGTCTCATGACAGCTTGCACATGGTGAAATCGTAACATAACTTTTGTGTGCTTTTCCCAGTCATGGTTAGTTTCAGGTCTGGGTTATTTGTTTTTGTAATGTTCAATTTGTAGGACTGATTTCCTAGAGGGATAGTTCACCCAAAAAAGAAAATTCTGTAATTAATTACCCTCATGTCATTCCAAACTCATAAAATCTCCATTAATATTTTGTAAATTAAGTGGTAAATGATGTTTTTTGCACAAACAAAGCACTCGCTTCATAAAATTGAGGTTAAACCACTGCAGTCACATGGATTACTTTAATGATGTCTTTACTACCTTTCTGGGGCTTGAAAGTGGTAGTTGCGTAGGCTGTCAATGGAGGGATAGGAAGTACTCAGATTTCATTAAAAAGATCTTCATTGTGTTCCAAAGATGAATGATTGTCTTATGGGTTTGGAACAACATGAGGGTGAGTAATTAATGACAGAATTTTTATTTTTGGGTGAACTAACCCTTTAAGATTTCTCCATCTTGATTTTTGTTAGGGCACTTAGGTTCTGTCCCAAATGGCACACTTCATATGCACTTATGGTCTTGTGGACTTACAATGGCACGCGGCAGTCCGTGAGACCGTAAGGTGTCCTATTCGTCATTTTAGGTTTCAGAAGGGTGCTTGCAGGCACCCCCCGTTTGCAATTGATATGCGAGCTCCGCAGCAGACTTCTACCTGACAGTCAAAGTGGCGTTATGTCAGGAAAGTGAGGACTTGTAGGAAGACCACGAGTGTTTAGGGTGCCATTTGGGACAGGGCCTTAGTCTGCATGCTCTAAACTGCAAGTCATTTTATTACATTTACACAAACAACCCCCCCTCAGAAAACCTGAACACCCATCCTAGCAACACCCTGGCTACCACCCAGACCTTTTTAACTCTTTCCCCACCATTGATGGAATTTTCTGGCTTTCCATGTTTTCGCTGTTATATGGTAGGGGGCGCTATTACGCATCTTCTGAAAGAGTAGAAAATCTCCAGATCAAAACACAAGCAAAAAAAGAAGCAGAAACAAGCAATAAAAGTGTTGTTTATGCGCGTTGTAGTCTTTGACAAAAGCACGATTTTCTCAGCGTTTTGTTCAAAATGTTGAAAAGGAATGCATGAAGCTTGAATAGTATTTTTTGTTTGTTTGTTTAAAAGCAGAAGCTCTGTTCTCTCTTTTGACATACTGCATTTCCAGATATTCATACAACAAAATATTTTGGGGGCCATGAAAGTTTTGAGAAATTGATCAAAACTGCTGGCGGACGATATTTTGAAGAATATGGATAACTAAACAGTTGATGGGCCCCATTGACTTCCACAGTATGGAAAATAAATACTATGGAAGTCAATGGGGCCCATTAACTGTTTGGTTACCTGACATTCTTCAAAATATCTTCTTTTGTGTTCAGCAGAAGAAAAATATTCATACAGATTTGGAACAACTTGAGGGTGAGTAAATGATGACAGAATTTTCATTTTTGGGTCAACTATCCCTTTAAAACCCATTTATAATCTTTTGAATCGTAAGCTTTTAGAATTTTTTTTTTTTTTTTCTACATACACTGATATTATCATGATGCTCTAATATATATATATATATATATATATATATATATATATAATTACTGCCGTATGACATCCCCATGCAGTCAAATTGAGTGATTGTAAACTGGTGTTTATTCAATGCCGGATCACAGAAACATCCCCAGTATGTCATGCTGCTTTGAGTTTTGGAGCCCAAGCAACATCAATTTAAAGCCAATGTTCTACTGACTTTCAATAGGCAGCAGGAGGGAGGGGTGGGGGGGATTTATCATTACAAGCGAATGCTGAACAGCTACCAAAGACCTGTCATATCTCACACAGCCCTGCGAGGACCAAAGTGACTCAATCCTTGGCGATATACAACAAGTTTAAAAACGGCAGGGGTTGCGGCAGGCTGATTTGTCTCCTGGGTTTAACTTTGAGTGAGCGAGCGCAGACTAGGGTGAATTTGGTCGCCTCTGAACTTCTACTGAATAAATCGCCACCTGGAGTCGTGAATCTTAAGCCCCCACTGCGGATAGCTTAGTACGCTAGACAGCTAGTGCTGCCACTACCTGCCTCGAATGTGTAGGAGGATTAGTTCACCTAAAAATTCTCATTCTTTCTTCCGTGGAACACAATAGGTGAACTTTTGATAAATAGCTTGGCCACTCTCTTTTTCATAATGAAAGTTTATGAGGACTGGGAACAAAATTTAAGTTGTTATTCAGTGAAAATCTAGTCCTCTGTGTGCTGTTAATCGCTGCATCCAAATCACTGAGTCAATGAGTTGAACCAGATCAGTTTCCGGATTCATTTTGCGAACCGGAACAATTGATTTACTGAAAATATCCGACTAAAAGAAAATAGATTTGCTCACAATACTTCTTACAAGAAGGGGACAAATAATATTTTTATAGAATAAAGGCTTGTGCACACTGGGACGTTTACCGCGTGCGCTTTTTGCCGACGTTTAACGAAGGGCGCCAATGTGAGTGTGCACACTGATGCGCAAAACGGCAGGCGTAAAAGCGTCATTTTGTTAAAAAACGCCTCGGGTTTGTTTTTTTTGTTTGACACGCCGCGTTAAAAACTGGTCGACCAATGAGATTAGCGCTTTTGTTCATGTGCCTGGAGCTGCTGAAGTTACAGTAAAACACGACTTGTTGGCGCTCAAGCACAAAACGGTCTTGCCGAACACACATTGATACCTAAAGACGAGGAAGAGGAAGTAAGTAGATGAAAAAGACCCCTACAAACTATGGGTGCTCTGCCAGTTCTTGGCCACACCAATAGATGTGTATTATATGCCATTTTATTTCTGTATTTTTAATGTTTTTTTTTTTTTTTTTTTATAGTTGAGAATGTCTATTTCATAAATATGTTTATTTGCACTACCGTTCACTTGCACTACTGTCATTGTGACTTATTTGCACTACCGTTTCTGACTACCATCTCCTCATGTCATGTATATGCCATATATGCCATTTTATATCTGTATTTTTATCTTCTTTAATTTTATTAATGTCTAATTCATAAATATGTTTATTTGCACATTCACTCGACACATTGCCAGTGAAAATCACATGGGTATGAACACAAAAATGCATTGAAAAACGTCTCGAAAAACACTGCCGCGATAATCGTCTCGGTGTGTACAAGGCTTAACGAATTAAATTTTGGGTTGTTTTGCTACTTTTATGGAGCTTTTGTATAATTTTTCAAGCTTAAAGGTGTAGTAAGCGATTTCTGAGAAATGCTGTTGAAAGTGGATCGGAGCGAGCACCACAACACACTAGCCAATCAGCAGTAGGGGGCGTGTCAACTCATGATGGGGGAGGAGAAAGAGGGAGATTTGAAAAAAGACTGTAGAAAGGGAGATGGGTGAGAGACATTACAAATGAGAAAAGGTCTGAGGGATATCACTGGAGAAAGAAGGGTTATGATCAGGCAAGAGCTTTAGGACCCGCGTTAATATCGGAAAAGCTTTCCAGTGCTGGAGAGGCCAAAGTGGGAAGGCCTGAAAATGGATGGCAAGGTTGCGTTGTTTCAGCTCCAAACATGAGTAACATTGTTTTTACTTTGCTTCAGAAGAGACATCCACTCTTGCATTGCGTGTTTGTGCATTTTGGGGGCGGAGCAATGAAGGGAGGGGTGTGTTTGTTTGGGTTGATTTCAAATATCAACAGTGTTTCTCAGAAATTGCTTACTGCACCTTTAAATGCTCATTCAGGCCAGGCAAAAAAAATCCCCTTTTGTGTTCCACAGAATAAAGTCAGTCAAACAGGTTTGGGACAACATGAGGGTGACAGGACTTTCATTTTTGGGTGAAATATCCCTTTAACCTCACTTGAAGGGAACAGGACAAAATGGTTTTTTGTGCGACCTGGAGCGATTGTGTCCTGACACAGCACCTTTTGGCCCCGCGTTGGGCGCCATTTCAGTGCTTCTGCAAGGGTGTAAACTTTAACTATGTGTCTTTATTGCACTTCGAACTTGCTCTCATTAGCTCATAGTGATGAATGGCTCTCACTTCTGCTGCGCTTGGCAAAGTGACCCTGGGAGATGTGTAGAACAGGGACTTCTGCAGACCCATTTCTAACACATAAATGAACCCATTTTGTTCAATTAACATTGTGCTTTGTTTTGAGGCAAAATAAAAGCCATGTGGAAATTAAGTACAATGAATGGTACGCTTTATAAGAGGCTGTTCAGAATCAAGTACACCGATCTTGATTCATGAGATTTGAATCACTCCAATTTTGACAGCCTATGGTGTGCTGTATTTGCTGCCTAATCATCAGATATCAGATCAAACTTGCTATGTAATATTTAAAGACTATTTAAAATATATAAAGCTTATACTATAAAGATAAAGCACTTTTTGCAAATTGCTATGGATGTCTGCTAAATGCTTTATATTGTAAATGTGAATAAATTTAGAAAACCGTCATGGCAAAATAATAATAATAAAATGGAAAGACATTCAAATTTAAATCCATTATGGATCTTTTTCTATGCCATTATGAAAAACAAAATGGGCTTTAGCTTCCAAAAATGATTGCACATTTACACAGCAAAGCTATTATTTCTGCAGATGTCTTTCATTTTCTTATGAATATGCAGTTTGATAATATAGTTCAATTTATGGACTGCATTAAGCACCCCTAACTCTGAATGAACTGTGTAGCAGTTACATGATTTCATGCTGCACTTCCAATTTCATTTTTCTCATTGAAATGAGCCTCAGGAATTATATACATTTACAATTCAAAAAGTTTATTTATTCTATTGCAATATACCTCTTTGCTGCCTCAGCTTTGTGGATGGCTGTTGCTTAGAAATGTAGAGTTTTGCATATCCCTTGATAATAAGGATATTGGCTGTTCATTATGGGATCTTGTGAATAGACGGATTTAAAGCAGTGATAAGAATAATGATGTTTGTCTTGAGCAGTACATCATCTTTAATTAAAGGCAGGATTCACATTCTAGAGCTTGTGTGGGACAGTAATGTCTCCTCATTTATTCACATGCACACACACTGATCACTTCTTCTTTTATTCAAGGTCCTTTAATATCGATTCTCATGATTGTAAAATGTGGGAATGTGCTTGCTGTATTTGACCTTGGTTGTGTCAAGCTAGAAAAAAATACTGCATTTATTTTAGTTCTTAACCCACAAAGGTTTCCGTGACTGGGAAAAAGAGCCACTTCTGATGCTTCGCTAAGCCCCGCCTTAAAGAAATGTTTTTGACCAATCCTACCTTAGCAGCTGTATTATAAGACTTATGCCCATTTTTAAATAGGTCTATGAAAGTCCTGTATGTTTGGATTGTTGAATACAGAAATTTACAAAAACTATCCAAAATACACAGTATAATGTTGTTTCTGTGGCACTTATAAAAGTGACAGAATATGTATATATAGAGAGAGATATGTGCTGATATTTTTTCTTGCTGAATGAAAGTATTAATTCCATTAATTCTATCATTGCGCCTGCTGCACCCATGGTACGGCAGCAAAGTTCCTTGATTATTATAGTTCCTAGCCATATCGGCCTAGAAAATCGCAACTTTTCATTTTCCGCCGGTCTTAGTACACGATGTAACTACAGAAGAGTCAAGTTTTAAACAGGAAAAATATCGAAACTCTTGAGCCTATTTTCAAAAAAAGTGGAGTGTTCCTTTAAGTAATATTATTCAGTACTTATATGTATAATTACACAGTAATAGGGACACATTAAAATAAAGTGTAACCAAAAGTTTTATTTTTGGGCAATGTAAAGGCCTGTACACACCGGGACGAATATTGCGTGTGCGATTATCGCTGACGTTTAACACTGTGTCCTAATCAGACGCGATGCGATAAGATTCCAGCGACGAGCAATTTGACTGTCCACACTAGACGTGACGCGAAAATGAGAAGCGATGAAATCAATCAAAAACCACAGCCAATCAGAAGAGAGTGTGGGCGGGCTCTCTCGGCAAGAGCACAGCAGACACAATGAAATGGGCAAGTACCTAGTAAAATTCACAAATATTACACAATTTAACATTATTTAAAGTACATACAGAGTGACTGAACCAATCTATCTTTGTCATAGTATACACTTGTTTGTTCCCATTGAGTTGACAGTTTGAACGTTATTGTGCCCATTTATTTATTTTCAAGATCTGAGGTGAATTAGTGTTGTTTTCATTACAGCTAAAAAGCTGGGAACACAGAATGATATTCAAACTCACGTTAGATGCTTTTAACATTAAATAAAGCACATAAACAGTACCTGATACTATCATTGCGATACTGCCGCGATGTTGCAGAGAAATAGAAACCGTTTCAATATTTGCGTGTCACCGTCACGGCTGGTTAGGACAAAAACTCAGATTAACATGGAAAATATACCTTTTATCGCTTGTTGCGGCGTTGCATCTGGTTAGGACACGGTGTAATGCCTCATGACTAAACAAAGTGCGCCAATGTTAGTGTGCACACCGACGCGGAAAACGGCAGGTGTAAAAGCGCCATTTTTTAAAAAACGCCTCGGGTTAATTTTTTTGGTTTGACACGCTGCGTTAAAAACTAGCCAACCAATGAGATTGCCGCTTTTGTTCACATGCCTGGAGCTTCTGAAGTTACAGTAAAACATGACTTGGTGGCGCTCAAGCACAAAACGGTCTTGCCGAACACACATTGATACCTAAAGACGAGGAAGAGGAAGTAAGTAGACGAGGAAGAGCTCTACAAACTATTGGTGATTTGCCAGTTCTTGGCCACACCAATAGATGTGTATTATATGCCATTTTATTTCTGTATTTTTTTATTTTTAGATTCAAAAAATATAGTTGAGAATGTCTATTTCATAAATATGTTTATTTGCACTACCGTTCACTTGCACTACTGTCATTTTGACTTATTTGCACTACCGTTTCTGACCACCATCTCCTCATGTCATGCATATGCCATATGCAATTTTATATCTGTATTTTTATCTTCTTTAATTTTATTAATATCATAAATATGTTTATTTGCACTACCGTTCAGCACAAGCGCCATATACTGTCAGGGAGTGAATTTGCACGTTCACTCGGCGCATCGGCAGTGAAAATCGCTTGGGTATGAACACGAATAACGCTGGCGAAAAGCACGCAATAATCGTCCCGGTGTGTACGAGGCTTAAAGGTCCTTTTTACGCCAAAAGTGAAATGAATAATCCTCAGGCTGAAGGAAATGCAAATTTACGCCTGTACAGTACAGGTCAATAAATGAGAAAACAAAGTAACTTGCATTACTTACTTGAAAAAGTAACTCAGATATTTTGTTGTAAATTTAAAAGTAATGCGTTACTTTACTCTGCGTTACTTTAAAAAAGGAATCTGATTACATAACTCAAGTTACTTGTAATGCGTTACCCCAACACTGGAAATATCTATTTAACTTTAGCACTTTATCAGCATATTTTGCTGAAAAACAAAGAGTCCAGTCCTTTAAACAGACATGACAGACTAGAAAACACTTATGATATCTCCAGATGTATTTGCCTGGCTAATGAAGGTCAACAGCATGTGTATCAAAGACTTTAGATATCCAAAGATGGTGCACTCATATTACTTATGAATGGGAGAAAGTGCAACATTGCAATATGGTGGAATAAGTCATGCCTTCTAAATAAAAGAGCCATTTGCTGACTGATTAAGTCATCTGGTCACTGCAGGTTGTGTTCTGAGACACGTGCGTATGACTGGTCTAGCCTGAAAAATAAGCTTTTGTTAAGTAATTGAGCACAAGAAACAACATTTATGGGACAGTTCATGTTAGATTTTGTTGCTTATTTGAAATGTTATTTAATCGTGAGTTCGGGAAGCTTTTTTTTTTTTTGAGATTTCAGGATTCCCCCATTCAAATAGATAGGACTTAGTCTTGGATGCTCGAATTAGCTGCCTGGAGGTGTTGCAAATATAGCTGCCGAGCGAACAGACTTTCCTTGAAAGGGACTTTGATGTGTATCTTTCCGTTGATAGAGCAAAGACACACTGAACTCCTTTGGAAATGGAGCTAGTTTGTGAAAGTAAAGAGATCATTAGTCTCATTCATGAATGGTGACATGTGGCCAAAGACGTAAGTCATTTTGCTTGAGCGTTAATGAATTCCATTAAGATCTGGCATGTGAAAGGCCAGAGGCACAAAACAAATGTGTTTTATGGCACACACACACCCCCAATCAGAATCTTCATACGTTTTAAATGAACATTTGCATCAAAATAAATCACTGTGGAATTAATTAATGTTGATTTCTTGATTTACAATTTGTGGCAAAGACCCTGTGAAATTGTACATAGAAATGTCTGTGGAGGTAAGAAATGAGGTCTATAGGCAGCACTTTTAATTTGCATTATTATTGGAATGTTCCAGGTTCAAAACAAGTTAAGCTCTATTGTGGGCTATGGAAATTTGTTTGTGCCACCGAATAAAAAAAAATAAACAAGTAAAAATAAATTAGCAATAGAGTAATTGCAACTTTTTATCTCAGAATTCTTAATTTTTTTCTTGCAATTGTATGTTTATATCTCGCAATCAGTATTGGTTGTAATGCATTACTACGTAATTAATTACTAATTACTTTCCCTTGAAAAAGTACAGTCACAGAAAAAAGGTACAGTGCTGTCACTGGGGCAGTACCCTAAGGTACAAAGGTGAAACGATACATCACCATAAAGAATATGGTACATATTAGTACTTTTTCACTTTTGTACCTTAGGGTACTGCCCCAGTGACAAGCGCAGTACCTTTTTTCGGGATTACCACTTCGTGGAACAACTCAGCTCGGCTCGCTTACTTTCGGTTTGCTTTTCCACTGCAGTTTAGTACCACTTCAAAGTCAGTGGGATTATAGACTGATCGTTATAGTTGTGCCGCCTTTACTGCCGTGGATCCGCTCCTCGGCTACCAACGAGTCTGCACGCCATCTACTGACCACGATACAGCCATTTCTTTTTTCAAGTTCGTGCGACGGTCGTTTAAAAAAAAAGTAAAGTGAACAAATGATACTGCGGTGGCTGCTACTGACTATTTAAATCTAGCGGGTTTGGTGTCTCGTGTTTCAAATCCAATTACACTGGTAGTGATGATTCTCTCTGACCAATCAGTGGTCTGCAGTGTTTACACGTCACATTTAGTATCGGTACAGCACGCTTGGAACCTCAACCGAGGTGGTACTATTAAAGCGAGCTGTACCGTTCCGTACCGAACCGTCCCATGCAGTAGAAAAGCGCTAAAAAGTGATCCATACCAAGCTGTCCCGACGGCACCATGCAGTGGAAAAGCGCCATTATTTTATCTGTAATTTAATTATAGTTACTTCTGGTGTAATTGCATTAAATACTATATAGACTATAGAACAATTCTATATAAAACAAAACAGTGAGTTTAACATCAAAATGTAATAGATTTAATTAAAAATTTATTTAGAGTAATTAGAAAAGAAATTTAAATGTTGAAGATGTAATTAGTAGCTAGTAAGTAGCTTTTTTTTAGTAACTTACTCAACACTGCTCGCAATTTAGACTTTATGACTCAATTACAAGAAAAATTCAGAGAAAAAAGCCAGAATTGCAACTTTATTTTTCAGAAATGTTAGATATAAACTTATAAAGGCCAAATTGCACAATATAAACTCGCAATTCTGAGGAAAAAAGTGTCAAGTATAAACTCGCAATTGCAAAAAAATTCAGAATTGCGAGTTTATTCTGACTTTATTTCTCACAAGTGTGACTTTTTTTCTCAGTACCAAAGTGCACGTGTAGCGGAGCACACCATTGCCGAGTTTGCGCGCATGCCGCGGTCAAAGTTCAAAATAGTTCAACTTTCAGGGCTGCGCTCTGTGACGATTACCCTCGTGGCCAATAGAAACGGGGCATCAAATGACTAGACGTACAGAACTCCCACTAAAAGTTTTGAAAACTCCGCCTACTTTGCTCTGGCCAGCGTAGCGCAAACCATTTTTTTACAGCGTATGATCAAATCGCTTTGTATCTGAAGGGCTGCGCTGAATCCAGCGGTGAGTTCTGCGTCCTGTGAGTTATAAAGTCAGAACCGCACGATATAAACTTGCAACTCTGAGAAAAAAGACAAAGAATTGTGAGATATTACCTATTTTTTATTCCCTGGCGGAAACAAGCATCCAAAATGGCCTGCTATCGATTAACACAGAATACAATTTCAGTCCATCCCTCAGTTTGCAAAAACAAACGTAAATTGTGTTTATAATAATGCAAGGCATTCTGGATGGTATTTTGTTCTTTTTATTATAGTGATATTTAACAATTCTTCATTTGTTTTGAACCAGTAACGTTCCTTATATAAATATGAACTGTGTTCTAAATACAGATGGCACCTGAGATACAATCTTTACATGCTGTATATGAGCGCTGTCATCTCCACACATTCAATTTGCAGCTCATGTTCACTGTACCCCCAGTGGAATATGGTGTGGGTGGCATAAAATATGATTAGATTTTAAAAACAAATTACAGTTTCTAATTATTAAAATCAATTCCCTCATGGGAGAGCAGGCTAAGGAAATCTGACCTGTGACAAATAGTTAGAACACATCGAGGTGGAACATTCAGCACAGAGACCCCAGTGAAATAGACGTCCAAGCTGAAAAATCAATGGTTCACAAAAAAACAAAACAAAACAGGACGTAAACTGCACATAGCAAAATAAAACATGTTCTCAATAGGCCATACCATGCACACACTGATGACATATAATAACATGTTTTCATGGCAGCGATTTAACAGTCATTGCTGCAACTCAGCTCTAGTGAGTTAAATAAAAACTAGAAGTTCCTTTTTTTTATAGCTTTGTGTTTATGCCTTTCAAATGGTCTACTACAAGGACACTGAGCTATCATCTAGAAATGAGTGCTGGTTTCTTAAGATTCAGTTTGTCTGGTTATTGGAGATAATAACAAAAAAGAACTAAAGCAGACTTGGAAAAAAGTCTTATTTTTATATATAATGTACCATTTCATCAAAACTTTGAAATATTCATTTTTCACTAAGGCTCAACTATTTTATGGGTCAGTGACAGCTCATATTTTGTGTGCAGACTTATTTATTAATCTATGTGTAAAAAATTATAGTTGACTATATAATTATATATTTTTTAGTGCTGTCAAACGGTTAATCGCATCCAAAATAAAAGTTTGTGTTTACATAATATATGTGTGTATTGTGTATATTTATTATGTATATATAAATACACACACATGCATGTATATTTAACAAAAATATATTGTATTTATATATAAAATATTTATATTTATATATAATATAAATGATATATCAATATATACACACACGTAAATATTTCTTAAATATATACATTTATATATTTATATATACATAATTTTTACAATATTTGTGTATTTATATATATACAAAATAAATATACATAGTACACACACATATTTTGTAAACACAAACTTTTATTTTGGATGTGATTAAGCGCAATTAATCGTTTGACAGCACTAATTTTATATAAAGATTTACTTGGTTACACCTCTTGATATTTGATGTTCAAAATGGCCTCAACTTTGTTCAAAAATGTATGAAACACAAATTTGTAGAAAAATGCTTTTCTTTTTTGAGAATATATTGTCTATAGTAGGAGCAAGAAAAAAAATATTTAAAAAATATATTAAGATTACATTTGATGTTGAAAATGGCCTAAAAGTTTTGCAAAAATGCATGACACTGACACAAATGCAAAAATGACTGTACATTTCTAAGATCATGCATTTTCAACTAATTAAAAATTAAAAACATATTCCCTTTTCGTCATCTGGTATAGGCCTATCCTTGTGCCATTGACCCTTCACAATATAAACTGCATTTCTAACTTTTCCAGATTCTTCCTAACAGAAATAAGATGAATTTCCTTTCACTGACACCAGTAAGTGTGCCAGAGTTTTAAGCATCCCTTGTGTGAATGACAGCACCATGGAGCACCATGACATTTCACAAAGATCAGCAGTGCTCCCATGCAAGGCAATGGCTCCCAGCTCATGCTATGGAGGAGGTTAATTGGCGTAACTCGACCCAGCACTCCACAAGCGACATTACAGCGCCCTGTCTCGCAATGATGATGTCAGCACTCCAGCAAAAAATATTTACCTGTAGTTGTACCTGGGAAATCTTTAGCTGTTGCCATGGACGCAGACAGAAAGGGGCAGTAAGGGAAGACAAGGGTGAGGACATCACAAGGGGAGAGAATAAAAAAAAAAAAAAAAAAAAAAACTGGCCACAAAACTCAAAACCATTAATGAAGACACTAACCGACAGCATTATCCTGCAGTCAGAATGATGGAACATGGACGACTGGGACAACATAATGGTTCCAAGTACAAATGCAGTTTTGTACAAACTAACACATCCTGCAAAACACATCCATTTGGACATATTCATGACTATACATTCTTGTTAATCTCTGATGTCTGCTACGTCCCGCTGCACTGCCCTGTAATGATGTTACTTATCATGTAAATCGGTCTGTATTTCAAGCCTCTGAAGCTGAAGATATTTTTTACTGCATTAATCCCAGTTTAGTCATTTGAGTTACTAGCCTCTTTATCTTGTACAGATTAAAAGAACGGGCATGACAAATTGGGACAATGGGTCTCATTCACTCATTCAATCGTGTGTACGCACCGAGTTTGTGTGTAAAATCTGCATATGAACGTCTTCATGGACAAATCATGATTCATCAATAACTTCTGTACTTAAGGTACGTTTACATGACAATGATGTACTAAAATCGGAAGCGTTTTTCCTTTGCGTTTTTCGCGTACAGACGACAACGTTGTCAAAATGATCCCGTTCACACGGATTCAGGCCAGTAGTTGGCGAAGTCATTTTGTAAAGAAAAACTATGTGCCTATAGACTGAACACGTAATACGCATGGCATCGCCGTTTTTACAAATTCGCGTTTTTGTCATTTAGATGGAGACAATAATGGTATCATTTTTAAAAACTTGCACTTTAAAACCTGTTTTCAAAAGTTTGCATTTTCAGGCCCCCAAAATGCAGTTGTGGTGTAAATGAACGGCTAAAACGCATAAAAAGTTTTCCGTTTCTAGTTAAATAACAAAAACAATTGAAAAAATAACAGAAACAACTAAAACCACACATATACGCAAAACATACTCTGGGTGGCCTTATAATTGTCATAAGATTAAATTTTATACACAGATATTTCATCTTCAATGTATTTCATCATATACAGTGAATGAGTAAAGGTGTGGTCACATTTATTTCATGGCCGAAATCCAGTCATTCCAATGGGAATCTGCGCGATTGGGAGTAAAAAGTCTGTCACGTAGATTTCACTTATGTTCAAGTTGGTCATGTAAATTCGACGTGCTGACCAACAGAAAGCTGCTTGGTTTAAAAGTGACTTCTGTGTGAGATGTGCTTTCTACATCGCAACGCTATTGACAATGGACCTTTTTCATGTGAAATTTCACTAAAATTGTGACCAAAGGAGTACTTCACCGTTGGCAAACTGTGCTTTCAATAAAACTTTACTGCCTATACAGTAGAAAAGAAAAAAAAAAATTTTTTTTTTTAAATCGGTGCTACCTGACTAGAGGAAACGGAGAAAAAAGGCTGTTGTCTTCCTTTTGCGAAACAGGTAGGAAAACTTCAACACCCATAATGCACTGGGCATGTTGCTGTTCAAGGCCACTCCCACCAGTCTGCTATGGATACACTTACCAGAGTCAAACACTGCCTTGTTTTAGTAGGAAATACTCCTTAGCAAACTTTTAGTCATAATGGTGTCGACTTGTATTGTTCCCGGGAGCAAGAATTCAAAGAGTAAACGTTTAGCGGGAGTGAGTTACTTTAGGTTTTACAGAGGCTCCTAAAAATGGAGAAAACACCGCAATGGAAAGTCTGAAAAACCTCCATGTTTGTAGTCAACATTTCAAACTGGATGACCACAACACAGAAACGGAGGGGAAAAACTGAAAGAAACTGGCATTCTGTCAGTTCCGCCCAAAGCAAAACACCGTTGAGTACAGGTATGAAAGCTGTTGTGTTCCATTTTTACCATAATGCTGTTTAAAGAGTAGACAAAGTACAATACCAGCGATGAAAGGCTGTAAAAAAAGGTTATACGAAAAGCCCTTATATGGAATTTGGGTGTATTTTTTGCAAATGACTAGCCTCATTAGAATACTCCAAATTCATTAATATTAGAACAAGGTTAAGAACAAATTTATGTGCATTGCACGTTTTATGAATTAGGTGGATTTTTTTTTTTTTGTGAGAAGTTCTCCTTTGCATACAAATACGAATAATCCACGCAATGACTAGTGAATGAGACCCAACGTTGCTTGTTCCCATGTGCTTATTCGTTCACACTGGAGAATCTGCCCTTCGATTTACTGAAACAGAGCAGATGTCTGATTAGAAATGCCTTTTATCTCTCACCTCTTTGACAGACTGACAACCAGAATTTCATCTGTGGCTAGCTTTTTTTCCCTCAACACTGGAGCCAAAAACCTTTTAGTCCAATTTGTACAGTCAGGAAAAAAAGAATGTCTGATGTAAAAAGGTGGAGGTGACGTGAAGTGGCAGCGAGAGAGATGGAGAAAGACAGAGATGCGAAGAGAGGAAAAGATCAACATTCCCGCTGTAGTTCAAACGCTGTGTGACTATTCCCGGCTCATTTCTGCTGCGGGCAGAGTGTGTTTCCCCCAGGGTTTCTGATGTGGGTGAATCTCACGAATCCTGACAAGAACATGGGCCATATTTCACCTCAAAAGAAGTACGAAATTATATTTTGTTTAAAGAACATTAAGCCTGTTTTTAGTGTTGTTGATGGAGATTTCACATATGTGACGCTGGTGGCCATTGAGGGTACCGCAAGTTACAGAATATACACACGTTTTGGGTCAGTGATGAAAAGTAGTCTTTTATGCTCAGTAAAAACAGTAATATTGTGAAATTAAATTACAATTTAAAATATTAATTTTCTATTTTAATATCTTTTAAAATGTAATTTATTCTTGTGATGGAACAATTTCCTTCAGAAATCATTCTAATATGAAGAACAAACAGTGATTATTATGTTTCTAGCATGTTATATGTTTGGGAACAGTTCTTTTAACCCTAATTGATGGAGTGTGTAGCTTTTTACTTCTTAAACAACCGTGTACTGTAGGAAGACACATCATGGCCATATTCCAGGATGACAATGTCAAGATTCATCAAATTGTGAAAGAATGGTTTGGAAGGAGCATGAAGAATTATTTTCACACATGAATTGGCACCTCTGAGTCCAGACCTTAAATTCATTGAAAGTGTTTGGGATGTGCTGGAGTAGACTTTTATTTCCATCAAGAGGTGCATCAATTTTTGTTCAAGATCTTGTATTGACAATGCAAGAGGTGAGCACTCTGTAAAGTCTACTCCAGCACAACCCAAAGACTTTCAATGAATCAGTTTGAGCCTGATGAATCTTGACATTGTCATCCTGGAATATGGCCATGATACATCTTCATACATGGTTGTTTAAGAAATGAAAAGATACACACTCCATCAATTAGGGTTAAAAGAACTGTTCCCAAACATATAACATGCTAGAAACATAATAATAATTGCAATAATGATCCAGTCATAGACTTTTAAGTATTTGCCTATTTAAATCCAAACAGCGACTTTTTTTTTGTTTTGTTTGGCTGGGCAGTGTATGACCTGGATTTGTTTTTGTGCAAACATCACCCATTTGCCCTGTTCTACAGATCACCTTGTCCAAGTCTATGCAAAAACAGCTTTATTTACATGTTTATTTTCTGTTTTTCTTGTTGATCAAACCTCCTCTTCTGGTTCTCTAATGTTTAATGCTTGACTTCTGAATCAGAAACGTGACCATTTGCTAGTTTCCTCAGCCTGCGGACTTCAAATGCGGGCTGTTTTGATCAGTCTCCGCACGGCGTGGGCCGCCCACGCCCTTCCTTTACATGTCTCCCGAACTGATTACAGATACATAATTAGCTCTTTAAATAAGACCTAAGACTGAAGAGGAGGAAAAAGTTAAAAGGAGTATAAATACAACTCAGCAGTTTCAAGCTATTTGGTAAGGATTTCGTTTAGGGTCAAACTGCTTCACAAGTGCCTCTGGAAGCATTTCATCTCTTGCTCCGGCAGCAGGGCGCGCTTCTGAAAAGACGTCAATTTTATGGATGTTTGCACGCTTTTCCGAGCAAGTAAACGAAACTCTTTTTCATCTGTTCTCATGGTTTTAATTGAGAGGGGGTTGGTAGCGAACACATGCTGATTATAGGAAGCAAAGCAATAAATATTTTACAGTTCCAAGCAAGCGCTGGATTAAACCCATGAGACATAAATGCTGATGCTCATTTAAAAGTCAGAGGAGAACTCGGGGCTCAGAGTAGCCAGAGGGTGTCTCGTCTGCTCAGACCTACTGCTGGGTACAATTAGACTATACATTACACCTGCAAGAGAGATGTCACAGGTCTCTCAACGGCTCAATAACACTCAGATATAGGAGCGTGCAGACCAATACATGGATTTTCACATTTAGAGGAGAAATTGGATTGTCTGTGGACACTGCTGTTTTCTAGCTCATGCTTGTCTTTCTAGAAACTGCCTGCTGCTGCAGGCTTGACTTCTGAATATGTTCAGTTTTGTCTGTATGGGCTTTTTGACATTCATTTATACAGCAAGATAAGCTAATATAGCTAGCCACAGCTCTGAAGACTACAGTACATATAGAGCTACACTGTAAAAAGGATTTTTTTTAAAACATTAAATTTAAAAACAAAGATAACTGGAGTAAGTTTTACAAGACAATACTACAAAATGTCATGTTAAATTCAATTTCTGAGTGAAGTTTGTTTCTATATGAAATTTTAGTCAGTGTATCCAAATGGATGTATTTGTTTATCTTATCTTACCATCTTATCATATCCCTCCCCACCAGCCCCTAAATTGGGCATAACAACTTGCAAAACTAAAATAATACTATTTTAACATTATTTCTTTTATTTATTCAATATAATTTATGGTTGGTTTATTTTACAGTACATGTATTTACATGTACTTACAGTGGGTAAATTCTGGGTAATATAAGGTAACTACATGGGTTAAGGTTAGGTTCAGGTGTAGGTTCAGGGTTAGTACCTTGTTATTACCCAGTAATTATAATTACTGTAATAAGTACATAGTATGTACATGGGGAACAGGCCTGTAAAATAAAGTGCTACCAAATTTATTACAAAAAAACTCTGAAACTCTGTTGCGGATGTGTATATTTAAATACGCATATGAATCTCACCGATATTACTAGCACTGTTTCTGAAAGAAAAAAATTGTGTAAACATGGTACTATGAAAACATTGATATGTTTATTTGAGCGTCCTTAGCAGCCCAACATAGTGGCACTGGCTCAAACCAATGGTGTGAGGTTGAGGGCGGGGCTAAAACGTTTCTCGACCAATGGCAGTTGGGGTGGAGGTGTAAAAAGAATCCTGATTGATGATCCTAGTGGTACAAAAATTATACACTTTACACATTTAATCGGTTAGTTCACCTCCATTGAGAGCAAGATAATTAACACTTTCAGATGCCCAGAAAGCTACTAAAGACATTTAAAACAGTTCATGTGACTACAGTGGTTCAACCTTAATGTTATAAAGCGACGAGAATACTGTTTGTGCACCAAAAAACAAACAAACAAAATAACGACTTTTCAACAATATCTAGTGATAGCCAATTTCAAAACACTGCTTCGAAGCTTTACGAATCTTTTGTTTCGAATCAGTGGTTCAGATCGCGTATCAAACTGCCAGAGTCACGTGAACTATTGAAATTTCAAAACACTTATGACATAACGAAGCCTCGTTTACTGAAATCACGTGACTTTGGCGCTCCGAACCACTGATTTGAAACAAAAGATTTGTAAAGCTTCAAAGCTTCATGAAGCAGTGATTTGAAATTGAAAATTTGAATAGATATTGTTAAATAAAGTCGTTATTTAGTTTTTTTGGTGCACAAAAAGTATTCTCGTCGCTTCATAACATTAAGGTTGAACCACTGTGGTCACATGAACTGTTTTAAATATGTCTTTAGTAGCTTTCTGGGCATCTGAAAGTGTTAATTATCTTGCTGTCAATGGAGGCCTCACTGAGCCATTGGATTTTATCAAAAATATCTTAATTTGTGTTCTGAAGATGAACGAAGGTCTTACACGTGTGGAACGACATGAGGGTGAGTAATTAATGACAGAATTTTCATTTTTGGGTGAACTTTCAATATACACATTCAGAACAGCGTTGCAGTAAATGGTACTTAAATTAAAAATAATAGTATTGTTTTGGTTTAGTATATAATGTACTGTAGTTTCAATCAATTATTCCCTTGTGAAAAATAAGTACATACTATGGAAATAATATACTTAAAAAATATACATACTTAAGTGAAAACTGAATGAAAATGACATTACTAAATGAAACTGTATTATAGTTAAAATTCATATTAAATGCTTAAATTTAGAGTGATTTTTTGACTTAAGGACTTAAGTACATCTTTATATGTAATTTCATAAATACTTCTATTGTCTCTGAAATATGTTTGAAGTGTTCTGCCCAATGTACTGACAAGCATTTATGGTAAATTAAATATATCTTAATGTCATTTTTGTAGCACTTTATTTTACAGTCCTGTTCCCCATGTACATACGATGTACTTATTACAGTAATTACAATTACTTGGTAATAATTAGGAACTAACTCCGAACCTACACCAAACCTAACCTTAACCCCTGTAGTTACATTATACTACCCAGTACTTTCTTAGGTAAGTACATATAAGTACACGTACTGTAAAATAACCATAATTTCTACTGAAACATGTATGCAATGTATTTAAATATATTTGTAATTTCACATTTATAATGATGAAGTTGCAATGTAGTACATATAAAATATATTAAATTTAAATGTAACATCAAATAGCACACTACAGTTAAAAAATATAACCAAGTACTTTACAAGTATAAATAAAACACTAAACAAACCTAAGTAGTGTTAAATATCACGGCCCAATGTGCCATCCTACTTAACAGAATGCTAACATGACAGAATTTGCCATCCTGCTTTATATTTATTGCCTTTCCTAAACACCAGCCATTCCTATTTCTATCTGTCCTTGGAAAAATAAAGTGTACCTACCAGCAGACACATTAATAAATGGAAATTAAAATGGTAACTGGAGATGAATAGAGACTGTGTGATTTCAACTGACATTTATTGCCACTTGGCAGTCGTACCATTAGCAAATTAGGTTCATTCGAGAGCCGAGTCGGACAACTCATCCTGAGAGGAAGGGCTTAATAAATATCACTCGGGTGAAGTCAGACATCTAGATGAATTAGAAGCAGAGGTAATGAGTCATGTGAATGAGATTCTTTCTCTTTCTCTCTCTACACCTGTCTGTCTCTCGCTTCCTCTCAATTCTTTAACCTGGAGGTCAAGGTTTGACTGGTTAGCATGGTTCGGTTAGTCTTTGCTAGTAAATGATATAAATAAAAGTGTTATTTTCCATTGACAACCATTCAAAAGTAGCTCTGTAATTAATTTTAATAATAATTTTGTATTTTTTTGGGCTAGCATGTCGCTAATATATCACTATGCTAACTTTCTCAAGGTATTATAGATCTTCTTGGTTTAAACTGATTCAGTTGTAGAGCATTTACACTAGTGAAGATCTTTATTTTGTGTGTCTGTTTGTCTTGTTAATGTGGCCAAATAAATCTAGGGCAACGGAAAGGCATGGAGAGTTGTGGGCTCAACTTTCAAAAGGCGTCCATCCATAAAGAACCCTCCTGTTGTGACAAATCCCACGTCTTTGTTTTTAGTACAAAAAAATGTGTACCTTCCAAATGATCTCTCTCAAAGATTGCTGTTGGGGCTATTAAAAAGCGATGCTACAAATCCATCTCTGTCCCAAGAGCTCTGTATCTTCCTTCCAATTTTAGCTTGACAAATGTTATCCGCATTAGCAGTGGACCCTTAATTGCGTGTTCTTCTCTTGTTTTACTTCCTGTTTTGGAGAACCAACTTATCATTTCTGGCTCCGTCTCACTTTGGTGGCAAATACTGCAGCCACCAGCAGTTTCTGCTGTATACCCCCAACACACAAAAACACTGGTAAACTAGGCCAGGAGGAGTTTACTGAGTGCGTACGTATGTGTGTTTTGATGCAGATTACGATGGATATTAACATAAACTTTCACAAATAAAATAAATAATGAGAACACATGAGAATATAAAAAATAAATAAATAAACTTATGGATTTATTGCCCTCCAGAGGTTATGTTGACCCAGAAGTACTTACCATACACATACAGCGTAAATTCATCCCTGTTGGTGCCGAGTTGGTTGCTGGCCTCACAGCGATATGTGCCGTTGTCTGTTTTGTTCAGTGTGGTAATGATTAGATCTCTACCCTCCACGATCATTCGTTCAACATCAGGAAGCTCACCTCCATCTTTTGTCCATAAAACTGGCTCAGGCCTAAAAACAACAAAGTAATTTAGCTTTAGACTTTAGGAATATAAATATTATAATATATATCAGTATGGGACTTCACCAGTATGTGAAAAGCTATAGGTAGCTGACTTGCTAATGTAATCACCAAAGGATATTAAGAGCCCATACTGTTTCTCATAACAGTAACTGTTCACTTGGTCATTATGGAAATGACACTACATGACAAGTTGGTGCATCAGTTGAGCATCTTCTTGCATTTCAAACACAAAAAAATTCAATGCTTTCCATGGATTTAATTTGAAATCGGGACATAGTGCCAGAAAATGTGCTGCTATGCTAGTTCATGTAGATTCCCCCCCAGTGTACAGGAAAAGGTACACTACATTGGATTTCTTATTTAATTTTTTGTTAGAAATGAATTATTGTTGAGTACGTATAAAAAAAAAAAAAAAAAAAAAAATCTGTGTTCAAGTTCCTTTCATTGCACTCTTTCAAGCTATTTTTAACATAAGAACACATCAATGTAAATTGTACCCCCATTGTACTTCCATTGTAAACGTATAACATGAAAAATTCTCAGCTTCTGTAATCTTTTTAGGCCATAGGTTCAGTAGTCTAGAGGCAAAAAAGATTTTTCTCTCATTTTGTTATCATATCTGCTCCAGGAACTTTTTACGGTTTTGTCCTCTACCTCAGAAAGGTCACACTAAAAGAGTTACAACTGTCTCTAGACGATTATATGACTCACTAAATCTCTCCCAAATATCACAATTTGATTTAGTATTATTGCTTTTTGTTCTCGGCATGCAGATAAGGGCCGCCTTGAGACGTGATGATTCTGCAAGTTCAACTTCATAAGACAAACCATATTCAAACAATGTTCACGTAGGTGATTAAAAGAAAGCTACACTCACAGTGGGTTGCCTTTGGATACACACTCCAGTTTGAAGTACTGTCCTTCCTGAGGTACTATTACTGAGTGCACAATCTGGACCTGAGGAGGATCTGGATTGACAACAAAAAACAAAACAAAGCAAACAAAACAAAAACACAACAAAACAACAAAAACAAAAAAACGAAAAAACATAAACATAAGACACAACAAAAACAAAACAAAAACTCAAGACAACAAAACAGAACAAAAACACAAGACACAACAAAAACACAAAACAAAATGAAAAAACAAAAACAAGACAAAAAACAAAAACAGGAAACAAAACAAAAACACAAAACAAAAACACAAGACACAACAAAAACAAAAAAACAAAATGAAAAACAAAAACAAGACAAAAAACAAAAACAGGAAACAAAACAAAAAAACAAAAGACACAACAAAACAGAACAAAAACAAGACAACAAAAACGCAAAACAGGACAAAATCACAAAACGAAACAAAACAGAAACACAAGACAACAAAACACAACAAAAACACAACACAACAAAAACACAACACAACAAAAACACAACACAACAAAAACACGAAACAAAACAAAAATGCAAGACAACAAAGATAAAAACAAAACAAAACACAAGACAACAAAAACAAAACACAAGACATAACAAAAACAAAATGTAAAAAAATTAAGGAGGAATAATGGATAATTTTTGTAAATATTATATATAAATTACACAATCATACATTGTAAAATACTAGCATTTTGTCACACCAAACCACTTTAAAAAAGAAATAGCTTGTTAACTGGAAAAGTTACACTATTTTGAAAACATGTTACTGAGCTACTGTTACACGACTCCAAAACATTGCTAAGTTGCAGTTACTGTACACACAACCCTGGCTCTGCCGCTCTTTAAACTGGTGCTGGCAGATGTCCCGTTTCAGATGATCTGAGAGCAGTTTCCGTTAAACTAAAGTCAGGAGGGAAACTGGTCCAAAAACATGACTCACAGTGGACCTCCAGCACTTCTGTGACTTGGTGTGGCAAGGAGCCTAGAGCTATGTGCTCCACCACGCAGGTGTACGCTGCTCCGTCGTCCTTCCTGTCCACCTTGAGGTGTACATTGCTCCTGACCGTGAATGACCTCCCAGTGGCGTTTACCTCCTTCTGACCTGCCAAAACACAGTCACAAGAAGACCTATCAAGCTAATGTAACACATACAGTACTGTAAAAGTACTTCATTTAGTATATCATGCATTATGATTACTAAGTGTTCTCAAGATTGTATACAGCCATGCGTCAGGGGCTTCAAATTAGATATACAGAAATGCATACAGGCTAAGCATGCTAGATAATTTCTTATACAGACAACAGATGACTGTTTAAGCATTATCACAAAAGCAAGAAAGCTGCTGTTCCAAATATCAGCACTACTGCACATAACATTTCAATAAGCAAGAAGTTAATATTAACTTACATTTTAGACACAATATTGGCAGTTACTTATTATTATTTTTGTTCACCAAAGAAAATAGTTCCAAATGAAATCAGAGCAAAATCAACGACATGTCTACAAGCAACACTGATGATTCTTTCCTGAATGAATGTGAACCAGTTGAGTTGATGATTCAACATCTCAATCAAAAATACACTTGTTTCATCGAATGAATCGGTTGAGTGAATAATTCAATTACATCTCATTTTCCTGCCATTATCCTTCTTAAATTGCTTGTTGTTTTACCCATTTATAAGCCATGTTGGATAAAAGTGTCTGCTAAATAATTAACTGATAAATAAATCTGTTTTCGAACAAATTAGTTTCAACAACTCCTTCATAATGAAAGTCACTTGTTCGTCACTTGTCCAAATCAACATTTTTAAACAAATTGGTTGAGCTGATGATTCAACATCTCAATCAGAAAAACACTTGTTTCATTGAATGAATCGGTTGAGTGAATAATTCAACTACATCTTATTTTCCTGCCATTTTCCTTCTTAAATTGCTTGTTGGTTTAACCATTTATAAGTCATGTTGGATAAAAGTGTCTGCTAAATAAATAACTGATAAATTAATCAGTGTTTTTGAAAAAATTTGTTTCAACAACTCGTTCATAATGAAAGTCACTTGTTCATTCCTAAATGAATCAACGTTTTTGAACAAATCGGTTGAGTAAATGATTTAATGACACACTGAATAAACCACAGACTGGCTGTCTGGAGTGTGTAAACAGACAACTGAAGTGACACAATGAGTGACAAATCTGCACTTCCTGGAATGCTGCTGGCCAGTCAAATTTGATGTGTTGTATAAGAATATTTTCTTATATATTTAATCTCATATTATATGCTATTATACAGGTATTATCCTTAAACTTTGTGTTTATACATCAACAGCAATATGACATTCTTCTGATAGCAGAAAGTTTTCGTTTGCTTTCACACAGAACAACAGCAATCCACCAATATAAAATACCCTAAATATTATACAGATCAAAATATTGTGCTTTTTAGCCTGAAATTTATTTGAAATCCTGTGGAAATGTGATAAACAAAACATCATTTAGAGCTCATAAAGAGTCTTTATAACGTCTGTGTGAGGAACAGCACAGAAAGTGATAGAGAATCAGCAACCAGAGATAATGGCACTTAAAGCCATGTCTGTGTACCGTGAAAGCCCTGGATCAACGGCATCATGAATGGCTAAGTAAAACATCGCCCTGGAGGATTGCCTCCAGCAAACATCTTACTAAACATATACATGCATGACCTGCCCAGATAAAACGGACGAGTATCACTCTTTCCCTAGATGCACAGACACAGTAAAACAGTCTATGGTGTCCTTGGCTTTTTTTCATCCAAATCCCATCCATGTTGTCCATTCAAAACATTGATGGAACACTAAAGAAATAAAATGAAATGGCAAACCCATTTTACTTCCATTATGTTTGTAACTGGTAGAGCATTGCGCTAGCAACACAAAGGCTGTTGGTTCAATTCCCAGGGAACACTAGTATTGATAAAAATGCATCCCCTGAATGTGCTGTAAGTCACTTCGGATTTAGCACCTGCCAAATGTAATGTAAATGTAATGTGTTGTATTTCCGAGTGAATCAGTATGACATGAGCTGAAAAGGAAAGTCATTTTAGAGGTGGAGCAAATTATTACCTTTTGATACAATATATTATATTGTATCGTAAGGATTTGAGCAAGTTTGACAAGGGCCAAATTGTGATGGCTAGACGACTGGGTGAGAGCATCTCCAAAACTGCAGCTCTTGTGGGGTGTTCCCGGTCTGTAGTGGTCAGTATCTATCAAAAGTGGTCCAAGGAAGGAACAGTGAACTGGTGACAGGGTCATGGGCGGCCAAGGCTCATTGATGCACGTGGGGAGCGAAGGCTGGCCCGTGTGGTCTGATCCAACAGACGAGCTACTGTAGCTCAAATTGCTCAAGAAGTTAATGCTGGTTCTGATAGAAAGGTGTCAGAATACACAGCGCATCATAGCTTGTTGCGTATGGGGCTGCATAGCCGCAGACCAGTCAGGGTGCCCATGCTGACCCCTGTCCACCGCTGAAAAGTGGGCACGTGAGCATCAGAACTGGACCACGAAGCAATGGAAGAAGGTCACCTGGTTTGATGAATCACGTTTTCTTTTACATCACATGGATGGCCGGGTGTTTATCGGTGATATATGTATTTTAAACAATTTGCTCTTGCAATCATTCACAATAAGACTAGAACTACGGATGTCAATTGTTTAACATTTTTTACATTAATTCATTACATGGTATGCCGATTATTAACTGAATATATAAATATTCGTTGAAAAGCCAAAAAAGCAGAATAATTCAAATACATTATTATGGCAGATGAAAGCATTGAATAGATAAAAAGTGTCTTAAATGATTAATTTTAATATGGCATTATATTTGTGATGCGATCTGGGAAAACCCTGTCGGATGTCGTGATGGAACGTTTTCAGTAAAGCCAAAAAATCGAATGTCTTTTTTTTTTTTTGTCAAAATTGGGTTTTCATTACATTATCATTCTATAACATCTTGTCTATCATCTCTGAAAATATCTTGGCAAAATTCGCCTGTTAAGTGCAGAAAAGTAGCGATTTACAGTGGCAAGGTTGTCTTAAACGTACTGTTTAAAAACACACCCAGCGCAAAGATTTTTTTTCTAATACAACGTTATTGTGAGAAGGCGGAGCACAAGAGAACAACGGAGCTATAATGAACACACATGTTCTAATTATGTGTTAATTAGAGGTTGAATTCAAATCAAATACCGTCAAACTGCCCATACTACTTCTGAATAGGATGTCTACTTCATAAAATGTATGAAAATATGGAAATATATGGTTCAGATCACTCAAATAAATGGAGGCGCCCTTAAATGGTCAGATATTGAGCTTGGGTGTCATCTAGTGAAAAAGTTTGTTACTGCGCCCAAACAAAATCTTACTGAAAGCTCATTTTTGAAATATTTCAACCTAAAATTTGGAATGTTGACATTTTTGGCTTTTATTTTCTTGCAGTTTAAGAGAAAAACATGCTTTGTAATATATTATTATAAAATATAAACAATTATATTTTTACATTTTCAGAAACTTAAACTTCTATAACTTTTTTTTTTATTTCACTTTCATAATTTGTTTCACTTCTACAATAATCTGACTAGTGTCTTCTTTAAAACAAGACCAATCTTAGGTCTATATTCCAAAGCATTCTTGAATTACAACCATTTAAGTTTGGATAGTGCATTTTCATGTCTGCGCAAAAAAAAGGTGTGACAGTTATTTAAATCTGTTTTTCTCAGAATTCCGTTCCTGAAAATCAGAGCGATCAGCCGACTTCAGATAACCATAACTTTTGTTACAGACAAGCTAGAAAAGAAGTAAAAACAGATTTGGAAAGGGCTCGAATCCAACCTGTGATAGGTAAAATTTCACCATGTGATGGGTTTCCGCAGATCACATCACATTTGATGAATAGAAAGCTCAAAAGAATAGTAATTATTTAAAATATTAATCTTTTGTAACAATGTTACACTTCACTGTCACTTTTGATCAATTGAATGCATCCTTGTTTAGTAAAAGTATTTCTTTCAAAACCCCAAATGTATGAACGGTAGAGTTCATGGTTCTGTATGACCATGGTACTATGTCCAAAACACAAATGGTAATACCATGGTGCATTTTGTGTGTTAGTGTAGGAAAGTGTAAGAAATTATTGACATGCTATTATTATAAAATATGTAAGAATGTATGAGTTTTGGTATGAATCCGGGTCCCTGTTGGTGCTCAGTATGAGGAATGGCTGGTATGTAACTTCATATTCAGCAACAAGTGTTGATGCTAATTGCTGTGGAATATGGTGCAGTGTGATATCTGTCTGGTCAGTGGCATGAAAGCTAGATATTGTGAGTATTAAGCAGCTGAAGCACATCTCTCTCTCTCTCTCTCTCTCTCTCTCTCTCTATCAACACTAGCGTCAGTCAGATGCTCGCATTGGATTGCCTGCAGCACTGCCATACTCCTCCAGATGCATGCTATCATCTGACGCTTCAGGAAGACTGATCACCTTTTTTTTGAAGATGAGCTGCAAATAAATGTTGCAAAATGCCCGTTCTTTAAAAAGGGATAGTTCACCCGAACATGAAAAGTCTGTTCTATCATCATTTACTTACCCTAATGTCATTCCAAACCTGTGGAGCACAAAAGAACATGTTTTGAAAAATGATTTGTATCAACATGAGGGTAAGTAAATGATGACAGAAGTTTAATTTTTGTGTGAACTACCCCTTTAAGGTAGAGGTATCTAAACAATCTTGTGTTTTTATTACACAGGGCCATTTAATACCAATAATAAACTTGTGTGAGTGACTTTTATTTTGTTTCCTTACTCTAATGAGTGTATGTTGTTTATCTCATTATCTCAGAGAAACTGCAGATAAGTCCAATCTGCCATTTCTCACCCTCCTCCAGAACAGACCTCTGAAACGCCTCTGGTGTGTAGGTAAAAATCAACCAGTGAAAATCAATTGCATATCTCAGAGGAGAGGTAGAAATATTGTAAATAGATTTTTTTCACTTTTATCATTACATTTCGATGTTGGATTATTGCCAAAGAGCTGCTATGTGGTTACTAAGAGTGTTTTTTTTGTGTGTTCTGAGTGGCATGGCAGGTGGTTGCTAGGAATTCTGGATGGTTACTTACTGGCAAAAACACCCACCCACAAGGTTTCAAGGTAAATAAAAGGGATTTTTTTTTTTTTTTCTAATTGGAAGTCTGAACACTTATTATGTTTTAGTAAATCGTAAAGAGAACAAAGTCTTAATTCGTGGGAACAAAATGTAAAAAAAATCTTTTTTGTGCGCATGTCGTGCAGGGCTCTGTACACTTAGTAAAGTAACAGTACATCTCTCCTCAACAAGCTGCATGATTTAAGGTGTCTGTAACACAAATAGTGCAGGACGATTTACGTTTAGTCCTTAGGGTTGATGTTAGTTTAAATCCCTTACTGTAAGTAGAAAAATTATTCTTCAGATAGCATGAAAGTTTGGCACAACACCAGTATTTTAGCTTATAGACCGGGGAATGGTTGCACCAGCTCCAAGTTAAAACTCAGCTTAGTTGTGGTGTAAATGGGCACTAAGTTACAATTTAAGCACTACTAAATAGAGTTTTCATTAAACTTTTTTTTTAAATGTCACCCCACATATGCACAGCTTTTCAACACTACTTCTGTTTACACATTTGTAGGCTCCTTACTGAATCAGTAAAGGCAGATGTCATGTTGCAGTATGCAACTACACATTACAGATTCCTTACAACCTACTTCTCCCAAAAATGAATATTCTGTCATTTACTCACCTCATGTTGTTTCAAAACTGTATGACTTTCTTTCTTCTGTGTAAAATAAAAGATGTTTTGAGAAATGTCTCAGTGTTTTTTGCACATACAGTAGAAGTCAATAGTGTCTGGTTACCAACATTCTTCAAAATTTCTTTGTGTTCCACTAAAGAAAGAAAGAAAGACATACAGGTTTGGAACGACATGAACGACAAATCATGACAAAATAGTCATTTTTGGTTGAACTGTCCCTTTAAGAACAAATGGTGCAACCAAATTAAGTACAAATTTTGTTACAAAAGCAGAGTTTCCACCGCAGGAACTTTCCCCAGGAACTAGGGACTTTGGGGTGGTACTCGGTGTGTTTCGACCGCAGGGACCAGCGGTTCAGGTAAAAATTCCCCCCTCAGAAAGTGCCTGCTTTTTCAAAGTTCAGAAACTTTCGGGGGTGGGACTTGGGCGCTGAACATGCTGATTGGTTCAGTTCACGCAACATTTTGATTTATTCACTACACGCAGCATTTTATTTCAACCACCATTTTTTAAAGTCTGTTGCAGTGCATTCAGTTAGAGTTGTTGGCTATTCAAATCAACAAAGGAGTTTCAAAACTACGACCGATGGACCAACGGCGAGCTTCAGGCTTTATTAAGCTTATATGCGGAGGACGAAATCCAGCGGGAACTGGAAAGTTGCGCAGTCCTACATCACCGGACTAATCTTCACGGTACTTTAGACCGCAATAGAAAACGCAGACAGCAACAGGTCTGGGGGAAAAAAATTCCTGGGAGAAAATAACGGCTTTTGCACCGAATACTTCTAGGAACTCAGTTATAGGAACTAGCCACTAGGATAGTTTCCTGAAAACTAATTTTCTCTGGGTGGAGGACGAAATCCAGCGGGAACTGGAAAGTCGCAGAGTCCTACATCACCGGACTAATCTTCACGAGTGTTTAGACCGCAATGGAAATGCAGACAGCAACAGGTCTGGGGGGAAAAAAAGTTCCTGGGACAAAATAGGGGCTTTCACACCGAATAGTTCTAGGAACTCAGTATAGGAACTAGCCACTAGGATAGTTCCCTGAGAACTAATTTTTCCCGGGCCATGTTCCTGCTTGCATTCGCACCGGAAATAGGAACTCTGAAGCAGCTGACAGTGGCGTCTTTAAGACATCATTGAGGCGGAGAAAAGAACGCAACCCTGCAGACAACAGGTAAATGTCGTTATTGCTGTTTTCCATGTTCGTGAAGTAAATATGTTTACACGGCTTTTTAAAAATGCCGGGTGCCAGTGTTTGACATGCGTTTGACCAATCAGTGTACACTCCCGTCACTGATAGTTCCTTTAGTGCTGGTTTAAACCCTACTCTGAAGTAGGAGCTAATTTAGGTTTTGGTTCCCCCAAAAGGAGTTCCTAAAACTAAAATCGTTCCTGCTAACACAGCAAAATTCTGGTACTTCAGCCAATAGTTCTAGGAACTATGAAAAGGATCCTCCAGTGCGAAAGCCCCTATTGTTCTGGGTAATTTAGGTGGAAAAGCAGCTAAATGAACTTGTATTTACTAACCCCCTATACTTTAACCTTCATGTCCTAGTTTAACACAGGCCTTGTGAATGGCTGGTGCAAACCTATCCAGATGTGTTAAAATAGCATGAAAAGCACATAAAAGAAGGAAATTAGTATAGTAGCACAGTTCCAGATAAAGTAAATTGCATCTAAAAAAAAAAAAAAAAACACACACAGGCAAACCCCCGTGGTAAATAAGCTTTCAGTAGATCCTGGATTTGTGCTCGAGTTTCAAGAATTGCACAGGCTGCACTGAAAGTTCTGTTGACGGCAGCCTGGGTATCCATCAACGTGACCTGATCCACAAGGCTTCATATCTCCCTGACCATCCTAAAGTGAGCGGTATCGCACCGTGTTAGATATTCTGTTTGGGCTTACGTGCTGGTCTCTAGAAGCACATCCAATACGTCTCACAAGATCAGATCACAGAGCGAGATTCCTTTGAATTGGAGTGAGTGACAGGCAGTCCGGCTGTGATGCTATGTTCCCGCGTGCCACTGGCCTTTAAGTATGGCTTGCGTGAACGCCATCTCTGAGTCGGACCTGTCTAACGGAGTCTCAGGCCATCAATCACAACCACCAGATCAGCCGACTGGGGCTTCTACCCGAGATTGTGTGAGCCTCAGCCCTCGGAGGGATGTCTAGGGGTAACATATTGGTTAAAGTTGAACTGATGTGTTGTGTTATACTGCTATACCGTACATTGATTGACTCAAAGAATCAATTTATTTACAATTTTTTTTTTTTTTTTGGTCAGAAAAGGTACATTGTTCAGATGAATATGTAGTGTTGTTTCACTTCACTAGTTGAGCCAGTTTTTACACTATATAAATAAAAAATATATAATTTACATAATATATTTTAAGATTAAAACAAGGGATTTAAAAAAAAAAAGACATTAATACTTTTATTCAGCAAGGATGCAATTAATCAAAAGTGAAAGTAAAGACATTTATAATGTTACAAAAGATTTATTTTTCAAATAAATACTATTCTTTTGAACTTTCTATTTATTAAAAAATCCTGATTTTTTTTCCCTCACAGTTTCTACAAAAAAATGAAGCAGCACAACTCTTTTCAACATTGATAATAATAAATGTTTCTTGAGCAGCAAATCAGATTTCTTAAGGATGTGACACTGAAGACTGGAACTGTTGAAAATTCAGGTTTGCCATCACAGGAATTAATTACATTTTAAAATATTTGAAAAGTATGGAAGCCTATTTCCACTAATGAATAAAAAATAAAAAAAGGTAATTGCGACTTTTAATCTCAGTTTTTCTTGCAATTGAGAGTTTACATCACGCAATTCTGACTTTATAACTCGAAATTTCGAATTTATATCTCACAATTCTGACTTTATAACTCGCCATCGAAAGTTTCTATCAATACTAAACTGTACCGCTGTGAGATGCTTTGTCTTTACACAATTCATAAAGATGCTAGTGTAAAGATGCACATTATGCACCACTTGAACTCTAACAACATGTGCAACTGTTCATTGCACACGGTTAGCTCTAGGCTATCCGGGGGGATTTGTTTACCTTGCACCTCCTTGTCGTTTCTAAACCATCGGATGTCAGCAGCTGGTTTGCTGCCAGATGTGGTGCATGTCAGTGTGACGTCCTCCCCCTCCTGGGCAGGTCTCGAGAGGCCTGTGATTTCTGGTTTTGCTGGAACGCCTGATATACAAACAGAGGTGGAGGATTATAGGCAGCACTGATGGAAACATGGGTGATTCTATGATTTCAGCCTCCCACCTGAACGTGAACTGATGTGGTTCAGAGGAATAGTATCACCACTGTAGGATGAACAAAACACAACAAAATAAAACAAAATAATTGCCTGTAAAGTATCTGAGCGATCTCTTAACACATTATTGTCCTTCACGTCTATTGCGATCTCAAAATTCTGGCCAGTTGATAATACCTAGAATATCAAAATCAACCGCAGGCGGTAGATCCTTTTCCTTTTTAACACCTAAACTTTGGAACAGTCATCCTAGCATTGTTTGGGAAGCAGACACACTCTGTCAGTTTAAATCTAGACTAAAAACACATCTCTTTAAGCTGGCATACACATAACACATTATCTACTTCTATAATTCAAACCATGTAAATTGTTAGGCTGCATAAATTAGGTCAGCCGGAACCGGGAACAGTTCCCATAACACCTGATGTACTCGCTACATCATAAGAAGAATGGCATCTACACTAATATTAGTCTCTCTCTGTTTATCCCAAGGTTTGCCGTAGTCTGCCAGATCCAGGCCGTATCCAGATGAGATGAAGGACCTGTGCCTAGACACGACAACAGCGCAGCCCTGAAGTGTCAACTAAACTATCCCCTGCGAAGGCCTCCTTCCCATTCCTTTTCCTATGTATAGATAAAACGTTATCAAAATGATTCCAGTTTGCATGGATCCGCGGAAACAACTAATAATTCTGTATTATGCGGGCCAGACAAGTAATTTGGCAATGTCACTTTGTAAAGAAAGACTAAGCGTTCGCACACATACACATTCAAACGCACATACCTATAGACTAAACAAGTAAATGAACGGCAAGAACACATTAAAAGTCTTCTGTTTTCAGTTAAAAAGGTGTCATTTAAGCGGCTCCTAAGTTAATAATTAATGATTTTTACACTGGAAGTGATTCAATCAAAAACTTACTTTAGCTTGATAACTTTTTCCTGGAGCTGCTGTAAAGCCAAAATAATCTCTGTCCATTCATTTTCCTATTATCACTGTGAAGCTGCTTTGAAACAATCTGTATTGTAAAAAGCGCTATATAAATGCAGATGACTTGACTTTTAAACAATATGCATTGTGAAAACTGGTATTCAAACATAATATAAATGTAGTACCACCACTGTTGGATGAACAAAACAAAACAAAACAACTAAAAGTGGTATATTAATTTTAGGCGTACAGAGTGAGAAGTGCACAAGCTGATTATGAACCAAAGCAGTGACACATCTAATGACTCCATCAGCCAGTGTTAACTTCTCTCATTTACATCACTCTCTGTGTCACCAAAGGGCAAAAAGAAAACAAGGTAATGTGAAGGAAGAGAACACACGGACCCCAGATCAGTGGTGAGTGTGTTGACCTTAAAAGCGCAGATTGATGAGGATGTGAGGGAGATGAATCTACGAGAGGTCTTACCTAACACAGTCAGGAAGGCTTTGGAAGTCTTGACAGGCATGGTGAAGAGCGAGCATGTATACTGTCCTTCATCTGACAGAGTAACATCACTGATGCTGATGGTCAGCTCCTTCCACGAGGCTCGAACCAGTTCAATCCGGTTGTCCCTTAATGCTAAGATATAAAAACAATAACTAATCAATAAGGTAAAAAATGACTTTTGGAGAAACATCCAACAGTCACATTGCCTGAAATAAAGTGTTTTAGAGGTACCATGGTAAAGTGATGGTATCAACCTTAGTATTTCGTATTTGGTAGCATGTGTAATGGAATTGGTCGAGTGAAGGATTCAAAGGATTCATTCATTCAGTATATAATGAAATTTCTGCTTATACTAAAGTTCATGTACATAAGTTCTTAATCAGCACTGTCAGCATATGCAGTGTGTTACAAATCTGTCATATTATCAACATATTTATGTACCATAGTGTCACATGATATTTGAAATCACATCACAGAATATCACCCTGCAACTCTAGCCTAGTTTCCCCATTGAAGCTAAGCAGTCTGGTCAATGTCTGGATGGGAGACCTCCTGGTGAAAATAAGGTTACTGCTGGAGGACATAGTGAGGCCAGAAGGGGCAGCCCACCCTGTGATGTGTCCTAATACCCCAATATAGTGATGCAGACACTATACAGTAAAAGACAGCATGGATTAGAAGTAATATCTAGGTCCTGATACTCTGAGGGCATTGTCATTTGAAAATAACATCTGAATCCTGAACAAATTTGCCCAATGGCTTCTATCAACTACAAACAGTTTGAGAAAAGCACTAAATATAACAAATTATTATCATTATTAATGCCATGGAACATGTCCATATGTAGTACCATGGTTCTTTTTATTAGTGAACTTTTTGTAAACATTATAGGTTTCCAAGCTTGAAATACACTATATTGCAAAAAGTATTGGGACACACCTCCAAATCATTGAATTCAGGTGTTCCAATCACTTCCATGGCCACAGGTGTATAAAATCAAGCACCTAGGAATGCAGACTGCTTCTACAAAGATTTGTGAAAGAATGGGTCGCTCTCAGGAGCTCAGTGAATTCAAGCGTGGTACTGTGATAGGATGCCACCTGTGCAATAAGTTCATTCGTGAAATTTCCTCACTACTAAATATTCCATGGTCAACTGTTAGTGGTATCATAACAAAGTGGAAGCAATTGGGAACAACAGCAACTCAGCCACGAAGTGGTAGGCCACGTAAAATCACAGAGCAGGGTCAATAGCTACAGACCTCCAAACTTCGTGTGGCCTTCAGATTAGCTCAAGAACAGTGCGTCGAGAGCGTCATGGAATAGGTTTCCATGGCTGAGCAGCTGCATCCAAGCCTTGCATCACCAAGTGCAATGCAAAGCGTTGGATGCAGTGGTGTAAAGCACGCAGCCACTGGACTTCTAGAGCAGTGTAGACATGTTCTCTGGAGTGATGAATCACGCTTCTCTGTCTGGCAATCCAATGGACAAGTCTGGGTTTGGCAGTTGCCAGGAGAACGGTACTTGCCTGACTGCATTGTGCCAAGTGTAAAGTTTGGTGGAGGGGGGATTATGGTGTGGGGTTGTTTTTCAGGGGTTGGGCTTGGCCCCTTAGTTCCAGTGAAAGGAACTCTTAATGCTTCAGCATACCAAGACATTTTGGACAATTTCATGCTCCCAACTTTGTGGGAACAGTTTGGGGATGGCCCTTTCCTGTTCCAACATGACTGTGCACCAGTGCACAAAGCAAGGTCCATAAAGACATGGATGAGTGAGTTTGGTGTGGAGGAACTTGACTGGCCTGCACAGAGTCCTGACCTCAACCCGATAGAACACCTTTGGGATGAATTAGAGCGGAGACTGCGAGCCAGGCCTTCTCGTCCAACATCTGACCTCACAAATGCGCTTCTAGAAGAATGGTCAAAAATTCCCATAAACACACTCCTAAACCTTGTGGAAAGCCTTACCAGAAGAGTTGAGGCTGTTATAACTGCAATAGGTGGGCCAGCTCCATATTAAACCATACGGATTAAGAATGGGATGTCATTAAAGTTCATGTGCACGTAAAGGCAGGCGTCCCAAAACTTTTGGCAATATAGTGTATCTTGGAGGTAAAACTTATGTTCACTTACTAATTCATTACATTATGAATTATTCACAAGATCAGTTTTTACACATAATAGTGACACAAACGTTTTTGAAAGTCCCACTGTTGTGAATATCCACTGCGACTGACTGTCACCTTCACACTGAAGCCGTTTGTTGTCTCTAACTTGAGTTTCAACACTTTCTACCTCTCTGCCACAAGCAGCCATTCATTCATTATGTTTGCAATTTCCAAGAAGAGCTTTCGGCAGCTGAGAGACTGGTGAACAGAAAGGTCACATTATTCATCACCTCACACTGTCTGAAATGCACAATCCACTTGTATTGTGTCGTTTGAAAAAAGCAAGAGAGACTGAGACTTTTCATTTAACATCTTGAACACTTTTTCCTTCACCTCAGTTTGCCTTTTGGCTTGAAATCAAAATTGACTCTCTTCATATTGTTAATGCATGTTACTGGTCTTATTGCGAACAATTCCATGTATATATATTTTTTATACATGTATACTGACCTTATAATTTTTAATAAAAATGTCAATCACAGTTAAGACAGTTAAGCCAATAGCATTCAGATCTGCATTCATTCTGATATACAGGTCTCACAATCCAACCAATGGATGCATAAAATCAAGTCCTACCCTTTGTTTTTTCTTGTTCAACAAACCGTTTCACTTGGAAATTGTTGGTTGCAACTTCCGTTTCATGGACACAAACTTGGACACTTGTCCCAACAAAAGTTTTATTTCAACAAAAGTGTGTTGGACTCTCATGCTTTGGTCTCTGTAAACTCTAACACTGAGGAATTCCAAACAGACGTGTTCACCGTCCTATTGGGAACATTGTTACATGCACACAATGACATGTCAAATAAAAAAAAAGGATTTACTTCCATGCCAGTAGAGACAATTGTGTTGTCTTTCGAAGCCTTTTAAACGTACATTAATGTTAAAAAAGCAACGTGTCTCCAAACAATAAGATCTGACGCTACAAGACAGCGTCTTTCTAGAGGATGTGTCAAGACAGTTTAAATATTCCTTCTGAATGTATGCTGAGTTATGAATAGAGGATGAATAGAGGGTTTGTGGAGATGGCAAATGCCTGGGGGGAAGGGGGAATGGGTTGGCACGGAGACACAGCGGAATTGGATAAAGGCAGGAAAGGTGATCAGGTCTGGGCTCGCGCTACACATGGGCCTGCTGATAGAGTCCAACGAAACCCAGCGAGACAAGGACCATCAAAGCGTAGGAACAGATGACACATTTTCACTAGCCCATATCTTCCTCAGACACAGAGGGAGGAATGGAAGAAAAGAGTTCGCTCTCTTGTTGTTTACAGAAAAGACAAACACATACACACTCATAGGCTGAACATCACAAAGGTGATAAGCTGCCAAGGCGGGGAACAGTCGCTGTTTGTAGCACAGCCGAGGGTTGATGGTACAGTGCCTAGACTCTAAAACGCTTGGCGGTTTCCATTCAAGTCATACAATGATAACATATAGGGATGTGGGCGTTGAAAAAAACGACAGAGAAGAGAAGAAAGATATTGAGAGGAAGAAAAAAGATTCACCCACACAGAGTCTGAAATCGACTTCCTTCAGTGGTCAAATCTGTCTCTGCACCAGGGTCAAATGAAGAGGTGAATACTACTCTCAAAAGAGAGCTCGATACTACAATCTCGTGATGCGCTGGTTCATTTCACTTACACTGAGACTTTGTGCTACGTCTTATTCTGACACAATGGTGTCAAGCTCAAAACATTATCCAGAATCCATTGACAGAAACAAGTTTACAAAGGTTTGAATAACCCTACAGACAACTGTTATCAATTCAACGCAGGCCAACAGGGGCTGGCAAAACTCCGCATCCACATTTCCAAAAAAAGAATCGAAAGCTTGCCAGATGCCCAGAGTTAGCTCCAATCTGTCAACCTCCGTGAAATGCCAACGTCTGACAAAGCTCTTTTTCCCAGAGCTTAAATAAGTCGACATGATGAAATGGTTGGTTTCCAACCTCCTTCTGACTTATTCAACGCAGTTTATTCCACTTAGAGAGCAGTATAAATCCCTTGATTTGACCTTGCGCCCTTCTCTATCTTTTTCAGGGAAGAAGGGAACTCTGCAAGGCTAACTTGTAGATGACCTGACAGACATCCCAGCATTCCCTTGGGCTGGAGCAGTCTGACAACTGCCTGATGGTGCAAACTCCTGTTTAGGATCTTTGAGTGGTGCTTTTATCTAAGACTCTTTGTGGCTTACAAATAAAAACTTAACGAGAAGAATTGCAGCTGAATTGAAGAAGACGGCAATGGATAATGGAGCAGATTGTCAATGTTATTTTCAAGGTCGTAAGTGCATGCGAATGTGGGTGCGGTTGGATAATATTGTGTGTTTAGACATATTTGGTGTTGTTGCTCTTGGAAGGAAAAGAACTGCCAACAAAATGTCTTCGCACCTTTCTTGTGAACAATCATTTGGCAGTGCACTTTGAGAGACTCCCAGCACTTTTCCACACAAGGCTCTGAAACCACATTTAACATCCAACTTTGGAGCCGAGCTTCTACTCTGACATAATCAGACCACTCCATCTGATGAGGAGACGGAAAACGGGCGACATGAGCGACAGGCCCCGCGGCTGTGACTGTCCCGCAGCTGGCAGTGTCGATCTTGCCATTGACACATTTAGAGAAGCCAGAAGTCCCAGTCTCTGCAATTAGACTGCTCCAACGGCCAGCTGTGATTGGTCACTATCTGGACAGGCTGTGATTATTGCAGGGACGTGAGCCTGTATTTCTATTGTAGACAGGAAGCTACTTCCCAGCAGCTCTCGGGGCCAAAAAAGTGCTCTACTGCAGGTGGCCAATAATCAGAGGTTAAAACAGATCTTATGAACCAGGTGCAAGGGATAAACTGGGCAACAACTGGCATGATGACATTTGAACACTTGTGGGATTATTAGAGACTTTTTTTTTTTTTACACCAAGTCATATCAGGTCAAATTTGACATTAGACATTCTCAGCTAACAATGGGGAATAGATACTGCACATAAAAGAGCTAAACTAGAACCTAATTCTCTCTGACAAATCTCTAAGGTTTAGTTTCTTATGCTGCATCACAAAAAGTGTGCCTTTGTTCATCAAGCTTGTTGCTATATCAAAACACAAGACAAGACATTTTTGGGTCAGTCGAAGAACACAATGCTTTCATGTGATCTGTATTACACTGAGAGCATGTAAAACTGAGATTCAGAATGTACAATATCCACAGCTTATCCAGAAATGCAATGGCGAACAGAATACGCAAACAAGCAGAGTTTGTTTCATCAGATAGGATTAACTGTTGTTTACCCTTCTTAGGAGGAACACCGTTTAAAGCATTCCCACAAACATTGTGGGTCATTGAAGTCGAATTAGACCTGACGATCATGATGTTTGAGGTCACTACATAAAGTGTTTTATCACTGATCTTTCACTTTGTGAACATCAATCTAAATGGTCATTAGTTAATAACCAAGCATACTGTTAACTCAATCAACCTTTGTCCGTCTTCACATTCATCAACAACCAAGATGTAAGACCCAAATGAACTTAAGACAGTCATAGTAGAAACCATTCCTTATCTCTGCCTTACAACACCCTTAATGCTAAGCTACAAATAGAGACTTTCTGAAATGTCACACAGCACTTAACATTTCATTTATCGACTGGTAATGCTATAATGATAGGAGCCCATTAGAGGCCCATTTGGCTCTATGTGAGGTGTTGAGCTTTAAAAATGACATTTAACTAAGTGTGGAAATGTTAGATGGGGATGACTTGTTTTACTTGTCTTCTGTCCGGAAGGTTTAGAGTCAAAAGTGTGGTTTAGACAAAGTGAAAAATAAAATAACTTGTTAAAAAATTTTACATTTACATTACAGTCTATAAGTGTAGAAGTGTTTTATGGAATGCAGCACTTAAGCAACATCTTGAGTTTGATTTCCTTGAGAATGAAGCAGTCCTGTTGATCCTGCTGAAAGCGGAGAGATGACTAGAACTGAAGTAGAAAAGAAAGGGGGATGAGATTGGGAAATGTTGCAAGCCAAATTTGAACCCACATTTCCCACACAAGCTCCATAACTATATTTGTGGTGCACATTGTATATGCATTGACCACTAGGCCACAGTTTCAGTGGTCATACCGTAGCTGAAGTAAATTCAGTTTACATATACATCTACGCATTTGTCAGACACTTTTATCTTACAGTGAGTGCTTTTACATGCACCCTCATAAAGCGATCATAATGGGATTTTGGCAATATTGCGATTAAACTTTATCTCTTATAAACGCAATACTTCAATCAAACGAATGCGATTAAGATCGTAATCGTAGTAACCACAATCGCATTAAACTAGGTGGTGTACAGCAATTTTAATCACAACAAACAGGCATGTAAACACCTTAATCGCATTATTACCGCTCTGACCAAAGTGCGCATGTGCTCGGACATACACGGATGCCATGTGTTGTTCACACAACTTCATGAATGAACTCCGTGACATTATTCTCTTCACCAAATCACTAAAACTCTGTCAACACAACTCACTATGCAGTCTCTTATGAATTTTCATTCATCAGAGTAATGAAAATTGCATGTAAACTGTTCTGCTCGTGTCATGTAAACATCTTGCTGTGATTAAGACCTTACTCTGATTATGAGAAATAATCGCATTATTGGTGCACATGTAAACGTAGTGAGTGTATTCAAGGTATACAATCAGTTCACGCATTCTCTGGGAATTGAACCCATGACATTGGCATAGCTCAAAATAATTATATAATCTGTGCTTGAAATATGCCTGAAACAAATGAATATTGAGTCATTATCTCTGAGATCTCACTTTTTGTAGTTTTATTTAATATCCTAGAAATGTCCTTGTTGTCCTCGACTATTCTGTGAGTTGAATGCGTGTTGGACTTTTTCATCTGTTTCTGAATAGGATTTTGCCCCACACAGATATAGTAAATTATCACAGTCTGATTTCTCACATTTATTGTCCCACAGCGGTGAATGCTAATATAAATCATGATGGCCTCAATAGTACACAAGGGACCAGCTGGAATTGACAATGCAGAATGTGCTGATACAAGTAAAACCTGAAAACACCCAGCAGACAGCAGCATTATTGCATAAACCCTTGCAAAAAGTATAAGGAAAAGACAATTTACTGATATAACCTTGCAGACCTTTGTAGGCTTAAACATAACCAGACGACTATACAATGTCACAGGGCCTCATGTTGTTACTCTGCATTTTGCTCGCTTTTGAATCTTCTTATCTAATGAGCGATTTAACGAGTCCATTAATGCAGTAATTTAGAACATAACAACATTTTGATTGCCGCAGGCCAATTAAGAGCCCACTCTGCAATTTGACCTTTTGCAATTTGAGCTGAACATCTCTAATGAATGTCAGGAATCATGCGCCAGAAGCATTTGAGATACCCACTGAAAGAGCAGTTAATACTGCTGCAGCTCAGAAAAAAAGAAAAAAATTCACCATCAATATGTATACCGTAAAATGCCGTTTGTTATAGACAGTCTCAGATACACAGAGTCGGATTTCCGCATCTACATTCCCAAACACATCTGGTAAAGACATATGCTGCACAACAAGATAGAGCATCTATACATTATTCAAGATCTGTGAGGGTAGTTTGATCTCTCATTATGAAGTGCAAAATGAATACCTTCTGCAGGTGCTGTTTTCCCATAAGCAGGGTCTTTACATCATGTTACAGAGGAGCAACAGACATATACATTCTAATTTATCCTGCTCTAGCATGATGAATCATGCGCTGTGATCACATTAATAGTGCACGATAAGGGAGACATGTGGTGCTTATCGATTTTTCGGTGGTGGCGACTTATCATAGCTGCACTTCTCTCCTAATGGCCTTGGGCTAAAATGGATCTGCAAACTCTTGGTCAAACACACCAGCTGCACGGATGCTTTTATCCAAACCAGTACACTTATTACAGCTACAGTTCCCCTGGAGGGGAGGTTAAGCACCATACTCAAGGGCACAGGAGTGGGGGCTTATGGGTTATTATCTCATGCAAGATTCAAACCAACCATCTTTTGGTTACCAGACTTGATTTTATCATCCTTGCTAGGGCTGGGCCAGGTGTTATTTCAGTATTATTTATATACTTACCAAAATTTTTTTCATATTAATTTGTAGTTTAATTTTTTGTAATTTTGTTATGTGCTTTTGTAATTTTTTAACTTTTTTTTATATTTCTATATAGCTTTAACTTAGTTTTACTTCATTTAGTTGCCAATGCAACAATTTTAATTTACGTTTTATTTTTTAAGCTTAAATTTTTCATCTTATACTTTTTTTTTATTTTAGCTTTATTTCAATTACCAAAAACAATTTTAATAGTTTTAGTTAACGATAACAACACAGCAGCTGGGTGATATGACTCAAAAAATGATATCTAAATATTTTTCAGGCTTTTGACGAACCATCTAAATCTAAAAAAAATATATATATTAATAATAAATTACATAATTTGTATAATAAATAATATATGTAATGATTTAAAATAATCAAGGCATGTATTCCTATATCTTGTATTTTCTTTGTAGTTTCCCGTTGTTGATTTTTGTGTGGAGTACGTTTATGATGGATGGATACACTTTCTTCAGCTTCATACTCGTTGATCCCGCTCACTACGATTATAAAGCTTGGATGTGTCAGGATATTTATTAATATTTCTCTGATTATGTTTATCAGAAAGAAGAAAGTCATATACACCTAGGATGGCTTGAGGGTGAGTAAAGCTTGGGTTAATTTTCATTTGAAAGTGAACTAATCCTTTAATAATAATAAAAAAAATGTAGCTCAAAATGTCTTGCATCCTTTTCCCTAACCCTGTAGTACCACCACGAGAGAAAAAAATGCCCTGAAAAAAGTAAAAACAAAATTATATAAAAAATAATTTCATACCGCCAGCGAAATAATAGCAATCCATCAGGCTTAGCCACTCTATCACTCAGTCTGCACACAGGGCGCGGTGGGCATTATTATGGATAAGCCACTGATATATAATTCAGAGGAGTGGTTGGTGCCTGTATAACGCAGACTTCTTGTGTCTTCACTTGGATACATGCAGAAGAGAGATATCTGGTAATCTAGGCGGGGTGGATTTAGGATTTAGCCCAGAATCACACACCCCCGCAGACTCAGTGTGTTCTGTATGTGAATCACTCACACGTACACACCTCCCTGCACTGTTTCGCAGGCTGTTCTCAGATATAGCCCTTATGTAGGAGTTACCTCACACAAAGGATTGGTGATGAGGGCAAACGGCAATGAATGAGGGTTATCTAGTCCGCTCTTTCCTTTACTGTGGTGTAGTGAGCAAAAAATGCAGGTTGGTTCTGTAGTGCTCAACAGTACCACTCCTAAGAAACAAGATTATCACTCCATCTGTGAGCCTTTAGGCCGCCCACTAAGTTGGTGGCATGCTGGGAGGTAAAGGGTTCAGTGCAGAAGAGCAGAGTGAACTTGATCGACCCGGCCATCATCTCTTAGTGGAAAGGCTGATAGTTTGTAAGAAACAACAATATAATTACTGTTGTTACAAGCATAGCACAGTAAATATCTAGTATATTTTTACATAATCTGAAGACAGTGTGAGTTGCGCTTACCTTTGCAAACAGAGGTCAGCTAGTACAGTATGAGCTGTGCAGCTAGCAGTGTAGGGCAGTAATGCGTTACAGTAATAATATTACTATCCGCAGAAATGGGTAGTGTAACATATTACTAATAAGTTTTTAGTAATACTATTACAGTTAAAGGATTAGTTCACTTTAAAATGAAAATTACCCCAAGCTTTACTCACCCTCAAGTCATCTTAGGTGTATATGACTTTCTTCTTTCAGATGAACACAATTTGAGTTATATTAATAAATATCCTGACGCATTCAAGCTTTATAATGGCAGTGAACGGGACCAACGAATATGAACCTGAAGAAAGCGCATCTATCCATCATAAATGTACTCCACACGGCTCCGGGGCGTTAATAAAGGCCTTCTGAAGCGAAGCGAAGCGTTTGTGTAAGAAAAATCCATATTTAACAAGTTATAGAGTAAAATGTCTAGCTTCCAACAGACCGCCTTCCATATTCAAATGTTAAGACCCTGAGAAATTTTGTGTGTCTGTATCAACTGTCCTTGTGTGTATACTATCTCTCTCTCTCTCTCTCTCTCTCTCTCTGTGTGTGTGTGTATAGACATGTTTGTGTTTCAGGTGGGCGTTGTGTCTATTAACCTGTGGAAAACTGTGATTGGTCCTGCCAAGCACCTGACCCACATATAAGGACCGCCCCAAACACTCATCCTCTGCCTTCGTGCTTCGTTGACTTTGTGCTCTGGTATTGAGACTCGATTCGTTCTTTCTGTTACGGGTGATCGCTAGCGAACGTAACAGAAATTGGGGGCTCGTCCGGGATTTGAACCCGGGACCTTTCGCACCGAAGCAAGAATCATACCCCCTCTCTTATGAAGATAGTGTAACGCCTCTCACAGTTCAAAACGCTTACACTACATCCTACACCTTCCATATTCAACTTGAAAATTTGAAAATCGAATCGCATTTGTGTGGTGTGTTAAAACCCTATAATACTTTGGTTTTGAGATACTGTTCATTTTAGCTTTCGCCAGTCTTGAACCAAAAGGCTGATTTTTTTTGAAAAGTAATAGCACACCTTTTCTCAAAATATTATTTCACGTATCATTCAAACACAAATGAGTTCCTTCCAATAGAGTTTGTTCCAATCCCAATCCAAACACTAATTATGAGCCATAGAAATAGTAATGGTTGACGTATCCTTTTCAAATGTGGTATTTTTGCACAAACACAGACTCTGCATATTCCCACTTTCACAATTGAGCGTCTTTTTCAAAGAGGATGTGCTTCTGGTTGCGCAGCGTAACATTATAATTCTTTTGAATCTCTTTGAAATTCAGCGCGGGCACCCATAAGCAATCTTCTTTTCCATTTCTTCATTCCAATGGTCCACAATCCAAATATAATAGACTGTACCTAAGCACATCAGTAAAAATATATATCTCACACACCCCGATTGGTCTAAAGCCTCATCTCGCTGTCAATGTGCATGATTGAGGATTAAAGCCATTTTTCAAATGATGGTTCAGTGACATTCGGTACTATAGCTGGCCCACAAATCACCATAAATACAGAGCAGCCAAGTTGTTTTTCATTCAAAAAGCCTTTCAATATTTGGATAATGGGCAGGTTGGGATAAAAACATTCTCCATTTCTTTACAGCGCAAACAAATGCAACAAAGTTTAATCAAAATGGCGGAATTAGACAATGGATTAGATCAAATATGAACAATCTGACCAAAAGGAATATAAACCCACCGACTCATACTTATTACACCACATTGAATGAGACACCTATGTCTAAATCCTTTAATACTGATTGCAGAAAAGTCTCTGGTCACTCAAGACCAGACCATTCATTTCCCAAGGCCACTAGAGATTGACAATCCTTCAGACTCGGTTTACAGACCTAATTGTGACCACAGCCAATTTTCTCTAGATTCAATCTCTGTCTTTGCCATCCTGCCTCGTTCAATAGAGTACACTACTGCACTGAATCTCCTGATGCCAAACGTGCCCCCTCATACTGCCGGCACACTGCTGACAATGACTGTTTTATTCCCACTGAGAGCAATACGTTTAAATGATGCACTTTAAATTGTTCACCTTACATGTTTCCCCCGGCATAATGATTGCCCAAAATAACACATACACTCTTTAGGAAAAAGGACATATGCAAATACAAGATACTCACAAAAGCAAATGTGTATTGCATTATGTTGAGTTGTGGTGTTATTACAACATATAGTAGATTATCTATTACACAAGCGCCAACACAACAAACATTGTAATACCTTTTTCCCCTCTATATAATTATTAATATAATATAATATAATATAATATAATACTGTTTTTACTGTATTTATGATCAAATGAATGCAGCTTTGGTGAGCAGAAGATACTTATTTTAAAAACATTAAAGAAATATGTTATATTATATTATATCATACTGTTTTACTGTATTTTTGATCAAATAAATGCAGCTTTGGTGAGCAGAAGATACTTCTAACATTAAACAAATATATTATATTATATTATATTATATTATATTGTTTTTACTGTATTTTTGATCACATAAAAGCAGCTTTGGTGAGAAGAAGAGACTTGTTCTGAACTTTTGAATGGTAGTGTATACATTAGACTCATTGACTCATTGAATAAAACTCACTGAATGTCCTGCAGTCACAGTTGGCTGGTGGTAAAAGCACACAAATTGATGAATGGTGCTGAAATTAATTCACTTTTACATAACGCTGCATTTCCCGTGGGTGCTTGAGCTTCTAAACACCCATGGGACTGGAGCTTATGACAACCACAATGTGTTCTGTGTGTCTGTGCCTTCACTCCAACACAACAAACACCATTCCTCCTCCAGCAAATGTTATTTCCTACAACCACTAAATTCACGTACTGCTCATTCTATTATCATCATGCTCCAAACAATTAACTTAATTAACATCTGGTGTGGTTAATGTACAATCTGAAGCGAGCACTTCCCACTACAGAATTACCACTGTTACTTTGCTCTCAACAACAGCACATCTGTCCACTCCAAGGGAGGTGGTTGAAGGACTGTTGCCAGGAGGGCATTATGTTGGCTGAACGCTGGCAGAATGTTGGCTGATCTTGCCAGCTTGCTCACTTCCTCCAATCTGTGTCAGTGTTACATCAAACCCCCTCGACTGGTTTGTCTGTCCCTCATGGCGACTGCAGTGACAGTGCCAGACTCGGTACCCTGGTGTTTGCAAACATGGAGTAAAAGAAAGCGTTCTACCCATATTTCGTGCAGTCGGCACAGCTTGCCAAAAACCGGCCGAATGTAGTGCACTTGGGAGATGTGAAAAGAAAACATGACAAAATACAAATATGGATACTTCTGGTACATCTTGTACACCCAAACCCTTGGAAAAGGACTGGATGTGGAACAAGATGTTACTCTGATGGATTCTTTCAGCTGTTTGAGAGTTCTGATCTTTTCATCATTCAACCCTCAAATTATTTAAACAAATAAAATTATTAAAATGTAAATGGTTAGTTCACCTAAAAATGAAAATATTGTCATCATTTAGGCCTCATTTGTTGTTCTACTCTACCATTTAAAACCATGGGGTTAGTATGATTGTTTTAAATTAATGAAAAGCTTTAGTCAGGAAGAATGCATTAAACTGATCAAAAGTGAGATTAAAGACTTTTACATTATAAAAAAAAAAAAAAAACTTATATTTAAAACACTGTAAACAAAGTTCAAAAGATTTCTATTTCAAATAAATGCTGTTCTTTAGAACTTTCTATTCATTAAAAAAAAAAGTATCAAGTTTTCCACAAAAATATTAAAAACGCATATGATTCTCAGATTAATTGCAAAGTTTGACCATCATACAATAAAAGTTTATCATTTGAATGTGTTTTAGGTCCTGCCAGTTTAAATAGTCAAGTGATTTTAAACTACTTGAGCGCATGAAGACATGAAAGAGAACTCAATTCTGAATGTGTGGTTGTGCACACACACACACACACACACACACACACACACACACACACACACACACACTTAGAGCCACGCAGATGCAAGTGAACACCGAATGCCATTCTCTTCCGCATCTATTTGTGCCTGAACGGACACATACATGCAAAATAATTGTCAAAACCCACTTAAAATATAGAGTATCCTCATAAACACAGTTGCTTATGGCTTAGGTGAACTAAGCAATTGAGAAAGAAAACTGTAACAGTATTTTGGATCCGCGCATTCAGTCTTAAAGTGACAGCAGCCTAATATTCCTGCTGCTTTCTGTGTCGTGAATGTTAATCAAACACCAAAAGAAAAAGAAAAATCACTTTTGTAGCTTTAACACAGATTAATTATATTATGCAGTGTTGTTTTACATTTGATTATTCAATTTCTGTACCTGAATACTGTTAGACTTACCTAAAAAAAATATATAAAGCACTATTTATTTAATTTGTATCTTCGTTCTGTTATATTTATCTATGCTTGTACTTTGTTCATTATTTTCTATGCATATTCACTCACCTACAAATTCACCCCAATCATCCTAGAATCAGAGTCCTGCACAGGTCCTGTTTGATAAACCTGCACCCGCAGTTATTAACAGCACACCCGACCTGATATCCAACAGAAACACTAATTTTAGCCCGCACCTGACCCGACCTGTTTAACATAAAAACCGCGACCCGACCCGCACCCGCATTAAATCTCCTACATCAGATAGACAAAACTATTTTTCTCATGTAGCCTAACACAAGCAATAAAACCAACATTAGGCATTATATGTTGCTGCATCTAATTAAACATTGCATTAAACAACACAAGTAAAATAATAGAACAAAGAATGTTTTAGTAGGGCTATTTAACTGTAAGCTTAAAGCTAGTAAATATTTGATCAGATTCACTCAGCATTTAAATGCAGTTGTCTCTTCTAAAACTAAGCAGTGTTTACCTGGCCGCTGGTC